>NW_022719802.1:18691-84280 GCF_011630105.1 Anneissia japonica
AAACGCACTATATCCATTTTTGAGAATTTTGAGATTTTTGGCTTAGGGGCATCCTATGGATGTAATCTATCATCATGATCATCTATCTATCATGTGAATTGATCATATACCCCAAAAATTATTTATAAATATGAAATTAATATGAAAGTTACGCCTTATATCCATCCACCAAAGCAAAAAAAAATCCCGAAAGTGCATTATATCCAGTAAGCATAGAAAAGTGAGAAATCAACCAATCACAGAAAACAATGATGCATATTTAATTAGTTCTCTAGCTGGTGGAAGGGCATAATAGGGTATAATACCAAGTTTGTTTTTGATCAGAATACAATTAATAAAAGAAGAATGCATTGTTCTTCATTTTTTAAAGAATAAGTTGTAATATGACCATGACCAAATTGTGGCCATAATATAAATTTTAGCCTGTAATTTTAATAATTATTATTATAACTAAGACCATTCAACAAACAAAATAAAATACATACATATCAAACTTAAAAATGTTTTACTTAGACTTTCCAATTAAGCCAATGCTTGGAATTTAGATATAATACCTATGCTAAATTTACATTTAAAATATTTAGCTATATTTAAATGAGTACACTTCCTTATAATTTAAGGAAACAGAAATTTATAAATGGGCCTGAAGAAGTGTGTTTAGAAGTTGGGTATTTATTTATTGTTTATTAAATTGAAATGCGGGTATTCTTCATAGTGAAGTTTTGTGTTAAGTTATTTAAACATAATGGAATTTAAACCTCTAAAGTCCTGGTGAAAATTCACTTTGATTTGTTATTTTTCACTAGTCCTTAAGTAAAGAATAATGCATGCATTCTCCTGGCAAAACTGGATATCATCATTCCTGATGATGACATAATTAATGTCGAAATATTGAATCCCAACACGATGGCGTGTATTTCAATACTTGGAGTATGTATTATACTTTCAAAACTGGATATAATGCCTAACATCAGATTTTTCATTGTCCATAAAACATTGTCCATAACATACCGCGCACACGTAGGTGCGCGTTGGTATGATCGCATAGTAACACGAAAGTTGCTTAGCAACCTTAGTAAGAAAGTTCACATTACAGTTACAGATTCGCATAGCCGAAATCTACCGAATATTTTGCGTATTATTGTTTTAAAATTTAAATCACTTTCTAAGTTTAATTGTGTACTCCAACAATGGATTTTAATTCTGCTTCATGCTTCATTGGTTTTTGTTTTAATTTGGAAAAGCGCATTATGTCCATTTTGACAGGGTTATAGAAAAAAATATATAAAAAAGTACTTCAGTATCTTTTTCTGTTGTGTAGTACATTTACATAAAAAATTCAATATAATTCATTTCCATAACAAAAGGCTAACAAGAAACGCGTTTTGCTCAATATCTTAAAACTATGATTTTGGCTTATAATGTGTTCTTCCGAATCACGGCAGTACAGTCATGCCACAAAAATGCTTACATAATAATAACACGCTTGTTACACGCATCGCACTCACATACATTTGCTTTGTGTACCGTACGTTACTCTGTCGTTTGCATGATCTTAGCAATTGTTTGAGAAAAACATTGTCCATAACATACCGCGCACACGTAGGTGCGCGCATTGGTATGATCGCATAGTAACACGAAAGTTGCTTAGCAACATTAGTTCACATTACAGTTACAGATTCGCATAGCCGAAATCTACCGAATATTTTGCCTATTATTGTTTTAAAATTTAAATCACTTTCTAAGTTTAATTGTGTACTCCAACAATGGATTTTAATTCTGCCATTTTAAGAGAGAATTCTATAAGGTTCGTTAAAAAATTTGAGAAGAATAAGATATTTATTTTAATGACTTTGAATCCAAGTCAATGATGTAGCAGCCAATAGGTATACAAGTGAAAGCGCCATAGGGCATAGTAATAGTAGCATTTTTTTAAACGTCTGTACTAAGTATTATCTAATCTAGTATAATTTTCTTTCATCTATCTATACTTATTTTATAGACTGATTTATAATTTAACATTGGTATAATTAAATACTATTTTCACAGGGAATTTATTTCGTTTCAATATGTTCAACGGTGTCGAAATCTAACGTCATGGATACCAGTCGGCGTACCTCCCTCAACATTGACAACGGTGAGAGGTTTGTGCTGAATATATATATATATATAAATATATATATATACTGTCTCTTATACACATCTAGATGTGTATAAGAGACAGTAATTTGTTAGTATATTTGCATTCTCTGCATAATATTTTTATATCACTATTACGATAATTACAGGATGAGGTTCAGGAAAATTGTCAAATCGATTTGCAACAAATGAGACTACAGGGGGTCTCACAGATTTATGAGCAAGAAATTATTCGATTAAATGAAGAGGTATGCATCATCAGATTAGCTTTATTTCAAATATATTCCCCTACAAAGAACAGTGAGATAACAATTAGGCCTATGAATAGAGTTGCTTGGCCCTATTTATTAATTTGAAAATATTGGCATTCATTCTAAGTAATATTACAGTATAGTAATATAATAATTATATTTAATTACATGCCAGTTTAAATACTTTTTTGTTCTACCTGTCATCTTTGCTAATTGTTATTTTTATATTTCGGACTAGAGATGCTTAGAATTAAATAATATTTAGATATATTTGATAATTAAAAATATTAAAAATATTGATAAAGTTCTTTATAAGTAATTGTTATTAAACTTCATGTGTTTTGATCTTACAATACTTATGATCATGATGTTTCGATGTCTTGTGCTTTTCTACTGTTTCAATTTTGACTGTTTAATGATTATAATATAATTGTATTATTTTTTCAAGGTATGTTTTTCATTTTTTTATGCATAACACTATTATAATGAATAAACTATAATAGTAAATTTTGATGTATTTTAGGGCTTTTTTAATATTATAGGTAAAGGTAGGAGAATAACTCATAACTTGCAGCTTCATTGTGCTGAATTTCGTATGGGCGTGGTCCGTGACTACCTAGCATCCATAAAGAGGCGCTTCATGGTAGCTACATGTTCACAACGAAAGGGGCTGAAATTAACCATTACATCCGAAAAATGCAATGGGTTCGCACGAGCCAGATGTATACACTGGGCCATTTTAAGTCCTTATCCGAGAAGACTTGGTTCTACCAACCGAACCATGGGCGATGAGCGGCTAGAACCAGCGCCGATGTTAAGGCTGCAGCTAGCGGCGACCCTGCCTTACCGCTCGGCCACGCGACTCGCTCCTTAAGTGTCACAGGAATCCTGTTTTCTCTACACATTCAAAATCCCATCGATTCCATCTTATTGTATTTTGTGAATGGATTGCTATAAAGTTTAATTGACTTGAATAACACCAAAATATAAAGTGAACATTATTGTTTATGTTTATTTCCATGTGTAGCTTGCTAAAGTGAAGCAAACGTGTCTGAAAAAACACTTGAAACTTCAATCTACTCAACGACTATTGAAAAGTCCTCGAGTAGACCTTAGAAAGAAAGCGATGTTTCAGGAACAAGAGGTAAATCGTCATTATCATTATAAATATAACTTTTTTCTTGACTTTATTTTAGCCTACTCTAAAGTAAGTAAGTACTACAAAAATCAGCATCAATGTCAAAGACGTGTGTAATACTCATATTCTCCACAATATAACCTTTAAAATTATGGATCAATTCTAAAATCGATTTACTATTGCCTAAGTTATGAGTAAAAGTATTATGGCTTCTATGTACATCACTAACTAAAATATACAATACTGCTACATTCCTATGCTTATTACTTAGTTTAAACAAGAACTAGCGAGAGTACGATGGTTTTGGGATGGTAAGCCTCTAACCTTGTAATATTAATAATAATAATAATAATAATAATAATAATAAAATAATAATAATAATAATAATAATAATGACATTTTTTTAAAATAATAAATAATAATATTTATTTGACGCACTTTTGCATCAGTGCCACACGTCATACCTGATGGTGCATCCAGAAAAAAATGTGACGAAATTAAATAAAATTAAAAACAAAAGGTACAACAGAAAGAGGAAATTAAAAGTACTGAAGAAAGTTAAAATGAGAAAAGGTGGACCTTAGAAAAACTAGAAGCTATACCACAATCCGATTCCCAAGTAGCAGCGGGTACAGGTTAAAGGATTATACTGAAAGTTAGTGGAACCTAAAAAATATAAAATGATGATCAATGTGAAGAAGTCGGAAACAATGAAGATGACAAAAAGAAGAGGATCAGTAGCAAACACCTATAGATTTGGATTTTGGATTTAGGAATGTGGAACAAGTTAATCAATTCAGATATTTAGGTTCATTGATAACAGAGTGGATGTGATGTGATGTGATCAGAAGAACAAGAAGTGCGAAAGATGCTTTTTAACAAGAGAAAAGGGTTACTGAGAAATAGAACGGACAGGAAATTGAAAAAGAAGATCAAGTGTAGCTCTCTATGAGTCGGAAACCTGGAAGTTAAGAAAAAAATGAAATAGATATACTGGTAGCTTTTGAAATGTGGACATGGAGAAGAATTGAGAAAATTGAAAAGACAAACTAAAAAAGAACTTAAAAAAGTACTTGAGAGATTAAAGGAAAAACAACAACAAATGTATAATCAGAGGTAATGGACTTTTGAGAGGTATAATTGAAAGAAGAGCAAAAAGAGATGGTGACATTGATGATCTATGTTGCTCCAGTGTTTCAAACCGATAGGTTTTGAATGCCAGACGTTATCTGAGGTCCTCGGTTTAGTGATTTTAGGCTTTGGAATAAGCGAAATTATAATACGGATTATCACAATCGTCACTATCATCATTATCACTATCACAATAATAATAATAATAATAATAATAATAATAATAATAATAATAATAATAAATAATAATAATATTTATTTGATGCACTTTTGCATCAGTAGCACACATCATACCTGATGGTGCATCCAGAAAAAAAAATGTGAAGAAATTAAATAAAATTAAAAACAAAAGGTACAACAGAAACAAGGAGGAATTAAAAAGATGAGTATTGATGTTAATTTATATATAGAAGTATAATAATTGGATACATAATTTGATGTTCATAATGGGACTTTACAATATGGTTTAAAGTTTAAGTATACAGACCTATTACATGAGATACAATTACATAAAATACTGTAAAATAAAACAAAATTTTAAACAAGTAAATTAGTCGAACAAAAGAAAAAGAAAGAAAATTTCAGTAGAGTAATATTGAATAAAGGTATTAGTTATTTAAAGGAAAAGTTCTTTAAATATCGTTGTGTTCTTTCCATGCATTAATTAAATATAGCTTGCAAATTTTATCAAATATTTACTTGGTAACTCGGTATGATAATGTTTATATACCTTTAGAGATTAGAATTACTTTTAGTTTTATTTGCTATTTCACTAGGCCTGCGTACTTCCAGCTTTAGTGCTTTTATTTATAGTGGGGTCTAGCTCTAATTGTTTTGATATAGTTTTCTTACTGGTGTTTCTGTAGATTTAATAGATTATTAAGCATTAATGCAAAACAGTTCGAAGTTTACCCCTTAGCGTGTAAGGGTTCATTTATTTATTATTTTTATATTTTTTTATTTTGTATTAGGAACACATTATTCGTTCTTGTCCTTAGAAGAGCGTGTACCGCATTGATCTCTGTTTTATGTGCGTCGAGTGTTGTACTTGCATACATATATAATATTTTATCCTACAAATCTAACACATACTATTTCTTTATTGTAAGTGTAAATTATCAGCGTTACATAAAGAGAACAAACTGCTACGAAACGAAAACAAACAATTGCAGAATGAGCTTGTAAAATCGCAGAACTCACGGAAGTCAATGGGGAGGCTTTCTTTAAAGTTGGCGATAAAGAATAAATTACTTACAGCGAAGGCAAGTTCCATTTGCGTTTCTATGTTGACGAGTATTAAATATTGTGTTAACATAGCCCTGAAAACGATCAGATTGTACTGATAAATTTCATTGTTATATTATTATTTTAAAATTAATCTTCATTATTTTATTAAAGTGTGCTCGAATACCGATGTCATTATATTAGTATTATATTATATTTAATATAGTATTTTAATTAATTCTAGCTTGATAAGGCCCATACTTTCTATGAAAAACAGATGGTTAAAAATACTAAAAAGAAAAACATACTTGAGGATGATCTTAAAAGATCAGAAACCAAGAGGAAGTCGCTAGTACTCAAAACATTTGCAATGTTGGGCAAGGTAAACGTTATGTTTTATTGCTTTAATATTCATGTTCTTTTCTAGAATACTAATTAAACGAATGTGAACTGTCAAACAAATGAAGTCTCTGGAAACGTCGCATAGGCATACATATAAGTTCTTGGATATTGAAAAATAATTTACTAATAAAAAAAATGTAATTGAGCTTCTTCAAGAGTATTAGGATGATATTTAGACGAAAAATCTTCGCATACACTATACTACAATCGGTTTAAAGAACATAACTAGTCGTGTTATTAAGTGCATTAGCAGCAGCATATATTATTTTTGTATAGCTCTTTTGCCCAAAAAACCGTAGGCCTATGCACCCTAATAAAATCCAGATGTGCTGATACAGCAAGTCTTCTTCTTCTTTTTTTTTTAATTAACATTAATTTGTGACGGAATATATTTCAGGCTGTGGTGTTAAAAAATCAAAGTGCCACCAGGATCGCAGTTTTAAAAACGAGGTAAACAAGAAGATGTTTTTTATCAATCTAAATTAATTAATTCTTAAATAATTTTGGATGCTGTTGGAAAAGACTTTCAACAGTAACACTCGTAGGAAGACATTCAAAGTGTTGAAACCAAGCAAAAGTCGACAAAATAAATTTAAAATAAAAACGTATATTGTTATTATTATAATCAACTTACGCCTTTTGTCTATTTTAAGGTGCAGCATATACAGAGATCAAATCAAATTTAAAAAGTTCGTTGAACGTTTGGATAAAGCCGGCTCAAGCTCGATCAAAAGGTGATTCTTACGAATTATGCCCTACGCCTACATTTAATCTGAGTAGGCCTATGCTCCTGATTAAGAATATCAATTGTCATTGTCGCCATCGCTATTACCAACTCCACCGTTTTCATTCATCGTCAACATTATATCTTGTTTGAATTTCATTTCATTCTCTTTTACAGTTGTCCCAAAGAATTTGTCCCAACAAAAATTCAAAGTGAACACCTACGACGACCAATTTCAACTAATATGGAGACAAATTGTCAGCAGGCTAGAAGTGCATCTTCTGTTCACACGGTTAGACAACTAACCAGATTAACCCACCAACGATGTGATACAATTCAGCTGCAAGCAACTAGTGCACGGGCAAATCTTCAGAATGATATAGCTGGCTGCGTTCACTATACAGATGACACGGGGAATGCTACAGTGGTACAAAATGATGTTCCGTCAACATACAGCGTGCCACAAGTCCATCCATTCACACTGCTACACATGCCATGTTGTCGAAAATGAGTTTTTTGATAGAGCAGATCAGAATTTTTCGCACATTTTTAGAAAGAGAACAGCTTTTGTTCTGTCAGCAAATTATAGCGATATGCAAGTCAACAAACTAAAAAGATGGTCAGGTATTAGGTCATTATCTAGATTCGTCACAAGGTCATATATTCACATTTATACATACATGATAATGATATGATGATGATGATGATGATGTTGATGTTGATGATGATGATGATGATGATGGTAGTGGTGGTGACGACAAGGACGTCAATGATATTAATGTGAATGATGATGCAGGTGATGGTGAACGTGATGGTGGTGATGCTGACGTTATTGATTTTTTTTAATTTGTTATTCGTTTTCAGGAAACCTAATTTTAAGCACTTATTTTACATTCATTGTAATCTTACAATGTTGGTGGCTGCTATTTTTCCATAGACCTGATAAAGGTTTGTACCCAAAAGAACTCATCGTAATAAATGGGCAAATTCTTTGTGATAGACTTTAAAATATAACTTGTGCATGCAATCCAGTCAAATAGAAACTAAAGTTTTTATATCTTTGCTTTAATTTCAATGTAGATGACAACAAAACATTTCATGTCACCAATCTACGAATGAGCTGACGTCTATGTTCATCGCCAATTCAACGACGAGGATTCAATTAAATGGTTCCCGTTCAAATGATCTAAGAGACCAAATTCGTCCACATGAAACATGAATATAATTATCAATGTCAACAAAAGCCAACCGATTCACCTAAAAGACAGAATCTTGTGCGTAGTGAATACTGTGACTCTCGTTCACATTAACCGACAGAGGTATGAGAAAGCGTTGCTATTTTATTACAGTCATCAAGAATGACGAGAATAGAAAAGTTGGCTGTTAAGAGATTGGCCATCAAGAGACAATACAAGAACAGCGAACTGGATTATATTCACACTATCTAGGCTTAGATAGTCCGTTGAATATGGACAAATTACGATCGACTTTTAACATTGAGCATTATATTAGTAGTGATTAACCAATAGTGAAGTCACCAGCAACCAAGTGCAGAGATAGTCCAGGCAACCAAAAGTATTAATAACCAATTGATATTCAATTACTTTGATATTTGAACATAGCCAACTTATAGACTACCAATCTGATAGACAATCATTAGTCAAGCAAGTCAAATCGAATGAAGTCAGTTGAGAGTCGAACCAAGTGACAGTCAAGTTGGTTAAATAAATTAAAGTGCAATACTGTAGTCAAGCAATAGATAAGTCAACTGAGTCAAGCTAACAGACTGCCAAGTCGACTGATCAAGTAACAAGTAGTCAAGGAATAGTTAAGTCAACCATATAGCAAAGAAACAGAAACTGTTTCTTTGCTCGGAGTCAACTGAGTTCAACCGACTGACAGTCCAGTCGGCGGTTGGCTGAAAATGCGTGCATCCATGGATTTTAAACAATTTGACTGTACTTGCGCTCTCGCTGTACAGTACTCAACTTCCTAATCCTCATAATTGGGGTTTGTGCAAAGCATCATGTGTGTATGTTTGTCTTGTGAAAGGGATTGTCACCTACTCGTAGCCAGGGAATACATTCGCTATTGGCAATCCTTGATGCATGTATGCCTAAATAAATAAAAAATAAAATAAATAAATAATAAAATACTGCACTATCATTCACCCAAACTGTATTACTGACAATGATGCATTGAATAACTACTACAACATCCTGGTTACTGATTTATTTATTTTTATTCATATATTGATAAAATAATATTATTGGTTAATACATAAACAATGTCTACGATATTTCATGATCACAGAGCATACTTTGCCAGTCAGTGGCGTATCCAGGAGGTACACATGGAAGGCACGCCTCCTTCCCTGAAAAGAGTCTTTCCCCATGGAAAGTAGAACCTCATATCACCCTACTTTGCGAGTTAGCACCCCCTCACTTTATCGTCAAACCCCCAACTGCACATTCGCACCTCTATCCCCATACCGCACCTTCCCCACTACCATTTAAAGATTCCTTGATACGCCACTGCAACCAATTAACAAAAAATGTCGATGGCATCCCCACAGAAGTTAAATTAAATTCTCATATTATTATACAGTATATATCATAGTTTTTGAATAACATATCAACTTAGCCGAATTCTTTTAACAGGTCCTCAACGCAAAAGGTCCTAGGTGTATGCTATTAACATTTGAAGCCAATAAATCATTATTGGCCATTAGATAATTTGATTTATGTCCATAATTATTTTGAATAGCAAATGCTTAAGCAGCAACTGACAGCGTAGCACCGTGAACACAATAATAAACAAATAAATAATTAATAATAACAGTGCTCGAATAGGGACATGATGACATAATCAAGTTTCTGGTGGGATTTGAACCTACAACCCTCTCATCATCACATGAGTATCATACCATAAACCCACAGAGACTTATTATGGTATAGACGCAGATCTAACCCCAAGACACTTTCTCTCATACCACTGACTGAAATCCTCACACATACATGTATGTACATTTACATGGATTTTAGTATATCTATATATGTGTACATACATGTAAATTATCAAATAATGGTAGAGAGAGTGCTTGAACAAAGGAACAATGATTTAAAGATCGTATTGGTCATAGCCTATCAACGAAAAAAAATATATATGTGCGACCAGTTGGTGCAGGGTTCAGATTATCACATTCTCAAACTTGAGGTTGGAGGTTCAAAAACTTGCTGTGAATTTCAATTGTCCCTTTGGTAAACCCACAGTTGTTTCTCTCCACTTAGGAAGTAAAAGTGGGTACCAAAGATAGGAAGGTAGAGTGCTTGGATGCAAACTCCCATCTCCCACCCTGGGGGGGGGGGGGCCAAAAAAAATGCCTAAGACTGCCTCTAAAATACAGTTTTTCACTGAAGAGCTGTACAGCTTAATATGTCACTCTATAATCAGCTGCTATAACATGTTTATAGTTGTGAAGTATTTAGCTGGATTTAGTCAACCATTGACAGGGGCCACTCCAATAGGGGGAAGGGGACATGGAGGAAAATTCCCCCTCCCCCTATTTGCAATGTAATGAAATAAAATAAACTAAAAACAAATTATGTTTTAAGGTTCTTGGTCTGCCCCTGACTGAGCAACTACAACAGTTACTAATTCCATGGTTGTACTCTGCCTGTTTAAACTGTTTTACTATTAAGTTGGTTTAGCCTGTATGTAGTTCAACCACTGAACTACTACACCAGTAAACAGCTTTATGTTTGTACACTGACTGATTAGACTATTTCAGGCATGTTGTGGCGAAATGGTTAAGTTGTTGCACAGTCCAGTATTGAGTAAATGAGCTATAAAATATGGAAACTCAAAAAATTGAATAAAAATCCAAATTTGTTTTTTTTACTAAAGATCAATAGTTAAATGTCTTATTAATCATGTCCCAAAGTATTAGTTTGGGAAATGGTTAACAAATTGTTTATTTAACTTTATTTTTCATAGTTATTCTATTAAACAATGTATGCACAAATAACTCTGAAAGGCAATAACTTAAAATCATGTTTATCTTGACTCTAAGAGTACTCTACTTTCACTTTCCAATAACTTAGGCTTGAAATGTCCAATTTAAATGAATGACCCCTCATTTTAAAGATCACATACTCAGGTATATGAAAACACCAATAACTTGAATTTCAATTTTTGCTACAACTTAGCCATTTTGACACAACATGCCTCATTTTACTATAAAGTTTTACTGAGCTGGTTTAGCCTGTGTGTAGTTCAACCATTGAGCTACTACATCAGTTAATAGCATCATGGTTATACTCTGCCTGTTTATACTATTTTTAGGTCGTACTGAGCTGGCTTAGCCTGCGTTTACTACCACCATTAAGCTACTATTATTAATAGCGCCATGTTGTTCTCACTTAGACCTTCATCTTTAAGTTGTACTAAGTTGTTTTAATCTGTATACAGTATTTGCTATACCATGGGCTGGTTTAACCATAAAGTTAACAGCTCGGGTAATAGAATGGTTGTCCTGTGTTGGTTTAGCCTGTTTTAGTTGTACTGATCTACCATACTCTGTTTTTAGCTGTTATATTGTGCTTCAAATTCTTTTTCCAAAATACTCTTGTACTCATCCAGTCCTCCTTCCATAGCTTTTACTGTACCATTACCGCATACCCACAATTCCTTGCATACTAGTCGGATTAAACATTCGTCATGAGATACAAGCACAACACCACCCTAAAGGAAAAAATAATAATTGAATAATAGCAGGTAATAGTAGAATAAATATTGCTTCTGAGTGAGTTCACTACTCGGCAATCAGTGCTGTCAATGGCCAATCTCTTTCTTCGTAGAGGTCGCAGTCCCCACTACCGTCAGCACGTTCTTGGCCCTTGCAACAGGTCAAAAAAAGTACTAATTTTTAGGGAATAGTACTTTTTCAGGGGAATAGTACTTTCTATTACCGCTTCTTAACCAATCAGATGCCTAGTCTATGATTAAGGTATATAATACATAAAAGATGTACATACCTTGAATTCCTTTAAAGCCATGCCAAGTGCTTCAACAGTCTCTATATCCAAGTGATTTGTAGGTTCATCCAGAATATAAAAATTTGGTCTGAAAAATAATAATTATATAATTATTTCACCACTTTATAATTATAAAAATAGTGAATTAAATAAATTATAGCATTAGGGTAACCCCCTACTTTCCAAAAGATTTACAATGGGTTCTTTAAAGTGCACACAAGCCAGATGCGTATACTGAGCCTCCATTTTAAGTCCTTATCTGAGAAGACTTTTGCCATGGTAACTAAACCCTGGGTGAGAAACGGCTCGAACCCATGCTGATGTTAAGGCTTCAGTCAGCAATGCCCCTGCCTTACCCCTAGGCCACTCGACTTACCGAGTCCCAATGGCTTTCAGTTTTGGAGGTGGTGTCTATAGATATGCTGTATCTGCATATGACTAATGCTCATTAAATTACATGAAAATTATGACATCACAGGTACGATTTAGGCTGTTGGATAGAATGCTGAAATTAAGCCATAAAAACAAAGCCTATTAATTATCTTAAATTCTTTAATAAGTCAAAAAAATTTAACACGGTGCCTTTGTGGATAAATTGCAACTCTTTTAGTGATAAACGGATAGAGACAAGGAAAATAATATTGTATAAAAGTAAATATCAGCCAAGTAAATTTATATTAAAAAAACTGAGAACCTTAGATATGCTTACCGGTTCATTGCCATGACAGCAAATGCAACTCTACTCTTTTGACCTCCAGATAAGCTGGCAACTGATCTGGTTGCTAGATCACCAGTCACTCCATAGCTACCAAGTTGTCTACGGTATTCTTCTAATGGTTTATCTGGTGAAATTAACCAAAGTGATTATTAAACAATTTTTTATTACTCAATGTAATAAAAAACCATAACCCTGCGGGACGGTGTACGTTCCTTTGTACGTAAACATAGTTTAGAGGGATTAGTGGCCCAGTAATGGTTTCTAATGTTTTTACGTACACCTACACCCCCACCCAGGTCCGTCCATCAAATGCTGTATATTTACATACCTGCCAACATTCGAATATCAAAAATAGGGACGCTATTCATTGGTGCCACGCCCCCACCCCCCAAACAATTGTAAGATGGCAATTATATCAACCATAACAACCACCTACTGAAGACTACGCATGCGTTGTATGGCGGTTATATAAAGCACGTGCATCGATCGATTCATTTTCAAGTTTTTTTTTACTGTAAAACTACATGCCATGTTGATAATTTTTATTTTTATATATACATTTTAGTTTCATTAAATGCTACTTCAAGTCTATTTTGCTTATATTGGATGCAACCTTGTTTTATGATGATCACGCATGCATTGTATGGCTTTAGATAAAGCATGTGCATCGATTGTTTTCAGGTTTGGTGGTGGCATACCTAGAGCAGGGCCTTCAAATTTAGTAGAATGCAATGAATGATTTTGGGGACTATCGCAATTCCCAAATTTGTTTTCAGTTTTTGTGTACAAAGGAACGTACACACCCGCAGGGTTCTGATTTACACAAGGGACCCCACCAAGTCTGTCCATCACATGCTGCATATCACCCCCTCCCCCCCCCCCCCCCCCCCCCTTGTAGACCAAATTCAGAAATTATTTCAACAAGTTGGGCTTCTAGCTAGGACCATCAATTGCATGAAATTGTCGTCATCGTGTGTATTGACATATTGTTCATTCAATGTATTCTTTGCCCTTAAGTATTTACTAAAACACCAGGTCCGTCAAGTGCAATAGCAGTCACTGAAGAAAAGCCTACTTTACGTAGCCTATGTCACACCTAGACCTACACATGGTCTGTCAATTCCATGCTGTCGACGTCGTCACTGTTTATATTGACTTTGTTCAATGTACTCTTGCCTTCAAGTATAGGACTATACTAAAACACTAATAGAACATACAGTAGACCATAAATTAATAGTTACAAATTGGCTGATTTGCCACAACTATCTCAGCTTGCTCAATGTTCAGACAGTCGCGAAAACAATATAACGACCTTCACCAAGCCGCTAGCGACGTTAAAAACAAAATGTCAGCAAAGTTTTTCCGACGCATGCGCAAATCAAAATTTGGACTAAAAAACGACTCAAAAACTGGTGGTAGGGGGTATATGTTTTATCGCGTACAGCTTACATTTTCTATCTAACCGAAAAAAACAAACATTTCCCACACAATTACATGTCCACTAGTACTTGGGTACAATGTATACCCGCTCCGAGGCACCGTTTAGGAGCCTATTTGTTTACAGACATACAGACAGGTTGTTGCCATACATCTCATAAACACATTTCACATCTGTATCATCCCAATAGTTAATCTGTGACCTAAGGTCACAAAGGAACTAAAAATGTGAAGCAAATCCTTGCCAAGCCACTAAGGCCCCTAGGGGCTGGAGCTCATTCCCAGTTTCTGTAGCATGAAGTGGATGAGTGTGATGTTGCCCCTGGGGGAGATGCTAGCCACCGTAGGTACCCATTCAGCCCTCAAAATTAATGCCGGCATTCATCAATGTAAACGTAAAGATTTTAGGCCTAGCCCAAGCAAACCAGGCCTACGCTGGCAATAATTGTACCAGTTGTGGTAGACACAATAGGATCGCCGTAAACACAATATAAAATTTTATTCTTAATGAAATCAAGTTATTTAATTTGATGTATTATGAGTAAAATGTCAATAAAATCAAACTGGATTGTATGTTTCATGCTTTCATATTGTTTCGGTCTGACATTTTTTTTCTAAACAACACATTCTTCGCATAAACATTAGGTTGTGCCGCGTAAAACTCTGCCAGCTCATTTGTTAATTTTTTACATGGTGTCATGGATGGGCAAATCAGTTTGGCTGTGATGACGTCAGATCGCCCTAAGTTTCGTAGTGTGTGACAGCTTGCAGACAGGAACACGCTCAATGTAAACAGATTAATTTTTAATTAAACAGATTTATTAAAATAAATAAGAATTTGAACAGTCAAATCTAAAAAATTTTAATTTCATTCTCTGCAAATTTTCTCTGTAATTAGCAACATGTTTTTTAAGGAATAAGTGAAGTTATGCATTTGTAATTTACACTGATGAATCTATGACATCCAAATTCAAATTTAAACGTCTACTGAAGGAGTCAGCCATCGTAGAAACTTGCTTTGGGTTCCGTCTTCATTTCAGGTTGATTGCAATCAATTTTTAAGGATTAGGCAAGGCAATAATGTACTCTATAAACAGTATTAAGGCGTAAATTTAAATTTATCTAACATTAACGTTTAGGCCTACCGGAGTGTCATTTTAATTAATAGATAATCTCCACGGCAACGCTATTGGGACTGACCTAGCTGTACGTGTCGTAACCGTCGCGACGGTTCATTTACAGGGTGTTAACACAGACAGCGATGATTATTGCGTTATTTCGTCTGGAAATCGTTGTTTATTAGCTATAATCTGTTTGTTCGGTTTGTAGAAGTTGATTTTTATGTTCCAGACCAAATAAAACGTCTGGAATTCGGAACGGAGATCCGGTTTTCAGAAAGTATTTTATTAAATGAAGAATAGGAATGATTTTGGGTCTTGAAAAAAAAGTTTGGTTTAGCCTGAAATTGAAAGATTCACTGTGTTTTATTTTCGTAGATAGTTTCATTTTATTCATCATATTAAAATTAACAATGTTCAACATTTTATCAATAATTAGTTGTGATTTTGAACATCAGTCGGTAGGCTAGGCTTTTCAGCTTAATTGGGTGACTTGAAAAGACATCCATCACTGCTACAACAGGTCAGCATGGGTTAATTGCAGGGCTGTAGGCTGAAAACTAAATCCTGCTGACGTTATAACTGGCATCAATTTTATAGCACCATATTTTCATTTTTTATTTTTTTTTGACGTAAATTTTCCCTAATTTTAAGGGCTGTCCATTGATAAACCTGGGTAGACTGAAGCAAAGTAGATGTAGTGTTTTGCTCAATGACACAAACGAAATGCACAGTAAAATCCCTTAATACATCTTACTGTATTTTAATGTTTTAATAATATATCGTTTTAATGTTTTTTACTGTTCTGTTTGGAACATTTTAAAGATTTAAGTCTGTTTTTAACTATATATGTTTGATCGCTTAGCTTTAAAACACATTTCTGTTATATTTATTTATAATGGACTGAATAAAATGAATTGAATTGAATTGAAATTGAACCCTGACTGATTTGTTGTTCAATGGTAGTATTTAGAGTGATGTGTGCCAAGATACAAATTACATATTCTTACTTGGATATTTGGATGCCAAAAATTCAATTGCTGATTGGTTCATATTCAACTGATCTACATGATGCTGGGTGAAGTAACTGATACGTAAATTACGGTGCGCGTGGCGTATACCATCAACTGGGTTCAAATCACCAAGGAGTATTTTAAGTAGAGTTGTTTTACCGGTACCATTCTCTCCTACCTAAAAATGAAAACAAATAAGACACATATAAAAAAATATCATGATACATAAAGTTTAAATTCACATTCATAATACTTACATATAACATATTACTATACCAACGATATTGATGATAATAATTCTAATATATTGTAGATTACAACTGTTGCGTCAGCATGGGTGCGTGCCACCAAGAGTGTTCAAATGAGGTAACGAAAGTTGCGACATTTTTTTATTCTTAGTACGGAAATGAAAACAAACTTTTGGATTCCTGAAGAAAATAGCAAAAGAATTCAATTCAGACAATCCAGTCTGAAGAATTAACATAACATTCTGTCAAAACAAATGCTTCTATTTTATAGAATTGATAAAAATCTGATAAAAAAAAAATTGAAAAAATTCAATTCCATATTTGAATTACCTGCTGTATTTTTTTGACTATTAAAATCTAATTTGTGATGTAAGCAACAAATCTGCTTTACGGTATTTTATGAATTAATTATAACCAGAGAGTTAAGAACAAGAACAATATCTTGTGGAACCGAATCTCAAGTACTGTATTTGCAGAGCCATGTGCATGCGTTGTAGGCGACTTAGAACCATCTATTTTCTAGCGGGGTATAAATATGTTTTTAACATGACATACGTGTGTTGTTAATGAAATTTTCACCAGGTAGACAATGGTTTAGCCTTTCCTTTTTGGGGATCTCCACGAAATGTCAGTATGAAAACAACGTAAATAATGGCTGTTTATCAAGCGTAAATATGTCTTAGAATAATGCAACATTTGATAGATTCGAAGAATATAAAGAATTTGTTAAAGGTAGAGCAGGCCCAACTAGGATAGGCTGAGCTAAGTAGGCCGAGCCGTCCAAGCCCTCATGATAAGATTGGCCGTCTTAAATAATTGTTGGCCGTCCAAGCCCTTGCCGTCAATTAACGGATATAAGTTACATAACAAATATCACCTGATTTTTCACTCTCATAATGAAAGAGAATACTTTCCAACACCTGTTAGCTTATTAGAACAGTATATAAGACCTGGCCCAATTAATGGATAATTAAAATAAATTATGCTTTTCCTGTATTCTTTTGCATAGACCATTTACGCTGACAGAAAAATGTCTGTAAATCAGTAAAAAATCTTTTTTCAGTTTAGCTCAGTCGACTAAACAGGTGGAGATCTCTGGGTCCAAGGTTCAATTTCCATCACTGCTCTCTTTACTTTGGATAAGATGTTTAAGCTGTTGGGTCCACATTGCATTTTGGCCCGTGTACATGCATGTGCGTAGTACACTCTGTAGGAAAGAATAGGGGATTGTCTCCTGGTGTACTGCCCAATTACACCAGAAGGACCCCACTGGAAATAAATCTTCTTCACACTTTCGTGGGTTTTCCTTGGTGTTACACCAAAAAAATCCATCCATCTGTTTCTGGGTGGAAGTTAACAGCCTATTTGATACATTTTGTGGTTTTATTCAAATTCATTAGCAGACAACAATCTTTCAGTTTCATGTGGGCACTACAGTGTCCTTTACTGACTTACTATACATATCCTAGAATCAAGATCTGCTGAGAGGTCAACGCCACTAAAGATGACCTTATCTTTAGTGTAAGAAAACATTACATCTGATAATTGAAGAACAGGAGGTGAAAGCTTCTCAAATTCTGAGGGAAATCTGAAATAAGGAAAATAAAACATTTTACTTCATGAGTAGATTTCCCTCACAAATTAAGAAAGGGTAATGGTACTGGGTCTGGTCTACAGGTGGTTGTGGTCATTCCATTCTTAGATCCTTTTGATGGAGAAAGTGTACCTTTTCAGCAAGGTTTGCCTAGGTCGAAACTAACTCCAGCTATATAAAATTGATTAGAAAATTTAAAATTGTTATTCTTATTAATGAATATATAAGGATTACTATGTCCATTTTTTCATTAATCTAATCTACATAAGTTTACATTTAGAATCTACATTTAATTAATTATAATTGTTTAAGTATTTATTTGAAAAACACAATGTATAAAGGAATATAATAATTTAAGTTTATAATAATATTTAAATAAAGAAATATGTAAATAGTGTTACAATTATGTTATTGTTGATTATGCCTACAAAAGAGACAGGAACAGAAAAAGCAAAGAAGTCCAGTGCAGCTTAGAATTGTACCAAAAAATTATATAATAATGACAATGGCTCATTATTATATTTTACATGTTTGTAGTAAATTTTGTGCACTAACTGTCAGAGGTCAAGGTGCATAAGCCTATTACGTTTCATAATTCAACAGATAGGAATTATGTTTTGCTCTACCTGACGTGTTATCATGTTGAATGCCATGAAAAAAAATCTCTCAAGTGATTCATGTAGGAATTGAACTCATGACCTCCTGATTAAACTAGACCACCGAGCTTGCACTAGTGTTGTATCCCCAAGTGACAGCGGTACTGCAATGCTATTTTGATATTTTTATTTTCGTAGATTTAATGGAAATTATACAATTAATTTACCTCCACATTCAATAACTATTTTGCACCTGGGATTTTACTACTTACTTGAGTACAACTTCTGATTCCTTTTCCACAGCTTTAAGTTCTGGCCTGGAATAATCAAAATAATTTGAGTAGACTAAATGGTAAAAGCATCAATGAATTTCATGAACAATTACCTTAATGGAGTTTTCTTCGGAATTTAACTAAGAATAATAGTATCCTCCATAACTATTGTTCATAATATACCTACATACTGTACATCAAAACCACACCTGACGTTGGCTAGCAAAGGTAGTTAGGTGTTAATCCAGGAAAGTACCTTAATCTTCTAATCAACTCATAAAATATCAGCATCACATTTGATATCAGCATCTTTATCAAGCATGCACAAGTGGTGAAAAATATGAATAGTGATCTATGTACCATGTATCTTCTAGTAAATCTATGTTTATTTGCCTTTGAATTTAGAATTCATTATTTTTCAGTATCAAAACTGTTTAGGATATATATTATTTATATTTCACTGAAATGATACTTGTTCATTAAAAAAAATTAATCTATTAAAATTCAAAGCCATAAATACAATTTTGAGTTGCACAATAATATTTAAAAACCAGATTGGTTGGTTCGATTAGTTTTGTAATGCTTATATATATTTAACAACTGGTGGAAGGGCAGAATGGGTGGTTATGCCCCTTTTCCCCCACCCCAACAAAACAAGGTCTTACTCCGGAGGCTTGATTTAAGGCCATAAATTGATTTAAGGTAGGAAGAATATTAGCATTGTAATCACACTACATTTTATTTATAACAATAAAATCACTATAAATTATAGTAATTACCTTGAACATGAACAAACCTTTACTTACATTCTTTCTATTTCCTTAATTTTACTTTGTACTAAAGCTGCTCTGTTTGCATTATATCGAAATCGATCTATAAACACCTGAAATTTAAATAAATATACAATTTAAAATTTATATAGCTTTTATATATATTGAACATTTTAAATTCTGCTATGCTAGCTCAGTCAGCTAAACTGGTGGTAGCCACTGTGTGTGAGCTGAACCGTGGAGATCCCTTCCCCGGTTCAATTTCCATCGCATGCTCTTCTTGAATTTCAGCTGGAGGGCTGAAATACAAGTTTCGAAATTGCACACCGTCTTTCAGATTAGACGTTTTGTTGGTCCTGTGTGCAAAGCAGCCCATCTGCACATTAAAGAACGCAGTACACTCTTCGGAAAAGAGTTGGGGATCTTTTTCTGCTGGTGTACTGCCCAATCACCACCAAAAGGACTCCACTGGAGATAAGTCTTCTTCAGACTATTGTGGATTATCCCTTTATTCACATCCTGTAATTTTTTTTTACACTGTTGGATGCAATGCAAGTAATCCCGTAATTTTGTTTACATCGACTGTTGGATGCAACACAAGAAATAAAAAATAAAAATGAAAAGAAAACACAAGCAAAGAATGTGTATTTAATCATCAATTTAGGACAAATCAGCAATCCAAAAATTGTGAATATTAAAGTTTACACAGCAGGGCGGTAACAAGGTGGTGGTCCGTGGCCTGGGGCTTGAGTATTTTAGGGCTGGGCTACCAAAAAATACATTAAAACTAGACACATTATTCAATTGCTGATATATAAGGGCTTGCAATTTTTTTTTAATTTTTTTTTAATTTTATACGGTTCTGTTACAGTTAAAAATGAGTGTCTGTCACCACAAAAGGTTTACATAGAACACAGTTTACATAGAAGCCTTGTAAGCTCTCTTGTTGGTAAACACACAAAGTAAAGATTAAATTTATGAAATAATTTTAATTTTTGTTACATTACTTTTCCTCTTGAAAATACCGATATAGTCCAGTCAATCTATGACAAAAACATAGTGAACCTAGAACTAATTGCAACAGAAATATTTTTTACAAAATTTTTTCCTAAAATATACACATAATAACATGCTAAAAGTCGGAAAAAAATCCAATCAGGGGAACATCATTAATTTTAAAGACATTTAATGGGTTAACATCCAACGGTTTATATAGTGACGCACCGCCGTTGAAGTGTATAAAAGCCTGTTGTTGCTAACAAAGAAATAGTAAAAGCATATACAGTATGGGCGCCCGCGTGCGAACACAGTTGAAGCAAACCAGAGGCGTTGTACAATAATAAACGCATGCGTCTGCTATCCCGATTGGTCCCACTCTTGTCGTTAGTTCTAGTTAAACAAATTTGTAATTCTTTAAAGGCTAGATCCGGGCATATATTTTCTCTTCACTATGTGTTAAAAAATACATTTTTATAAGATATTATGTTAGTAATCGACAAAAAAATTCGCCAATTTGACTGAAAACGAGAATATAAAAATCCACTTAGAACCGCAAAAATCAAGCAGTCTACTTTTTTTCACTAGTTAGGTTTTAGAATGCTCCAAGCGTGATGAGAAAACAAATTACAACACACTACTGTCAACCAACGACACCGCGAGAACGTGACTTCACCACACTCACCTGTAAAACGCGTCGGTCAAGATGGTGTACAGTAAACATAATTGCCTAACAGAATCAATAACACAATTGAAAAACTACCAAAAAAAAAAAAAAAAAAATGACAGAGTAGTTTATGGATTAACTTGCATATAAAATGAAGACCTAGGCTAGGCCTAGTATCAAAACCAGCCCAGTTTCTAGGCTAATCGTCACATAGTCATATCTCAGCCAGTCTACAAGTCCAGGTCTAGCTAAGAGAACTGCGGAATAGTACTAATACCAATCTTCCCTTCAATCCACGCATTGCCTGCACAGTGTAATTTGTAGGAATTGTTGTAGGGGTAAGCGTTATATTAAACTCATACGCCTTGACGTAGGCCCTACTAGGCCTCTGGGCCTACTACTACTGAACTGCACAGGATTGCCTAGGCCTGTAAATATTACTACTGTATTGCTATAGTTATTAGGCATGTTGTTGCCTCGTTTATTCTCTGAGAATTTCCCTTTTTCGATCCATAGACGAGTTTGATAACATCGTAATAGCAAGACACAGTTTCTTGAATTTATCATCATCAAACAACTGTGGTCTCCCATTTTTCCTTCAATTCTTAAGTAGCAAATGATACCACATAACAACGACAACCGAACCAATCGTCTCAACTCGTCCATCCTCCTAGCCCGGCTGGGAATGAATCCCGCTGGACTGGCATAGATACCTTCTCCTGTCGACGATTTCCCAACGATATAGGGCCTGGGCACCTCTGGCTCAAAGGCATCCATAGCTAGACCTAGATCGATCAAATCTACCACCTTACCTTCCCGTCTATCTTTCCACCATTACTACTCAACCAAAATAGGCCTACTGCTGTGTTTAGTTTTTTTATTTGCCCTATTGTTTATTTGTTATGATTTTTTCAAAATGCCTGCTCTTAAGGTCATTTGTGTGCAAAAGAATATGAATTTTGCTGGCTAAGTTTACCTATACCCCCACTTTCAAAAAAGTAATTATTTTCAAAAAAATCATGTAGCAAAACAAAATTCAGAAAAATCCCGAAACATAGGTGAATCAATAGATTGATAATAACTATAATATATAATCAATACAAAATTTTTGCCTGGAGCTGGCCTTCAAATTGGATGTTATTGTAAGTATGGATTGGATTGGGCCATAACATCAAATCATAATTAGGAATTTGTTTAAGACTGTTATATATATTCCAAGCAGTATGTTTTTAAATATATAAATATCATTAAAATTTAGTTCGTATTTTTTCAGAAAACTTTTAGGTGAGGTTTAGTGGCGCATCTCGGGGGTAGTGGCGTAACAATGGGGTCAGGGGCCCTATGTATTTTAGATGTGCACTGTTATTCTTGTTTTTAACGACGAATAAATGATATAATATGGATCCAGAAAATTGAGGCCAGGGAGGGACTTCCACAGTCGAGTCTACCTCAGACCCACCATGGTTGGGGCTGAGGTAAGAAAATCTATGAATATGGCACCTTTAGATGGCCGGAAATAGAACTTCAGACATAAAATTCTGCCACTGGATATAATATATGTCCTACAGTCAATTTCAGACACACATTATGCTGTTGCCCTTGTGGGGCTGTTGAGAAAAGAAAATGTATTATTATGGCATGTCTACATGGCCGGAAATGGCACTCAAAGACATAAAATTGTGTATATAATTTTCTTTTTATCTCCATTTTAAATTTTATTTTTTGACAAAGGTGGGGTCCCGGGCCGATGGGGGCCCCCTCTCTCTAATCGTTATAATATGATATGCCCTACAGTCGATTTCATAAACACATTATGTTCTTTTTGGTCAGGGTGCTAGATCGAGGAACCTATGGGTAGGGCCCCTAGAATTCGGGGGCCCTGCGGACCACAGCATGAGAGCGCATATGCATTATGCCACTGCTAGGGGGTGTGCAGGGGGCACACGCCCCTCCAAAAATCACTCGGGGGCCCCCAGTCGCCTCCAGCCCGAAAAAATCATGGTCAAGTACAGTAGTTAAAAAACACCTAGAATTACCTTTTGCAAATTAGCACCCCTCAACTGATCATCGAGCCCCCAACTTCACCTTCGCAATTCACCCCCCATCGGCACCCCCATTTCAAGACTTCTAGATACGCCACCGGTGAAGCTTAAACCTGCAAATTATCATTTTCAAATTTACCTGTAAATGTTGTCGTTTTTGTAGTTGAGCCTCATATTCTCTCTGTTGGTTTTTCAACTTCTCGTCCTTTGTTGTCACAAACTGTGAGTAGTTGCCACGGTAATGATCAACTTTTTGTGAGAATAAGTGCAGGACATCTGTGGAGATTTGATCGAGGAAGTTTCTGTCATGAGACACCACTAATAACGTTGTTGGCCATGCCTGTAAGAAGAAAATTCAAAACTTCAAAAAGCATCCGAAGTTTTTTTTATTTTTCAGTTTCATCTGCTCACTTGTTCTGCGCATAGAGACTCTCATATTTTGCGCAATATAAAATGAATAACCTTTAACCTTTACTACCTTATCAACCAAATCACAAGCAATCATATCATCACACACATCACTAACAACACAATCAAGATAGTTTGTGTTAGTTTGTGAAAAAAAAAAAAAAATGCGTCAAAATAAGCGCATATTTGGTTGTCAAGAACTTTTATATCCTTTACTACATATAACAACAAATGCATTTTTTAGTTTCATGAACATACACAATCTACTTGTATTGCGTAGTTTATTTAAATGAGCGATGATATACTATATGAGATAAAAAAATACAAAAAAATAGTGACAAAGATATTCAGCCTATACATTGCACTATGAATGAAAGTTAGCTATAAATATCAAAAATTGTATATAGCTAATAATCCTTTTAATAACTAAGTTTTACAATTCTTTAAGAATTGAAGATGATGTCACTGTCAAACAAGAATAAAGTAACGGATGCTATTGCATAGACCACCCTTACCATCATCATTATAATGCTCAATATGATTATATTAGATCCATGAGAGCCCCTAATATTTCAGTCAAAACATGCCAAATTCCTTACTTCTTCAGACACAAACCCCATTGTTACCCCTCCTCTTTTTTTGTTTAAGCATCCTAGACCTGCCCTTGAGTGCTGTCAAAATCAAATAAATCTTTGAGTTGACAGTCAGCAAAAGCCATAATTTACTGAATACAAAATAGAATGTAACACTTTCCAACATGGACCCCAAGGCCTTGTAGCTGCCGGGGCACCAATGGCAGGCCTCAAATTTTACCTCGGCCATTGCCGACGGTGCCCTCCAAGTTGGCCTTGGTGCCCCTGAAAATGAAGCACGACGACGGCCACTATTTGCCTGCCCTTTTGCAGTACCGAGGCTAAATCAAATTTTGCCTTGGTGCCCTTTTATATTTGAAATTTTGGCCTTGGTGCCTTTCCAAATCATGTAATACCGGAGGCCATTTGGCCTTGCCCATAAAATCCCCAAATTCGAGGCCTGCAATGGCGGGGTCTGGAGGCTGGCACAGACACCCTGCAGGGTTCGAGAAAAAAACCTACAGCCATGTACCATATTCATATGCTTAATTTAAATGCATAATCCCATAATTATACAGATCAGATGTTTAGAAAAATGCACTTTTTCTCTAAAGCCCCCAGCAGGGTCTAATCACTGACCACTGGTCTCAAAGTCCAGGAACCCCTGTATGAGGCATTTTCTATAAATTCTATTGCTTGTGCTTTTAAGAAGCACATTTGATTTTACACTTTCTTACGTGGTAGGGTTGCTCTTGCGCCGATTACCAAGCATGTGGACCCAATGATCAGGAGAAAGTATTGCGCTATATAACCACAAGGAAGAGGCGCATTATAAATTCCTATACCAGCACTAGTTACACACAAATTGAATGTTTTATGTGGTTCAAAGCTTATACAATAATAGTGGCGAAGACAAGCAAAACCAGTCACTCGTCGCAAATTTGTTTCAGAGATAATGGCCAAAATATGCTGGAATGTCAAAATTTAAAAAATCTATTTTATTGCACTTAACTAACCTTTAAATATCTACACATCATGATATACTGTTATTTGTTGATATGGTTTCTGCCTGAGAAATGCCCGAAATCATAACCTTTGAAGGCTGATTTCTTAAGTTTTGTTTTTAAACAACTGTATGTTTAAACGATTGTAACATCATAAGGAAATGTCGGATTTAAAAGATTCTTTTACCATTTTATAGCTCTCCTTTTCATCTTTGACCCTGCATTAATAACTAAAAATCCATTTTTGCGATGAGTAACTGGTTGGCTTGTCTTTGCCACTTAAACTCTCTCTTTAGTGAATTGTGTATGCCTACAAATTTACCTGTAAATAGTTTTCAAGCCAAAGTATAGCTTTGATATCCAACATGTTAGTAGGTTCATCAAGCAGAAGCAGATCAGGTTTGGAGAACAATGCTCTTGCTAAGGCTATCCTCATCCTCCAACCGCCAGAAAATTCCCTAAAAGAAAAAAGAAAAAAAAAAAAAAAACTTGTACCAAGTGAACAAAAAGCAATTTTCTAATGTATTTTTATTGTATATTGCACAAATAGACGATGTGGACTACAGCAAATTCTTCTACTTCAACTTGATAAAATTTTTTTTAAATGTGTCTGTACCATGTATAAGATCTGCCAGTCATTTTGATCACGAAATTAAGGTATACAAAAGAAGGAGATGGTTCTTGTATTTTTTGGAGGTTTCGCTATGTCAATATGTCTACTTTATTATCAACTTTGACACTGCATACCTTGTACATTGTACTTGCATTGCTGAAGAGAAACCAAGACCTGCCAATATCATTGCAGCCCTGCGGAGAAAAAAAAATTAATAATAATAATATTACAATAATAATAATAATAATAATATTACAATAATAATAATAACAATAATAATAATAATAATAATAATAATAATATAATAGTTACAGTTCATTCCACAACTCCTTGGCAAGCAAAACATTGCATTTTTCTTTCCCTTATACAAATGATTGTCTGTGTGCAATATGGTAACTGATGATGGTAGAAGCACTGCCAGAAAATGTCTTGTTGGGGCTGTTAAGGCCAAGATTATATGTATAGACTTCACCTATGATGATACAATACGAACTGTTGCGTTGCTTTTAAAAAAAATAATATTAGCAAGTTTAACCAATCGCCTCTGGAGAACAACTGGCCATCATAGGATTTTAAATCTGTTGATGTTATTGTCCTTCTACTATAGCTAAACCTAGCCTAGATAAAGTTTTTTGTATTACTCATTTCTTGCATCTTTTTTTTTTAATGTTATGATTAATTTTACTCGAGTTATTATAATTAAAATTTGGTCAATAATTAATAATTCAACTTCAGCACTACACAATGATGCCAGTTTTCTTACATTTTTTTTTGCTCTTTCTTTCTATTTCTTTTTTAACATATTCTTTCCATATATCCTTACTTGCATTCTTTTCATTCCTTTTTTTCACCCTATCTTTTCTTATTTTTATCTTTATATTTATTGGTCTAATATATTTAAAATAAATACATCAGAAATTCTTCATTTATACACTGCAATAAAAGGTAAGAAACTCAATATACAATTACATATAAAAGGTTATGAAACACAATTCAATTACAATTTAAAATAGAAAAAGTTATGTTAAACGGCAAAAACAATTCAATATATACAATTCAAATAAATACTTTAGGTAATACAATAAAATTTACAATTATTAATTAGATTGATATTGATATTTCTTCTTATATTTGTCCTTATCTTTCCTTTTCTTTTTTTCTTAGCATTACTGCTTTAAGATTGCTGTAAAAATTGTCTAATACCCAATTAACACTACAGAAAATGTACTAAATATTAACAGGAATCTGTTCCTTACAGCTTCTCTCTTAATATCTAGCTTACAGGAACCTAGGCAACACACTAACAAACTAGAGCAGTCACTCGATAGAGTGCATACCTCCACCCTCTGCTTGGACACCGAACCATTACACAGGCCATGTACGGCCGATTTCATTATTTTCTTTTATGACTGAGAGCAAAAGATCAAGAAAGAAACTGAATTTCCAAGACCTTGACCTTTGACCTTTCACTCCCAAAAGTGAATCTCTTTATTAGATCATTACGTGCCATTTCACTAAATTTATCGTGATTTATTCCTTAGTTTTTGCATAATATTACTAACAGACAGACAGGCGTGAATGCATAACCTCCTTGGTGGAGGTAAAAATAACTTACTTTGCAGGTGCTTTATCAGCTTCTATTTCCTCTAATGCCTGGTAGACTTCATTTAGACGTTGACTCTGCTTTGAATCAGTTGAACCAGGGCTATAATAGAGAACTGAATATTAACTGTCAAACATAAAAAAATAACAAAATCAATAAACTAGAAGCTTTCTGGTAAGAAATATATCTATAACTCTGTAGTTAAATAATACCATTATTGTTTAATGTATTGTTTAGTTTTCAGTAATTACAGACTTCTTGAAAATCCTTATATTGATTACCAGTTAATGGGTCTATACATGAAATTTTTCAACACTGACCTGAGATAAAACCAAAATAAATGACATAACCAAAGAAGTAAAATAGAAGAAATGGATGTGGGCAGTTCATTAAGAAAAGACAATAGATGGACACACACTCCATGTGTCTGTAGTACCAGAACTAGTCTCCTTACGGCCGTTTCAAGGCAATTGAAACAACGTAACTTGAAATTTTCATTTTTCGAGAAAAATTTACAGTTAAAGTTTGCATGTTTGCAACTTGGCAATAAATTGTTGTACCCTTCTGAAATTCTGCAGGATTGTATATCTATGACATTATGATTATATGTAAAATTTTAATTACAACCATTGGTTTATTGCAACAGTTATTAACGATATTCACAGATACGTTCTTTTACGTTGAAAACATGTCAGACGCGTTATTGCCGCAAGTGAGACATATTTTTCGAATGTATCACATCAAACAATCATATGTATTATCTAGCTTGTGCATACATCGTTGTTAAGATTATTGATATGGAAACACCACCTCAGGACGGACGCCCATACTCGTCCCAAATGATGTACTGGGTTCTTTGTAGTGTACAATAGGCCTACGGTTTATATTCCTTATCCGAGAAGACTTGTCCTACCACCAAAACCATAGATGAGTCTGCGCTCGAATCAGCAGCGCCAATATTTTGGCTGTAAGTTGCAGCACCCCTGCTTTAACCACTTGGCCATCGACTTATATGGCAATGAAAAATATGTTTACCTTGTTGCTTGCAGTTGCTCACTCAATTGTTTCTCTTCTATCAACAGATTATTGCGTACAGTATCACATTCCAGCACACTGTCAATGGCTAGGGTATCATCACCGATCACTTCCTGCTCTACATGCAGCACACTGATGTGTGACTGTATCCGTAGCTCACCACTGAAAGGAAATGATCATTGAAAATTTGATCCAAATTCTTAATGTAACATACATGTGCCTGACGTAGCAAATTAAAATAAAGATGTGGAATGTAATTCGATGGATGAAATTTTCGGTAAGAGACAATAATATCAAAGACTATATGTTTAAAAGAAACTGTGTTTTAATAGAAAATGTAGTTCTAAATGATCCAAACTGCCTCTCATACTTTAGTACCCTACCCTCTTTATATGTGGCAAAGACAAGCCAAACCAGTCACTCGTCGCAAAAATCGATTTTGTGTTATTAATACTGTGTTAGAGTGTAAAATAATAGCTATAAAATGGTAAAAAAATCATTCAAATTGTACATTTCCTTATGAAGTTACAAGCGTTTAACCACACAGCTGTTTAAAGAACAATATATGAAAAATCAGCCTTTAAAGTTTATGATTTCAGGCATTTCTCATGCAGAAACTATCTTTAAATCCTTAAAAAGTGTTGTTTTAACATTGAAAATGGGGAAAATAACAGCATAGGATGGTGTGTAGATATATAAAGGTTAGTTTAGTGCAATAAAATAAATTTTTTTTAATTTGACATTTTAGCATCTTTTGGCCATTTTCTCTGAAACACGATTTGCGACGAGTGACTGGTTTGGCTTTTAATTGTCTTTGCCACATATTCATTTATAATTTGGTAAGGTACTAGAAAGGGGTCGTTGTAATGTAAAGCATAGGAATCCACGGTCCTACAGTACTAATTCTATTACCTCGCCCAAGAAGCCCCGAAGATGCCTAGCAATGATGATTGAACAAAAGTGTGAGATCGTAGAGCTTTAGCTAATTATGGTGTTTCTCCTTGGCAGTGGCCTATGTTTGAGACACTTAAGCCTGTTTCCCACTAGGCAAATTTTTTGGCACAAATCAAAAGCGTTGGTTCATGCGCATTGACATTTCTATAGGCCAAAACTTCTATTAGAAAAATTCTTTGTTCTCGGAGTCTTTCACTTCAGCGAAATAAGTTTTGCGAAGCAAAAAAAAATGTGCAACCAATCAGAACTCAGGAAATAAGTTTCACAATAACACAATAATTTTATGCATATGATATTTTTTCTTTTATAAACCATTTTTCATTTTATGTTGTTTTTTTAAAAATCTGACCCACGATATATTTTAGATTACACAAGACTTTAACAGAAATTGTATATTAACTATACCATTTTTGAAACAAAGTTTGAATATAAATATATATATATATTAACATGAACCAATGCTTCATATCTTATGCTTCTGAATTGACCATGCCCCTCTGCCAGCTACAGTAAGAAATACCTCTTACTGGTACTCCACCCTCAATTTATAATATATTTTTAAAGAAAAATGCATGTTATAATAAATACCTTGATATCATATGTAGCAGTGTACTTTTTCCTATACCATTTCTTCCCACAAGGCCATAGCGCCTACCAAATGCTAAAAGCAAGTTTGCGCTATTTAATAATACTCTGCAAAAAATAAACAACAAATAACAGTTCAGCTTTGAAAATACCAATTTTAAAAATTACAATCATAATATCTAGCATTCATGATTTATTGTCTAGGTAACTGACTTTATCATCAATCTTATAAAAGTTAGCTCTATAATATATTGAAAATGTACTGGTCTTATCTATAATGTGTGTACATTTGTCTCATTATACATCACCTAAATCAAAATAACCTACTTTTCACCAAATGCTACGTCAAAGTTTTCAATCTTGATATCTGTGGATCGATTTGTACCAGATTCCTCCAACTTCTGATCCCTCCTGCTTGTGGCCTGGCTGGCAGATGCAGTCATAGTGCTATTGCTGTGAAGTTAGGAAAAACATTCTTCAAATCTAATGTCAGAAATATATCAAATACTATAATGATATGCAGGGATCCCAAGTCTCGCGCAAGCCGCGGCAGTCTCTCCCAGAAATCTGGATGACGGCCTCCCCGCCACCCCCCTCCAGCAAGCAAGCAAGATCTTAATCTCCCGCAAATTAAAAATATATTCATCTTTTTATACATTATCTCAAGGAATTCAGTATCAACAGGTATCACCATGCACAACAGCAAAATGAAAATAGATTTGATTTGAAAGGTCATTTAACCAGATCTCCAGGAAGAGATTTCTTCCAACTTGTGACCCCTGGATATGTTAACTAGTGTATACAGTACTGTAGACAGATATAAAGAATAGTACGATAGACAAAAACGGTGAAACCAAACTAGTAGAGAAGAATGCATATAGTAGTTAACAGTAGAAGAAGCAGCAACAGTAGTAGTAGAGTGATAATAGAAAATAATAGTTAACTCAAGGCTGTATAAAATAAAGGCAGGAAGGTTCCAGTCAAAGATAAACAGTTATAAAATAGCAGAAGGAAATACAGTAGGAAGGATATACAGTGGGAGAGCATCAATTCAGCTAGTAGTAAATTATAGCTAAGTATAAATGATAATTAGCTTAAAATGGATATGAAACGGTTTCTACAAATCCAAAATCTTGTCATCATTGTTTAGAAAGTCATTGGAAAACCTCGGACACCCAATATTAAACGTATTGGACAATGCCTTACCCCCAAAAATTCCCCCCGAAAGTCACTGAAAATCTTTTTGTGACGTCACAAAAAGATAAATTTGTACTGCGAGGATAGGGAATGTGGAGCTTATTTGCCAATTGACACAATACAGTGATGGTAATAGCTAATCCGCTTTACATTTTTGTTCCTGGATATGTATTTCATCGTAAATGATTAAAATTTGGCTATATATTTCTAAAATTATTTTTTCAAGTCCATTTTTAATGTTGTTTTTACGACTGTCTTTTACGAATTTGGCAGCCATATGCCTCGGAGGATAGGCACACGGATGTAATTACACGCATGCGTGAAATTTGGTGAAATCCACAATACACAAGTTTTTAGCTGTAGACATTTTGTTCTCGCGGATTTTATAGTGTCCATCACAATTCCAATTATTATTAGTATTAATTGACCGATCTTATGGCAAGTGACAATCAGTCATCATCATCCGATGAAGAAAAAGCTGCGGAGCCTCGTAGGCTTATTGTAAATTTTGGCCAAATTATGGCATTTATTGGCGACGATGAACCAAGCAAGGTCCGTCGCTGTTGCTGATGATGATGAACTTGGTGAACTTATTCGCCTAGGTTTACCGGGAAATATAAACGTGCGGCAAGACAGGAATGGTAATTTTATTCATATCACATGTTTTTTGAACATCATATACTGGTTGTTTGACATCCCGTAGCAGATTTATTATATATTATGTCAAAGCAAAGCTTAGGCCTAGCTAGAGGGTAGAGCGCCGTACGGCTAGGCCTACGTACCGGCCTACAGTAGCTAGACCTAGGGCCTAGTCTAAAAGATTTTTTCGGGAAAATCTGCGTGGAAATTGGCCCTTATTTTTCCAATTGCGCGGACGGTTTTTATGGCATTTTTTTGTTTTGTTTGGGTGGAGGCTTCTAACTAGGCCTAGCCAATTCATAGTCTGGGGTCTACCTTCCTAGGCTAGGCCTGTTATAGCCTAGGCCTAGTCTAGCGAGGTCTATATGCCTAGGATAGCCCTTCTTTGCCTATCTAGGCTAGGCATCTTTGGCTAGGCCAATACTGTAGGGAGGGTTAGGGTGGTACTAAATATATAGACTAAGGCCTATTGCCATGTTTGGCCTATTTTAGCCTAGTTAGTTGGTGGGTGTATACCCAGGGGAATTCTATTTTAACCAAATAAAAAAAAATATCCTTTTAAATCTGACATCAGTGTGCCCTATTTGTATGGATGGAAAACCAAACGGAATATTTTAACATTGCATGCATAATTTAAAGCGTATCTTTGATATTTTTTTTCTGAAAGTATTTGTAGACTAGAAATCAACTGAGCCATTAAAATCATACCCTGGGCTTCTATTTGGGGAAATAGAACCTGTCTGAGTTATGATAATTGGGCCTAGTCCTTCTATTATGTTCTATAAAATCATTAGTTTAGTAAAAAAAATGCATTTCTGTTATTTTCAGGTGTACTTGTGGAAACTGCGTCGTGGAAGAGATGTGGGGAAATCGTTCCTGTTGTCAAGAAGTAAGAACCATTCGATTAAAATACAAATTAAGGCCATGTAAAATAAAAGAATTGGTTAGCATCCCCTACCAATTTTAAAAATTATAATCATAATATCTAGCATTCATGATTTATTGTCTAGGTAACTGACTTTATCATCAATCTTATAAAAGTTAGCTCTATAATATATTGAAAATGTACTGGTCTTATCTATAATGTGTGTACATTTGTCTCATTATACATCACCTAAATCAAAATAACCTACTTTTCACCAAATGCTACGTCAAAGTTTTCAATCTTGATATCTGTGGATCGATTTGTACCAGATTCCTCCAACTTCTGATCCCTCCTGCTTGTGGCCTGGCTGGCAGATGCAGTCATAGTGCTATTGCTGTGAAGTTAGGAAAAACATTCTTCAAATCTAATGTCAGAAATATATCAAATACTATAATGATATGCAGGGATCCCAAGTCTCGCGCAAGCCGCGGCAGTCTCTCCCAGAAATCTGGATGACGGCCTCCCCGCCACCCCCCTCCAGCAAGCAAGCAAGATCTTAATCTCCCGCAAATTAAAAATATATTCATCTTTTTATACATTATCTCAAGGAATTCAGTATCAACAGGTATCACCATGCACAACAGCAAAATGAAAATAGATTTGATTTGAAAGGTCATTTAACCAGATCTCCAGGAAGAGATTTCTTCCAACTTGTGACCCCTGGATATGTTAACTAGTGTATACAGTACTGTAGACAGATATAATGAATAGTACGATAGACAAAAACGGTGAAACCAAACTAGTAGAGAAGAATGCATATAGTAGTTAACAGTAGAAGAAGCAGCAACAGTAGTAGTAGAGTGATAATAGAAAATAATAGTTAACTCAAGGCTGTATAAAATAAAGGCAGGAAGGTTCCAGTCAAAGATAAACAGTTATAAAATAGCAGAAGGAAATACAGTAGGAAGGATATACAGTGGGAGAGCATCAATTCAGCTAGTAGTAAATTATAGCTAAGTATAAATGATAATTAGCTTAAAAGGAATATTTACCCATTAGAATTTGTCTTTGGTACATCATCTTTCATGGATCTTTTCTCCTGTTTTGCCTTAATTTTTGCCTCTGCCTTTTCCAGCTTCCTTTTGTCAACATTCTGATGAACATGAATAGTATTTTGATGAGTGTTTGTGTCAGAAAAATAACAGATAGCGATATTTTGCCTACTTGACGTGATATTGTACTGAACTTATTACGTTCCCAAATACTTGCGGGAAAAATTTGCAAGTGATTCGGGTGGAAATCTAACCCACGACCTCCAGAACTTCTGTAGCATGGTGTCATAACCATACATCACCGAGCTGGCGTTTAGCGACTAGTGTTGAATCCGATCCCCAGGTAACGTAGGTAGGGCAATCCCCAACTACTTTTTTATGATGGTAGAAGATGGGCAGAAAGACAATTGAACAAATGAATGAAGAACAATACATTTATGAAATTATATTGTTGATCTAATGACAACCATCCTCTTCATTTGTATCTTCACCTCCCGCCATCAGTGTACCTCATCACTTCGTAACTCCAGTCATACTGTATTTCTTCCCATTTCTTTGCTGCACAAACTATTTTGCCTCTTCATTCCTTTCCTATGCTATGAATTATCATCACCCTCTCTATCCAATGACCCTCATAATCTCACACCTATTCTGATTAAAAAGCTGCCGTACATGTGAAGAAATAATTATTACCATCACCTAATTTTTGTCGGGGTATGCAGGTTTTTAGGACCTTTGGAGAAATGTTCCTACCCTGTGATGCATGATTTGATTAGGGTTAGGGTATGCGGGTCATTAGGACCTTAATGGAGTAACATCCCTACACCAGGATCCATAGTTCATTTAGGGTTTGGAATGAGGATCATTTGGACTAAACGTCACTACCACAGGATGCATAATTCATTTAGGTTTGGGGTATGTGGGTCATTAGGACCTAATAGTAAAGTAACTCCTGTACCCCACATTGCATAGTTTGGAATGCGGGTCATTCACATTTGTGAAGTGACATCCTTCAACCATGATGCATAGTTAATATTGTATTGTATTGTTGGTTTTCTATTTGTGTGTTGTGCAGATATTGGCAATTGATGGCAATTGCAGCGATAAAAGAAATTGAATTGAATAATGGATGATGTAAATCTGACTTACAGATACAGCCTCTTTCTTGGCCATCCATATACTTGCATCATCCGATAAAATCACCTCTTCAACAAGATAAAAACAAATCAAACAAAATATAAAGATCAATATATCATTTTGAGAGTCATTTGTGGACAAATTCTATTGTCAGATCTGATGCCATTATAATGTCCTGTGTCTTGACCAATAAATTATTGAAAATACATGAAGGCAACAGAAGAAAAATAATAAATCTCATTTGTATTTTATAAAAGAGACATCAAATTCCATATTATGTACAGTAGCTGAGTGACACTCAATGCTACGTCTATGCTATGCTAAACAAGCATTATTATTGTTTTATAGGATTTATATAGCGCAAATATCAAAAAAACTGTTCAAGGCTCCCCTCACCCCCCGGACATTGGGTACAGAATCCATCATACACAACACTGAACCTCCTATGCTCAGCGGGAGGTATTTTTAATTACTGTATGTGTGTAAAAGAGTGCATAAAGCCTACGCTGTTAACCCCAGGCCTTGCCATCCTGAAACCAGAGTACAGAATTTTGCCGAGCAGAGCACCAAGTTAACTACGAGTTTTTTACGAGCATAACAAGTTTGTACCGAATTAGATACGAGTTAGGTACGAGCCAACTCGGTGCGCTCGTACTTACTCATACTCATTTTTGGGTGCTTGCATCAAACTCGGATGACAAAACTGCTGACGAGTATCCAAAGTAGTGTACGACCTAGGTAGGAGTACCCCGAATACTCTATGAGCTACCTATCAGTTCTTCAAGTTTACTACGAGTTATCTACTCGTGGCGCAAATTTTGAACATCATGTTCAAAATTAGCGCCACAAGTTCAGAGCTGCAAAGAGTAGGTTAGAGTATTCGACAAGCTTTCCGAATCGTCCTACAAGTTTTTGCCGAGTTAGTAACTTGGCAAACTCTTGTAACTCGTATGCTGAAAAGAACCCTGGTGGGAGAGGGGCTTTAATATCATGACCCATCATTTTAAAGCTTAGGGCTTATAATGAAAATGAATATATAAAAAAGTAAATTTTCATGTTAGGCTGTCACTGATGCTTGATGCTGGTTTGGCATGGAAAAGCCCCATCTGTTTTGTACTCTTGTGTATATTATGAATTGTCCCTAACGAACTACAGTAATAACAAAAGGATAGTGCCCCTTTCCCCTGAGCTAGTAAATTTGATAACAAATCAATTACAATAATACTGATAGTCCCCAAGTCTTTACCTTGAGCCTCAACAATCTCAGCTAAGTGAACTGGGGCATCAAGAAGAGTAGCACTTGCACTATCTGTACCTCTAGAATTACTTGGAACAAGGAACAAATTAGATTATTGATCGCAACTTGGTGAATTCACATGGCAAACATAAATTAATGTAGGGAGGGTACAGCCAAGGCAAAACTGTCATTTTTTCCTGTCAAGGTTTCATCATCATCTCTCAATTATTTTTAGTTAACTGGTGGAGGGGGTGGGGGGTCACTAGGATTTTTGCTTTAAATTCAAGATGGCCACCAAAAAAAAATTGAACATTATGTTTCAGTCAATTACCTAGACAGTAGGAAGTTTCATGAAGTATGCTAAAATGAATAATTTTATAATCCTCTGGAATTGTTCTAAATTTATGCACAACGGAAAACAAAAAGTGCATAAACTTTTAAAAACACATTAAAACATTAAATTTATTATAGTTACTAGCGTAAGTAGGACTGTTTTAACGCCAACATTTATTATTTATTTATTTTTTGGTTTCTTTATATTTGTAATTCATATGCCAAAATTTGTGATGTTTATCTTCTGCCAAAACTATAAGAAGAACTGAAATTTGTCAACAATAGAAGTTCCCTCTTTTGGACAGCTAGAAAAGCAGTCCACAATTTTTGTAACTGCTGTTCTGTGCAAAATTTGGTAGCACGTGTCCATTTTTAAGGTTTTTGTCATCGTCGAATACTAGTTGTTTTGTTTCACTGGCTGTCTCATTCAGCAGTTTGGTTCTGAAATTTATTTCCACTGCCTAGGCAGAGGAAATAGAGACATACCATTTTTTTTAATACAACTGTGACGTAAACAAGTGGGCCCTTTTAGGACCTCGCTCACACTGTATACAGAATGGAGTGTTGGAATATACAGTATACTGTACTTCATTGTACTTAATTGTACTTAATTAATTACTTAATTGCACTTAATTGTACTGCACTAAATTGTACTTAACTGTTTTTAATATACAGTAATTTAAGTATGTTTTTCATCTTTGAAATAATTCTGTATTTATTTGCTGTAAGTTTTAGTTATGCTCTGTTATGTTTTAGAAAGAAAGTGTTTGAATAAATATACCAGGATAGCTGTAGTTTGGTATTAAATGGTGGTTAAGATGCATGTCTTCCAATCCTAATGTCCAGGGTTCAATCCTATGATAGCACCAGATTTCTATTTCTAATGACTAAAAAAACAGCTCCACTCCCTAAGCCCCATAATGAGACTTCACTAATAAAAGCATCACATTAATTTCATTTTTTTTTTAACAGGGCACCTGAATATCGGCCAACCTTCAAGAATATGCTGGAAGGGGTCACCCTCTATAAATATGGTTTAAAAACAAATTATCAAAAATAAATAAATTCAAATCAAATCATTATACAATCAAATCAAATACATTAAAATCACACCTTTAGGCCAAGTAAAAAAAAAAACATGTTTCACGTCCGGCTTTTTTTTTAAATTGAGGAAGAGGCCTTTTTTATTTTTTATTTTTTATTTTTCAAAATGGCCGCCATTCTACAGACTTGTTGACATTTCCCGNNNGTTTTGTTCAACATATAAAATTTAGGAATCATTGTTACTGTATACAATCGGAATGTTCCCGATGTTACGTCTCAGACGTCTTCACATGAAACTATTCCATACAATCTGACATAGAGGCCAGAATTCATCGGAAATCATCGGCCGTATTCGATTGGGACTTTCGTGCTCTGCTCAACGGAAACTGCTCAACGAAGTTAACGCTCGGAATTTATCGTTGAGTTTTGTACTCAACGGGATAATATACTCAACGTATAGTCCCAATCGAATACGGCAATTGTATGCTCGAGGTTTGCCGCCTGACGCCCAGAGTAGGCGACGGCCTAGGCCTAGCCTAGAGATATCGGGCTAGGTAGAGATATTGGGCTAGCCCAGCATAGCCTTACTATACGAAAGGTTAGACGAAGATATTGCACTACTTTAGGCTAGGGTATTTATTTTCCAACATTTAATTCTAAATTTTCGATATATTTTTTCTTTATTTTCATGAATTTTCCAAAAATAAAAAATTTAAAAAAAATCAAGGCGGGCAAAAAAAACAATGCGGGTGGGGACGCGAAACATGTTTTTTTTTTTACTTGGCCTTATACTATATGTTATTAGTTTTTTATTTTTTAATTTTTTTTTATAACATTAGTTAGAATAGATACCGTGCATCATTATGGCACCTGTGAATTATGTTCCAGCTAACCATTGTTTGACAACTGGTCTTAAATTGTGGGAGAACAGTGCGATGATGTGCGGTTCTTCTGCTATAGTCCTTTCATTTCGGTTCCTTTCCTTAGTTGGTTAGCATAGAATCTTAAGTTCGATTTTCTTTTTTTTATTATTTTATTTTAGCGCATTGAGACTTCGGTGTAATGCGCTATAGTAAATCCCACTATATTACATTACATTACATTCAATTGTTAAAAAAGTCCATTGGAAAATAATGTTCGTCCATCTTACAGTTTGAGGATCTTGCAGAGTTGTTGGCAAACTTGGCTGACAAGTTGCATCTCATCCTCGCCCGCAACCTCCACCAAAATTCCTCCTACAGCTTCGTTTACATCTTCTTCAGATTCAAAGTCGTCGCTACCACTTTCCAAAACACCTACAGTGTATTAGATATAAAATAATGTTTCCATGGAACACGTAACGTTTTTAAAGGGGTTTTTTTTGGGGGGGGGTATGGGGTCAATGATGGTACTGTATAAGTGGTGATCAGTATGAGCAACAAACTAATGGTGACATAGGGATTGAACTGGTGGTCATGTCTTAAAGTTTGTTTACAAAGATTCAAAGTCGTCGCTACCACTTTCCAAAACACCTACAGTGTATTAGATATAAAATAATGTTTCCATGGAACACGTAACGTTTTTAAAGGGGTTTTTTTTGGGGGGGGGTATGGGGTCAATGATGGTACTGTATAAGTGGTGATCAGTATGAGCAACAAACTAATGGTGACATAGGGATTGAACTGGTGGTCATGTCTTAAAGTTTGTTTACAAACTTATTTTGACCTCCTACCGCACACTTTTTTTTTTTTTTTGAAATGTAATTTCAATTGTAATATTTATCGTTTAATTTATATTTTATGTGTGTGTGGTAAAAAAAAACAACAAAACAAAAAAAAACAAAAAACTGTTTTTCTTTTTGGTGTTTTTTTTTTTTTTTTTTGCATATTTGGAATTACAAAATTTCAGCTGGCCATCGGGACCCCTACCAGCCATAGTGAGGAGCAGTATCACATTTCCCCTCTGCCTACTCTCATGCTGAAAATTGAAGGGCTAAAGCGACCGACTTCAAATAAAAACTGATATTAATTAGCCTGCTTTGACCCAGGCTTTTCGGCACAACAACACTTTTTTTATTTTATTCCTTAGCACAGTACAACAACAAAATCAATAAAAGAAAGAGGAGGGCTTGATTCGGAGCCACCACTCACCACTGACACGTGTTTATATGTAGATTTCTTTGTGAAATTCGAAAAACTGGTCTCTGTTTATCTCGTCAAAACCTTTTATAATTTTAAATTGGCCTACTAGGCCTATAGTATAATAGGCTAGCCTATCTTTATACTTCCTTCTTGATTATGACTAGGCCTAGGCCTAGCCTAGCCCTATGCTATGCTACTGCTAGTGTCTAGCCCACAGCACACACGCCGCACGGCCATCTGTTACTGTCTGTACTGTAGTGTTAGGTTAGTTTAGGGCATGACGATAATCAATCAAAAACATAGCCAAAACTGCCTATACAACTGATATATGCCTAGACCTATGGTGGTTAGAACTTGCAATTATATCATCGTATGCGATTCGTGTAGTACAATTTCATTACCTGTAACGTACTCTAAAAGTTCACTATCAATGGATGGAAAATTAGAAGTTATAACTTCACTGTAAGCGGCCATCTTGTTTAGCGAAACCGCCAAACGAATTTGCAAAAGAGGGAGCTAAACGATTGCACAACACAGAGCTATAGATAGAAGAGTTGCGACATTGAGAATTTAGAAGCCATTTTGTGTCATACGCGATGCGCGTTCTGTGACTAACGTGATGTGCGTTCCTGTGTATAATATTGTATAATACATTTAGCGGCCTCCTGTATAGTTTAATTTCATTTAATCTTTTTAGCAGTCGAATTTCATGAAACTATTTATAGATTTTTTTTTTTATGATTTCACCCAGCAAAAATTAATTAAATACGTATATCAAAATGTAATTTAAATCCGTCTAGCGTATATAGATTGTTGCTCTTTAAATTTGAATATGAGCGAGCCCTATACAAATCTTATGTTATTAATTTGATTATAATTATTTATAAATATTATAATAGTATAGGTCTTTATAATAGTATAAACTGTGCTTTGCTGTAAATGTTAAAAATTGTAAGTGTTAAATGATACAGGATCTGTGATATATTCAACTTGTGTAATTATGTAACGTACATTTTATTGTATTAAAAGTCTCGCCTCTATTTTAATATTGTATTATGGCTGTACAGTATGTTAGTTTTATAAACACACTGCGAGAGCGTGTCCGCTGTTTTAAAAGCTTCGTTTCCAATAAAGTTATAATAATTATATAATAGTATGCAATAGAAACAGCAAATCATTTTTAAGATTATTAAACATCACCTTTATTTTCATTTTCATTCGTATTTATACAGGCTGTACAAAGATTTGAAATTAAGAACATTTTCTAATATTGTTTAGCGAACAACCTTTAAAGATCGTCAGAAAGGGTCGGGAAAAAAATTAATTTTTTTTCTTTTATTTAGCTTAAATATTTTTCCGAACGTATCTAGGCGAATGAGAAAATAAAAATAAAATTTTAAGGATGAACGTATACAGTGTAATAATGCAACTGATAAATGATTTAAAATTATATAATTAAGGAAGAAATATATATATATATATATATATATATATATATATATACTATTAAAAACAATTAAGACCAAAGAAAAGATTACCATTAAATAAAATAGGTCGAGTCTTCATTGATTAAAATGTGACGAATTAACGATAATTGAAAACAATTCTAATTTTATTTCAATCATTTACGCGAGCACGCACGCGCGCAAATATTCGATTATACATATGAATTCTTATACGCTGTCCATACTAAGTGATGTTAGTTATAAAATATAATTGTAAACCCAATTAAGTGTGTGAAATTAATATGCAATGTACGTAACACATATACTTTGCATGTGTTCATCGGGAAGATTATGTAACAAAATGGACGGTGTGTACCACGTGACTTTCGTAAACCAAGGAGTGGAATGTCGCAACTCTTTTGGCTCTGGCCATGGCTCTGGCACAACATACAGCAGAGAGGCATAGAGTTTATTCGATTGGTTCATTTCGTTGAGTATGAATTTTCGTTGAGTATTATTTTCATTCAACTGGTTCGTTAAATATAGACTTCGTTGACAACGAAAATTAACGTAAACCAGAGTGCGTTAGCATTAAGTTATCCACGTGACCAAAAAAAAAAACATGGCCGATTGGTGAGTTTATAAACAACATTTGCGTTAATATAACTTAGATTAAATTTCATAAAATAAAAATTATAATATCTACCCACATGGAGTCAAAAAATAATTGTAGGCTAACAGAATTCAAAAACTGGATGAAAATATTTTTATTTACGAAAATCCCATACTACCACAAGTTGAAGCAATTTGGATTACGCAACGTGTATGGCGGTAACTATACAGCCATTTTGTTTTGTCGAGTATTTACAAATTTTCTATTCGACTGGTCGTTGAGTAGGATTTTACCGCTGCGCAGGTGGGCGTAGTTTAACGAAGAACGACCAGTTGAATATAGCCATAGAGCTGCGACATTAAGAAGAAGCCATTTTGTGTCAAACGCGATGCGCGTTCTGTGTCTAACGTGATGTGGGTTCCTGTGTATATTGTATAATACAGTTAGCGGCCTCCTGTATAGTTTAATTCCATTCAATCTTTTTAGCAGTCGAATTTCATGTAACTATATTTATAGATTATTTTTTTATGATTTCACTACTTAATATCCAATTTCATATTTTTTGTAATAATTTACTCTTTTTAAGCAGTTCTTTAATCGTCGCCGATAGACCGAGAGAGCCCCTCGATGGCAAGCATTCCTTAAGTAGTTCCTGTTATTTTTGCAAATAAATTATACCTATGTGACGACCAGAAAAAATGTATTAAATATGTATATCGAAATGTAATTAAAATCCGTATATAGGGTATATGCCAGGCTCCTTAGGAGGAAATTTCTTTGTACTTATGTATGTTGTAGAACTAATTTTTCTAAGCTGTAAGGAAAAGGTCCGTACTCCCTCTTTTCACCATTTTTAAATAATCAAAATCTGTACTTATCATCCGCTTCCGAGTGTTTTGTCAAATATGCTTTTCGTGTCTTAAACAAATCAGTTCTACAACACTACAAAAATAATTTTCCTCTGAATCATAGTTTTAAATTTGAATATAATTTTCTTTTTTTCTCCATAATAATAATAATAATAATAATAATAATAATAATAATAATAATAATAGTAATAGTAATAATAATAATAGTAGTAATAATAATAATAATAATAATAATAATAATAATAATAATAATAATAATAACTAAATAAATAAATAAATACCCTGTAAATAAAAACTAGGCTGTGTTCGAGCTTTCTTAACGTGACCTAGTCATACCTACTGGCACTGACTTCTGTGAGACAATTGATAATAAAGCAAACATACGGGCGGATCTGGGTTCAATTTTAGGGGTGGGGGGGGGTCAGAATGTTTCCAAACCCACAAAATCAAAGGGGGTCATGGAAAAATTTGATTCCTAGATGGCGGCAAATGAGTTTTTCTGACTTCTGCGGTGTCTTTTAATAACTTTTAAGTTCTTCAAAATTCAACGTTTTCACCCGCTTGAAAACGGTCAGTTAAATTTTCTCATTCTTATTACAGTAAATAGCATAGAATGTCAAAATTTCAAAACTAAACTGTATCTGGGCTATTGACAACAATGCAACTGTTTGACTTTGCTGCACACACTGTGCAGTATCATCCTTGTGTCAGCTTCCTCATGATTGCAAAATAGATTTGGCACAGGTAGCACCTCTACTGCAACGCCTTTGTTTTGAATGACATGACATTCATTGTATGCTATGCGCCACGAAAACATGGACATCAGAAAGAATCTCCCTTTCACACATTCTCCATCTTACAAAAAAGAAGTCGACTAGTCATCGTAATCATCATCATCATCGTTGTTAACAACATTAACCTTTAATATTGTTTCTATATAATATATGTATTATACTTTTAATGTATAAGCCGAACAGATACCATTTTTTTGCATAAAATTACATCTATTACCACCCTTTTTATTATTAATATCATAATAATAATAATAATAATAATAATAATATTTATTATAATTATTATTTTATTATTATAATATTTGTATATTAATGTTATCATTGCTATTACCGTATTATTATTATAAATATTGTAATCAATATTTTTATTATCATTAGTCTTAGTATTATATTTATAATTATACTATAATGTATTACAATGTTGATACTGTTGTTAAGCAAGATTGTTAATCTTCATTAAGTAATCCGTAAGTACACTTCGTATTAACTCATTCATACTTGGAGGTGATATAGAAGTTAATCCCGGGCCCAATAGTAACAGCACACGTAATGTAAAAAAAAAAAAAAAGCTTAACGTATACTACCAAAACGTCCGTAGCATCAACAATAAAATGCAAACCTATAAGACTGAACTGTTAAGTCATATTTTAATGAAACACCTTGACATCATAGCGTTATCCGAGACGTGGTTAAACAAATCCGTAGATGACAGTGAATTATCCTTAAATGGCTTTGATTTATACCGAGAAGACCGACAAGAGTACAAGCGTGGAGGTGGTGTATTACTTCTTATCAACAGTAAACTCAAGTCAAAACGTCTGGACAAGTTTGAAGATTGTCATGAACTGTTGTGGGTCAAGATACAACTGTCGAGAAAGAAAAACCTAATAGTTGGCGTGTACTACTGTCCACCTGCTTTTCCAAAAAGTTCTATTGACCTTCTTAATGAATCTATCAATAATTTGCAATATGAATTTCAAGGCTAATAATCATGACATTTTATTATTATCCTGAGATAAAATGGTATACAGATAACAACAAATGTAATACACTGATGAGTGAAGCACCCGACAATTCAAATGGGAAATATTTTATTGACAACATTTCACATGGCAACAATTTTAACCAATTTATACAATTTCCGACATGTGCGAATCACACTCTTGATCTCATATTGTGCAATACGACATGTAATGAAGTTACAGCTGGAGATGATATATTTTCCTCTGACCATTGTGCAATACATTTTAATTATCCAATTGAATTTAATAATAATTATAATTACAACAATGACCAACGATTACGTTATAACTTTTAAAAAAATTAATAATTCCGATTTTATTGAAACACTTACCCATATCCCTTGGGACATACTCAATCTTGCTCCTGATGTTAATGAATCAACGGATATATTCTACGATCTAATTTTTGCAACAATTAATGATTTAGCTCCCGTATTTAGACCTAAGAGAAAACTTCCTCCCTGGTTCGACAATGAACTTATAATGCACTTAGACTTAAAGAAACTTACTTTAGAAAAAAGAAGAGAAATATTATTAGATTGAGTATTGAAAATTTTCGTTTTGCCAGATCTAACTTCAAGCGGTTATGTAGATTTAGGTACCGTTCCTATGTTAATTCCTTATGTAGTGATCTAAGTTGCAATCCTAAACGTTTTTGGTCTTGGTTAAAATCTTCTCGAAAATGTAATGAATTACATTTTGATGGTTGCTCTGCTTTTTCATCTAGAGATAAAGAAAAATCTATATAATCATTTTTTCTATTCAGTTTACAACCCTAAAAATAGCAATTTTGATTATCTCATCTTTCCTGACTATCCTTTAGACAAGTTTCCTCAAATTCTTTTTAGTCAAAACAGAATACAAAAACACCTTGGTGAATTAAATCCTAACAAGGCATCTGTTCCAAAGGTCAGTGCGAAGTTATCTATACAGACATGGCCAAAGCTTTTGACAGGGTTCCACATGATCTTCTTTTGTATAAACTCAAAAAGTTTGGTTTCAGCGACGACCTTATTGCTTTCTTTACTAGTTATTTAAAGGGAAGATTTCAGAGGGTTATCATTGATGGACATACATCAGAATGGCTTCCAGTTCTTTCAGGCGTTCCACAAGGTTCCATTCTTGGGCCACTGTTTTTTTATTATGTTTATTAACGATTTTTCATTCATTCCTTGTCACTCTAATTTCCTTTTATTTGCAGACGATATTAAATTATTCAAATCAGTTTCCACCATGAACGATATGTTGTTACTTCAAGAGGATGTGGATGGTCTTATTGACTGGTGCAATAAATGGTGTATGTCTCTCAATGCCTCCAAATACAAATCAATGTCCATTACACTCATGAAAAAACCCATTTTGTATAACTTTAAAATTAACAATATTTTACTTGAAAGAGTTTATGTACACAAGGATCTTGGTGTTTTCTTCGATAGTTCTTTAACTTTTTGTAATCATATTAATTTCATTGTCTCCAAAAGTAACAAATGGTTTGGTTTTCTCTGGAGGCATTGCAGACATATTAACGATAGTAAGGCTTTAGTTACTTTATATAAGTCTTTAGTTAGGACCAATCTTGAATTTTGTTGTGTTATTTTCAATTCTATTTCTCTGCATCAGTCGACTAGGTTACAACGTGCTCAAAATAAGTTTCTTAGACTTTATTCTCGCAAATTTGGTTTTGCTAGTAAAGATTTTTTAACCCCTTTAGCTGACCGCCGTAAACTTTTTGATTGAATTTTCATTTTTAAATGCATGAGTACTATCTACGTTATTAATCATGGGTTTATTAATCGTCTGCCTAAGTTATACAATTCTTTATGTAAAACTGATTTTTCTATTGACATTTTCTGTGATTCTCTTATGTGTTTTCGTCAAAATGTTTTGGCCAATGTTAGTAATATTTAGTTATTCTTACTTATCGTAACTGTATATTCACCTATTTATGTTTAGATTTTATTATTCAATCCTTTAAAGGGTGACTTTGGTCACTGTTGGACTTTGATGAAATAAAATTAAAAAAAATATGATAAAAAAATCTTGACTAAATAATAATAATAATTTAAAAAAAAAAAGGTGGACCCAGCGGAGCGGGGAGGGCGGGATGCCACACCACTAAACTGTTAAGATTTTTCGGGGGCTTCTCCCCCTGGACAATTTCAAAACCTTTTAATCGAAGCTCGACCACGCCCACATTGCTTTCTTCGGTTTAAGTCTGAGCCCTCGTCTGGGGAATCAGCCCCCTCCCCCCCCCCCGCCGGGACAGAGACAGGTGGTACATTTCACAATGGTCATGCAACACTTTAATATTTGTGTTTTGTATTTGTTATTGCGTATACAGTACAGTATTTCTATGTAGGCTTATCATGTATGCAATTAAATACAAAAAAGAAATGTTGGCATTAAGACCCGTGGTTTTTATTTTTTGAACAAATATACCCAGTCTCCGAAGGGAATCAGATGATTTTGGCATTTCTATATTGTTTAATTAAATTGTTTTGTAAACATTATCATACTGTACTGCAATTAACAATCATCACCTCCACACTGTCATAGGCTACACGCAACATTAAAAATCAACATGAAATTCAAGTGTCAACTTTTTATTTAATAATTATATGTCTGTATCGTTCAAAGTTTACAAAAATGTAAATAAAAAAATACTATATAAGAATTGTTCTAGTAATTTGAGTTACTCTAGTTACGTCAGTCTATACCTAACAATATGCACAATTAAATAGCAATAATATTTTAATAACCATGTGGGTTCGATTCATACACGAGTCAAGTTCTTTTTTTTGGGGGGGGGGGGTTCAGGGCGATCACCACACGATCCACAGGTTTGTTTTTTTTTTTTGTTTTTTTTTTTAATCTTGATTATTTTGCTAGTATTTAAGGACGTATTTTGTATTTGGTACGATAACACGACACTCCCCACTCTTGTATTTCTTGAGGCAAACTCAGAATTTTTAGTGGTTATTATCTGGCTAGATAAACTGGAGGTCATGGGTTCGATTGCCACACGAACCATTTTTTAAACATTTATTTTACTGGCCAGTAATTGGGAACGTAATGAGTATTTAAAAAGTCCACTGATTAATCTCAGATAACATAGTATAATACATGACCATCCGTAATTGACCCTCAGTTGTATCATAGAGAAAATAGAACATTTTCTCCATGGTTGTATATTGCATCTTTACATTTCTTTAGTTAGACCTATTTTTTATTATTCCAGTGTTATTTATACTGTAATTCTATTTCGTTCTTACAAGCCCATCGGATTGAGAGAGTCCAGTCTAAATTTTTATATTTTTTAAATCACAATTTTAAAAATGACGATATTTTGTTTCATACACTCTTCCCTTACTTAAAGAAATATACTTGATATGGTTTTTCTTTTTAAATGTGTTAATTCTATTGTTGATACTACTTTATGTTCTTTATTTCCTCTTAAGATTAATAGACCCGGCTCCGGCCGTCGTAATGACCTATTTTTGGTTGCCTTTAACAGAGTCAATTGCACTAAAAATGGTTTTATTCATCGTCTTGCCAACTTTTTAATTAACCTTTCTCACAATTTTACGTTAATCGATATTTTTCACCAGGTCCTAGTTCATTCAAAACCAGCTTATCGCAATCTTTAATCCATAATATCAAGTGACTTGTTTTCTGGGTGGGTTAATTCCTTTATTCCTTTGTTTGTCTTTTTCTTTGTTTTTGATTTTTTGTCTTGTTCTTCTCACCTTTGTTCTGTGTTCTGTATGTATTTTTATGTGTATTTTATTCTTTTCTGTATTGTCTGGCTATGTTTTTGATTGCTCTGTTCTGTCTGTGTGTTTCTGTTGGACCTGTGTTCTATGTTTTATTTGTATTTGTATGTTTACTTATTTCTATTTGTATTTTTATCTGTTTTATCTGCAATTTTTAGCTTAAGATGTTCCTCTTAGCAATATTTTTGTAATTTTTATCAATATCAAGCGGTCACTTACCAAACTACAAGGACAATCCGAAAGTTGTCGTGTGTAATCGGAAATATTCGGCATAATAAATTTGGGAAAAGTTAGGGTTCCTCTCAATTATTTATAACCATAATATGTTCCACTTATCGATAGACCCACCAGATTCACCCTTACAACAGCTTCTTTAATCGTTAACATTTTTACTAACGTTTTTACTCACCATATTAAAGTCAGACTCCGGAGGAAAAAATTTTTTTTATATGTTGTAGAACTGATTTTTCCAAGACAGAAAAAAGTTATTTGACGAAAAACTGGGGAACGGTGAACGAGCTACAGATTTTTGAATATTTAAAAACTGGGGGAAAAGGGGGCGTAACCGCCCATTTTTACACCATTTTCCCCCAGTTTTTAAATATTCAAAAATCCGCATCTCATTCACCGTTGCTCAGTTTGTCGTCAAACAACTTTTTTCTGTCTTAGAAAAATCAGTTCTACAACATATCAAATTTTTTTTTCCTCCGGAGCCTGACTTTAAATCGGGTGTTGTTATCGAAGGTGTTTCAGACCGTTATCCTGTTTACCAAAATATCAAATCCATTCCCATTAGGAATAATACCCCGAACACGATTTCTACTGGTGTATTTAATCAAATTAGAGTTCAAATTTTTATAAACAATTTAAGCTCTTTCGATTGGATTTGTATTACTAATCTTGATTCTTCTGACCATGCATATAATGTATTCATTCATAAATTCCCAGAGGTCTTCAATGTACAATTCCCATCATTTCTAAACGCTCTAAAACTATACATCTGAAAGAAAAGTTGCACAAAAAATATGTAAGCAACCCTACTGAATCAAACAAAGCTAATTATGAAATATACTTACTGCTTGAATCAAATTTCTAAACGACAGTATTATGCGGAAAAGCTCGAGCAAACAAAATATAATTTAAAACAAACTTAGAATGTTTTTAATAGTATGCTAGGACAAAACAGGCCAAAACAAATCCCAATTTTTTTTAAATAAATGACAGGTATATTTCGGATTCACAAATAGGCTAATTGTTAATAGTTTAATAAATATTTTGTTTACATTGGCTCTGAATACTCGCGTAAAATTACTTGATCGGTTTTTTATTTTAAATTTTTGATATGTAGCATAAAATCTACCTTAAAGTCTCGCTTTTTCTTGCTAACTAATAAAGATAAAATCTCAATCTGCAGAAATTTTAAATCAAGTGTTGGCAGTAGTTTTAACAATATCAAACCTGATATTGTGAAATTAGTTGGCGACTTAACAGCACCTCCGCTTGTTCATATGTTTAAGCATGGATGGTTTAAGCTATCACTAACTACCGGTGTTGTTCTGGAAAAGCTGAAAAGGTAATTCCAGTTTTCAAAATCGGTGAGACCGATAAATTTGGTAATTATAGGACTATTTCGGTCATGTCTATTTTCTCAAAGATCTTAAAACGCATATTACACAAAAGACTCTATAATTATCTTTTTCGATTTAATTTATTGCATAAAAATCAATTTGGATTTCGGCCAAATATGTCTGAAATGGCTGTTTTTCAAGCGTATGGTAAAATAATTTCTGATTGGGATATTTCTGGAACTATCGAATACTTTTGATACCATAATTCACAACATTCTCTTTTCTAAATTGCATCATTATGGTATTCCTGGTTTTGACTTTGAGTGGTTTAGAATTTATCTTACAAATAGAATGCAATATGTTAATTTTCACAACAATAAATCATCTTTTTAAACATCCGTTGTGGTGTCCCACAAGGGTCAATTTTAGGCCATTACTCTTTATTCTTTACATAAACGATTAGGCTTATGTATCTGTTGTTGTGGTCGATTCGTGCGGTTTTTAGAGGTTGCGCCCTCTATGTTTGAAAAGGTAAAATAAAGGTCACAGACCGAAGCATGTGTGTGGAATGTATGGAAGAAGGTTTCTCTCGTAGTAGGACTAGAAAATAGGGGGGGGGGGGAATATAGTTTTCTTTCATAATATGATGAGAGAATGTCAAATTGCATGCTGGGTTTTTCTGGGTATGTAATTGTTATTGAGTAGGATTGTTAACCAAATGATTACAGTTGGTTCATCTCAAGTTCGATTATAGGCTTGAGAACACCTAAACTAGGTCAGGTCTAGGCGACGAACCTAAGAATAATGAAATATCAATGAAAATAGGCCTAGGCCTACGTCATCTTATTGATTATATTTCATAATGTTTGAGGATCTATCATAGTGTTAATGTTCTAGGAGTAGGCATTGTTGTAAGCTCATTATTTTATTTTAAAATACCTTGTGCATGTCATTGAGATGGCTATGTAATTAATATTATGCTATTGTTAGCAGCATTAGGAGGCTGACGTAGTTCAGTTGTTATTGAGCGTACTAAAGGTTTAGACGCTATACGCGCGATGCGCTCGTTGTTTATGCTTTCCGATCATGTATTGTTGATGATCATTTGTGTTATCGATTGTATGCACTACTGTGTTTGGGTTTCAGGTTTTAGGAGCCTAGAATTATTGTAACTTACTGATTGGTCATAATTGTTATACGGAGAAGGCAAAATTTAACGGTAATTTCATACTTCAATAATGTTGTCAACATATCAGTCATTCTATGCACAGTACTTTATATTATTTGTAATGCTCATAAACCACAGTTTGGATGACTGATAATAATGATGTTATTAATTGTTAACACAAGTACACACTGGTACATATATAAGGTTGAATTACTGTTTGATATTTATTTGCTTTGTAGCAACGCACACAATCACTCACTCTCTGTATGATTGTGCTGTCGCTGACTAACGTTTGTTGAGTGCAGAAGGAAATAAAGGAGTTGAAGTTTAGCGACAAGTCGTTTCTCGTTATTTGTTACTCTCCGTCACGACCGATCATCTGTAAATAACTCTTATTTTATACGCAGATAACACTAACCTATTAATTTCAGACAACTGACTTAAACAATCTTGTTGATAATGTGAAGTTCGATCTTTCAATTACTTCAGCCTGTTTTAAGTTAAACAAGTTATAATTTTAATAAAACCAATTACATGATATTTAAGAATAGATATAGAAACCGTATTTACAATGACCTTACAATTGTTATAATTGATGATAATAATATTTCTCGTGTATAATAATAAATTACTTTCAACATACCATTAAGAACTCTGAAGCAAATATCCTAGGCCTACATAAAAATTTGCATTTGTTTTATATTATAGTATAATTATATTATACTGTACTATAATATGCCAACATGTTTCTGTCAATCTTATGTCTTGTCCTGTACTTTAGATTATGTTTTCAAAATGTTTAAATCATCTTATTTATTGTACGAGGCTTAACGTTGACGAGCTTTCTTTTCTTTTTTCCCCCTTTTTTTTTGTCATCCTTCCATATTTCTGTGTTTTGTTGTTTATAATCATAATATTATGGAAAATAAACTGAAACTGAACAAATGGGCAGATGGAGGGATGGACTCACGGACGGACGGACGAACGAACTAACTAAATGATTTTTACGTTAATTGTGTAATGCAAAATTGTTTGGCCATTGGCTACTGTTTTGCTAAGTTATACCGGAATAAAATAAGATACAGATAATATCTCAGTAACGCCTGTAAACGTATTTAGTTTGTACTTATAACATGATGAATACGGTAAAAGTATAATATTTGATTGAGTTTATATCATGATAATTACATGATATTCAATACCACCCTCAATCGCTTGTATTTCAATTAAAATAAACGCGAAGACTTCAGAATTGCTCTTATGTGTTATGCTTTTCATAACAGGTAGCTCTTGCAACGCAGCTTATCATGGAGGCTCTCATAACAATAAAATACAACAATGGCAATCAGCAATACATGTACCTAAACTATTATCCATGGGAAAACTTCAATAAATAGAGACAATAAATTAAGAAGAAAATGTCTTGGATTGCTGTGAAAAGAATTTTCAACTTTAGGACAGGGAACTGTAAAATGGCAAGCAATTTCTGATCTTGTGTTGTAAATATGATTATTTTGTTTAAATTTTGTGTTATACACCACTGTAGGCTGCACTTTTTTTCTAATAAAGAATGTCGTAAAACACTACAAAATAAAATCGGACCACACACTTGGGTTGGAAATTGATCATTTTAAACAAAGCAATCATACAATGGCATGTTAGACCTAATTTACCGTATGTTGTAAAGCTTCATGTACATTGCAAAGAGATCATTAATGATAATAATTAAATCTAAAAGATAAGATGATTTTATAAAATGAATTTTATGCCACAGAAATCCTGCCGATTGTACAATAATAAATAATAATAATAATAATAATAATAATAATAATAATAATAATAATAATAAAATTAATAATAATAATAATAATAATAACAAACATTTATAATGCGCCAATTCTAAGATTTATTAAAGACGCAGTGGACTAAATGTTGCATTTTTCAAAAACTTTCTCCTCTCCTGAGGGTCACTTAATGTCTTCTGCAGCCAGTAAACCGGCGCACTTTCATCTGTTCACAACAAGGACCAAGTGAACCAGTACAGCGGGGCAACCCCCTACTCATGTCGAAAGATGTACTGGGTTCTTTAAAGTGCACATGAGCATTACACTAGGCCTACGGTTTTTAGTCCTTATCCGAGAAGACTTGTTCCACCACCAGAACTATAGGAGCGAGCCGGCCGCGAACCCATGCCGATATTGTTGGCTATGGTTACGGTTTGTTCGTTATGGTTAAAAATTTTAAATACTTCAATATCAAAATCTGTAAATATGGTTTAAACATGATTTAACATACACCTTTATTACATTCAGATGTGCTTCATTGCAATCAGAAGCAATCCAGCGCATACTTCTCTGCGTCTTTTTACAACCATACTTCGTGTCCTTTTAATTTGCCTAGGCTACGTGCCTAGAATATCTTTTTGTAAATGTATTTCTAAAGCAATTGTATTATAGGCGCACACGTTTTTGTTTGATATTATATAATTTCAATTGTGTTCAACTATTGTTCATGTTACTTTAAATAACGTCGGGTAATGGTGTTTTAGATTTAAGGGTGATAATGTATTAGTTTCATTTCTCCAACTTTTTAACACTGGCGGCTTCATGTCTCACTGAACTTGTGATTGACGTGCTGCTTCTGAGCATCGCAGACTTAATTTATTGAATTGCTCTCTGTGAAGCATATAAAAATAGCCGCTATTTTTATATTTTAAAAAAATGTTCCCCTCCAGTTAGCAGCACAGGAATTAAAAAGGATAGAAACTTTGTCTTCTCCGTGAACTCCCGGGCAAATCTCTATTATCAAAATATCAGACAAATCAAGCTTTTAGCAGAACAACGGCGTATCATTGCACTCCAGGCTTAAATTGCGCATGTACAAGTAAGCAAGATTGCTTATAAAAGTAGACAGGATAGATGGGAGTGCCTCATTTAACAGAAAAACGAGCAGTAAGCCACAATCATGAGTTGTTCCAAGCCTTATCGTGTTGGTCAATGGCTTCCTTCGGACAAGAAAGTACTTGACAAATGGTTAGCCAACTTGATCAAAGATGTCGAAGTTAAATCTAAAGATAAGTTAGAGCTGCTAATGTCTGGTCATCCACCAGCTGAAGATGAAGCAAAAGCCATGGGCGAACTTCGATCTACAGCTACTTTGAGTGTTACAAACCTCCATCTTCATAAACCGGTTGAAGATTTAATGAACGCTATTCTCACTGATCCTGAGATCAACATGTTCTTTCATCAAATGTTCTGGCAACAGTATTCACTTCCAAATACTTCAGGAGTGAAAATTCCGTCATGGCAGCTTATGATTGTTATAATCGACCACATCATGACAACTGCTCCCGAATATAACAAAACCGGTTTGGTTGGCTTCCCCATTAATGTGATCTTGAACTGGCCGATGGCCACGACTGCTGGATTTGCTGCTTTCTTGAACGACAAAGTCAACAGGTTGTTCAAGAATATTCTCAATTACTGGGGCATATTTCTGTCCAGTCCAGATTCTTGCTATGTTTTGAGTAAAGATCCTCGAAACGGTTGGTTTGGTGAGGACGCTATGCTAGCAATGCCAAACTTTGAGAAAGAGTTCAAATGCAATCCGAAGGCAGAACATTATGGTTTTAAGTCATGGGATGACTTCTTCACAAGAGAGTATCGCCCTAGAATTCGTCTAGTAGAATCTCCAGACGATGATTACATCGTTGCGAATGCCTGTGAGTCGGCACCGTTCAAGATAGCTACAGGCGTGAAACAGAGAGATTTCTTTTGGATAAAGAAACAACGATACTCTTTGGATTTCATGCTGAACATGGATGGTCTGGCAAAGCAATTTTATGGTGGGACCGTTTACCAAGCGTTTCTTAGCGCCACCAGTTATCACCGATGGCACAGTCCTGTGTCGGGTACCATTTACAAAACAGAACTTGTCGATGGTTCATATTACTCGCAAACCCATAATATCCAGGACGACCCTGCAGCACCCAACGAATCACAGGGATACCTGGCTCAGGTAGCTGCTCGAGGAATCATTTACATTCAAGCTGACAACCCTGATATTGGCATGATGTGTTTTGTATCAATCGGTATGTCAGAAGTGTCTTCCAACGAAATCACTGTTAGGGAGAATGATAAAGTGAAGAAAGGCGACCAGCTGGGTATGTTTCACTTTGGTGGCTCCACGCATTGTCTGATATTCCGACCCGAAGTGAAAATCGAGTTTGATACGCGAGGTCAAACACCAGGTCTGCACGATTTACACAATATTCCAGTTAAGGCTAAAATCGCTACAGTATTTCCAGCACGCAAGTAAGAGTGAGGATTCTGGCTTAAACCTATCGAGTTAGCCTATTTTAAAGAAGTTTAAATTCATGAAATTTAAGAAATCCCATTGAAAATAACTCCAATTCCGGGACTTTCAGAGTTTATCTTTGCATCTTAGTTTGTACCTACTGTTTTTATGTTTTGCTCCTCTGTTTTTATTATTGTTTTCTAATAGTTTTATTTTTTTTTTTAATATGCTTTATTTTCATATTCTTGGAAGAACAGCTGATTTATAATATTCTAAGATTAATTTATATCTGTAAGGGCGTATACTTTGTAATAGTGACTTTTTTTTCTTTTTAGTTTATGTTTCTTTTGGGACTTTGGTATTTTTGGTTGAATTATCTTTACTTTTTGAAGTTTAACTAATATAGGTATTTTAGATTGATTTATCTTAACTTAATTGTGATTACTTCAAGAATGGAATCTATTAAATTGAAAGATTTTTAGTTTCATTTAATTTGGTTTTTTTTTTAAAGAGATTTTGTTATTTCTCAAAATTATTGACATTTTAAGATTGATATATAATACAAAGGACTTGAAACTTATGATTAAAATTTAAATTGAATTTTATTTTTTTATTGCTTCATTGCTCTTCTAAGATTGTAGTGTTTCTCCTAATTATTAATAAAGTATTATAGAGTACGGTATTTTAATATTGATTTGCAGTAGAGACTTGAAGAATTAATAATAAACTGAATAATTCTTTAATTTTCTTCATTGTTCTAGTTGATTTGTGGTATGTCTCTTGAATTATTGATATTTTGAAAAAATAAATTGATTTATGGTAATGGTAATGGTTGGAGACTTATATAGCGAAAAGTACATGGTCTCTATGCGTTAAAGTTGATTAATAGTAAAACTGATGTGAAGTTTTAATATTTCAAGATTAAATTTTAAATTGAATGATGCTGGGTTTTTGTATTGCTTCATTTGGGTATTTCTCTTAAATTATCTAAAGATATCTAGTCTAAGATTGAGTTATATTAAAAATGACTTGAATATTTTAATGTGTTCAATAATAAATTTTATATTGAATGGTTTTATGGGGGTTTTTTAATTTACTTTATTATTCTTGTGGAATTTTGGTATTTTTCTTATCGATATATTGGAAAGTAAACTGATTTATAATATTTATAACATTGATTGCTTTATAAAAATACTAAAACTTTAAATAATTTAAGAGTGATTTTTAGGTTATGGTGTTTTAATATTGTTTTACCGTGTAAATGGGTTTATAAATAATGTTTTGTGCTTTTGAGATGCGTAAATAAAACCAAATTGAATAGAGATCTTTATTTGTCTTAAATTGTGGTGTCTGAATTATTTGTAGGTGATGCCTTTTATCGTTAACCTTCCAGAATCAAATGTAGCAAATCACACATCATGTTCTGCCGCCTTGATCTAAAAGGTCGACAATTATCAAGCATTTATCGCCATTTGCATTTGAACAGATGCGCAGCCTTGTTCATGGATAAACACAAACCGTTATCGAAAGTTTGAAATAGAACCACATTTTGTTTTATTTTATTTATTTATTTAGGCATACAAAACATTCACTAAGGATTTTCAATGGCAAATATTGCTGTTCTAATTGTAGTTGACAACCCCTTTCACAAGATAAACATACATGATGCTTTGCACAAACTTAATTTCAATATTAGGCTTAGGGAGTGGAGTTGTTTCGGTCGTGAGAAAAGATTCGGCAACGCTGACAGGAATTGAACACAATACCCTAAGATTGGAAGGCAAACATCTTAACCACCAAGCTATTCATCTCCACTCCGTTTCACATCCGATCAATCGTTGAGATTTTCATTTATGCTAACTGGTCGACTTTTACTTATCCTTAATCATCCATCGATCCATTCATTTAAAGAGTCTGAAATTATATTACGACTCTCGTGAATTACGGTGCCAGTTTTGGTTTCCGATTGCCACGGCATTTTCTGGGAGAACGATGTATTTCATAACCTAACCTATAGATTCTGTGGCTGTCATCAGTACAATTTTGATTATGATTTGTTGTGTCTATAGCTATGCTTCAAGAAGCTATATGCTGCCTTTGATACGATTGACCATAACATTCTAATTCAGCGTCTGTCTTTTCATTATGGTCTTTCTGACACTGCTTTTATTAACTGGTTTTCCTCTTTTTATCTTTACGCTCACAAGTTTGTGTCCAAGGTACCAATTCAACCCTTACGCTTTTACGCTGCGTTGTTCCCTAAGGATCCGTCCTTAGCCCACACTTGTATTCTTTGTGTACCTCACCCATTGCCAACATCTTGCACTCTTCTGAAATTCAGTTTCAAATGTATGCTGATGACATTCAGATTTATATCCCATTCAATTCTTTGTCTCACTTTACTCATATTTTCTATGAACTTGAAAAATGAATTTGGGAAATCCAAACTTGGATGACTAGCAACATGTTAAAGTTAAATGCTAACAAGACTGAATTCACTGTTTTCTTCTCAAAGTTTCTTGTCCCAAAACCTGAATTTCCTTCTTTAAAAATTGGCTCCACAGTAACTAAATCTTCTACTGTTCAAAATCTTGGTGTTGTCTCTGATTAGCACTTAACTTTCAAAGAAAATATTAGCTCTGTATGCAAGACTGCCAATTTTAACATCCGCAACATTTGCCGAATATGTAGATACCTTAATCGGAAATGTTCAGGCTTGATTATTGTAATTCTCTTTTGTTCAATCTTCCAGCTTCTTCTATCAAATGCCTTCAAATGATTCAAAATCATACTGCCCGTATGTGCTCTTCAACTCCAAAATATTCCCATATTACCCTTGTACTTCACAATCTTCACTGGCTTCCCATCAAACTGCGCATTATCTTTAAAATACTTCTACTTACGTTTAATAAAAGCACTTGTTCTGAGTATACCTTATTTCCTTACTGGTCATCTCACTCGCTACTTGCCAACTCGTCTTCTCAAACAACAACATATGGCCAAAGAACATTTACATCTTCCAGAACATCGACCGTGGGACCTTGCGTTCCTAAAGACCCATTAATCACTTCGTTTTCTCTAGAAGTAAATAAGAGTAAATATAAAGATCACTAAAATTATTGTAATAAAAACCAATTTTTCGTTCGTTCGGTTCATTCATTCACATATATATTATATATTATTGAAAATAATTTCACAACAAACATGCAAATAGAAATAATAAAGGTTTAAAAAATATGATTGCCAAATATAATATTGTAGAATGAACTAAATTGCGTTATACCAACAAGCAAACAATCACATTAAAATACCAATACTTAAAAGGACAATAAAAAAAAACATTCATAAATAGTAAACATATAAAACGTGATAACAAGCAATTAGTAGAGCTGCGTGCATCGTACACAATATAGTACTTTATTGTTAATCCATCCAAAGTTAAGTTTACTCAATTAATGTCCACTGATATCAATACAATAAGTTGTTTCTTTATCACTCATTTAAACGTAGAAGTGATCAATCCCTCTGTAAATAGCAATTATATTTTATTTGGGCCGAAGGCCTTACATAAAAGATGAAATAAATGTCCTTGGCCAGTACGTGCCAAGGAACGGAAACGGAAACAATAGGAAAATTATTATACGAAGGTTACATTTAATGCTTGTAAATGAGGGCCTGCAAGGCCGGAAGAAAATTTTTGAATGCATTTTGAGACACCCTCTCAGTTTTTGAGAACCTTTTTTTTTTTGTGCCATCAACTTTTTAATGTAGGTGTATGAGGGGGTTTCTCGAAAACAGAGGCCTCGAAAACAGAGACCCGAGACCGGAGACAAACTCGGAAACAGGGACCATCTTGCGTCTGTTTTCGAATACCGGGTATCTGTTTTCGAATGTCGCGGTTTCTGTTTTCGTAATCGATTCTCAAAAACAGAGACCAAGCTATACTAAAACAGAGACCTTAAAAACAGAGACCTAAAAAAAAATCAGAAAATCATGTTCAATTTGTAATTAATTACACTTGCAAGTAAGCCTACTTATACTGCAATTTCTGTAGACCGGAAATGGAGTATACAGAGCCCCATATTACTCGGTTTCACTTGATTCTGCTATAGGCCTACTCCTGTACAAATTGCAACATGTAGAGTAAGGCACCATGGATAACGATAATTTGAACCTTCGTAACTATTTCAAGAGGGGCCTGTGTGGTCTCAGCAGCTAGCTCTAACCTTCAAGAAAATTGGTGGCTCGTAAAATTACGGTAAACATTTGAAAGGAGTGTGACACAGTAACAACAAATACTCCTCCAAGACCCTAGATATTATTGAGGGGCCCCGCTGGCCATTTTTCTTCAAAAATATTTAGTTAGAAATTACTTTTAATTATTATTTTAGGGTCATTGGTCTCTAGCCTTTGGCCCCAGTGCGTTGCACTATCTGCACTGCCCATCTCTATGCTACTGATAACATTGTACTGTAATTTTTCTGTCAATACAGTTATGCTACAGTTACGCTATACGTTGCTCTGGCACGTTTTATGCGATGTGGTATTATAAAGTGGAAGATGAAACTACCAACAATCATAAAAACAGAGACCTAGACACTCAAAAATAGGGACCCTGAATTCCAAAACAGAGACCCTAGGCAGGTCTCTGTTTTCGAGGTCTCCGTTTTCTAGAAACCCGTATAGTGAAGGATAGCACCTCGGACTCATTGTCAGCCGCACGCCTTTGCCGTGAACAGTGAGCATCGGCTCACTATTACTGAAGTCTCACATATGGCACCAAGTAATGGCAGTACCTATCATGGCCATACCCTTGAACCACCGTGACTCGACTGTCATGCGAAACTATGTTAGTCAATCGACAGACAACGTATTGTCTGTTGTAGAGGAACGTCATGCCCTCATTAGGGCACGAATATTGAATGACAGAGCAGACCCGTAAACAGGATTTTTATTGGGTGGGTGCGGATTGAAGAATTAATATTAAACTGAATAATTCTTTAATTTTTTTTCATTGTTCTAGTTGATTTGTGGTATGTCTCTTGAATTATTGATATTTTGAAAAAATTAATTGATTTATGGTAATGGTAATGGTAATGGTTGGAGACTTATATAGCGAAAAGTACATGGTCTCTGTGCGTTAAAGTTGATTAATAGTAAAACTGATGTGAAGTTTTAATATTAAATTTTCAAGATTTAATTTTAAATTGAATGATGCTGGGTTTTTGTTTTTGTTTGTGTCCAAGGTACCAATTCAACCCTTAAGCTTTTACGCTGCGGTGTTCCCTAAGGATCCGTCCTTAGCCCACACTTGTATTCTTTGTGTACCTCACCCATTGCCAACATCTTGCACTCTTCTGAAATTCAGTTTCAAATGTATGCTGATGACATTCAGATTTTTATCCCATTCAATTCTTTGTCTCACTTTACTCATATTTTCTATGAACTTGAAAAATGAATTTGGGAAATCCAAACCTGGATGACTAGCAACATGTTAAAGTTAAATGCTAACAAGACTGAATTCACTGTTTTCTTCTCAAAGTTTCTTGTCCCAAAACCTGAATTTCCTTCTTTAAAAATTGGCTCCACAATAATTAAATCTTCATCTGTTCAAAATCTTGGTGTTGTCTCTGATTAGCACTTAACTTTCAAAGAAAATATTAGCTCTGTATGCAAGACTGCCAATTTTAACATCCGCAACATTTGCCGAATACGTAGATACCTTAATCGGAAATGTTCAGGCTTGATTATTGTAATTCTCATTTGTTCAATCTTCCAGCTTCTTCTATCAAATGCCTTCAAATGATTCAAAATCATACTGCCCGTATGTGCTCTTCAACTCCAAAATGTTCCCATATTACCCTTGTACTTCACAATCTTCACTGGCTTCCCATCAAACTGCGCATTATCTTTAAAATACTTCTACTTATGTTTAAAGCACTTGTTCTGAGTATACCTTATTTCCTTACTGGTCATCTCACTCGCTACTTGCCAACTCGTCTTCTCAAACAAGAACATATGGCCAAAGAACATTTACATCTTCCAGAACATCGACCGTGGGACCTTGCGTCCCTAAAGACCCATTAATCACTTCGTTTTCTCTAGAAGTAAATAAGAGTAAATATAAAGATCACTAAAATTATTGTAATAAAAACCAATTTTTCGTTCGTTCGGTTCATTCATTCACATATATATTATATATTATTAAAAAACATTTCACAACAAACATGCAAATAGAAATAATAAAGGTTTAAAAAATATAATTGCCAAATATAATATTGTAGAATGAACTAAATTGCGTTATACCAACAAGCAAACAATCACATTAAAATACCAATACTTAAAAGGACAATAAAAAAAAAACATTCATAAATAGTAAACATATAAAACGTGATAACAAGCAATTAGTAGAGCTGCGTGCATCGTACACAATATAGTACTTTATTGTTAATCCATCCAAAGTTAAGTTTACTCAATTAATGTCCACTGATATCAATACAATAAGTTGTTTCTTTATCACTCATTTAAACGTAGAAGTGATCAATCCCTCTGTAAATAGCAATTATATTTTATTTGGGCCGAAGGCCTTACATAAAAGATGAAATAAATGTCCTTGGCCAGTACGTGCCAAGGAACGGAAACGGAAACAATAGGAAAATTATTATACGAAGGTTACATTTAATGCTTGTAAATGAGGGCCTGCAAGGCCGGAAGAAAAATTTTGAATGCATTTTGAGACCCCCTCTCAGTTTTTGAGAACCTTTTTTTTTTTGTGCCATCAACTTGTTAATGTAGGTATATGAGGGGGTTTCTCGAAAACAGAGGCAGATGTGTATAAGAGACAGCCTGTACAAATTGCAACATGTAGAGTAAGGCACCATGGATAACGATAATTTGAACCTTCGTAACTATTTCAAGAGGGGCCTGTGTGGTCTCAGCAGCTAGCTCTAACCTTCAAGAAAATTGGTGGCTCGTAAAATTACGGTAAACATTTGAAAGGAGTGTGACACAGTAACAACAAATACTCCTCCAAGACCCTAGATATTATTGAGGGGCCCCGCTGGCTATTTTTCTTCAAAAATATTTAGTTAGAAATTACTTTTAATTATTATTTTAGGGTCATTGGTCTCTAGCCTTTGGCCCCAGTGCGTTGCACTATCTGCACTGCCCATCTCTATGCTACTGATAACATTGTACTGTAATTTTTCTGTCAATACAGTTATGCTACAGTTACGCTATACGTTGCTCTGGCACGTTTTATGCGATGTGGTATTATAAAGTGGAAGATGAAACTACCAACAATCATAAAAACAGAGACCTAGACACTCAAAAATAGGGACCCTGAATTCCAAAACAGAGACCCTAGGCAGGTCTCTGTTTTCGAGGTCTCCGTTTTCTAGAAACCCGTATAATGTATGAGATGTATTAGTGAAGGATAGCACCTCGGACTCATTGTCAGCCGCACGCCTTTGCCGTGGACAGTGAGCATCGACTCACTATTACTGAAGTCTCACATATGGCACCAAGTAATGGCAGTACCTATCATGGCCATACCCTTGAACCACCGTGACTCGACTGTCATGCGAAACGATGTTAGGCAATCGACAGACAACGAATTGTCTGTTGTAAAGGAACGTCATGCCCTCATTAGGACACGAATATTGAATGACAGAGCAGGCCCGTAAACAGGATTTTTATTGGGTGGGTGCGGATTGAAGAATTAACTGAATAATTCTTTAATTTTTTTTCATTGTTCTAGTTGATTTGTGGTATGTCTCTTGAATTATTGATATTTTGAAAAAATTTATTGATTTATGGTAATGGTAATGGTAATGGTTGGAGACTTATATAGCGAAAAGTACATGGTCTCTGTGCGTTAAAGTTGATTAATAGTAAAACTGATGTGAAGTTTTAATATTAAATTTTCAAGATTTAATTTTAAATTGAATGATGCTGGGTTTTTGTTTTTGTTTGTGTCCAAGGTACCAATTCAACCCTTAAGCTTTTACGCTGCGGTGTTCCCTAAGGTTCCGTCCTTAGCCCACACTTGTATTCTTTGTGTACCTCCCCCATTGCCAACATCTTGCACTCTTCTGAAATTCAGTTTCAAATGTATGCTGATGACATTCAGATTTTTATCCCATTCAATTCTTTGTCTCACTTTACTCATATTTTCTATGAACTTGAAAAATGAATTTGGGAAATCCAAACTTGGATGACTAGCAACATGTTAAAGTTAAATGCTAACAAGACTGAATTCACTGTTTTCTTCTCAAAGTTTCTTGTCCCAAAACCTGAATTTCCTTCTTTAAAAATTGGCTCCACAATAATTAAATCTTCTACTGTTCAAAATCTTGGTGTTGTCTCTGATTAACACTTAACTTTCAAAGAAAATATTAGCTCTGTATGCAAGACTGCCAATTTTAACATCCGCAACATTTGCCGAATACGTAGATACCTTAATCGGAAATGTTCAGGCTTGATTATTGTAATTCTCTTTTGTTCAATCTTCCAGCTTCTTCTATCAAATGCCTTCAAATGATTCAAAATCATACTGCCCGTATGTGCTCTTCAACTCCAAAATGTTCCCATATTACCCTTGTACTTCACAATCTTCACTGGCTTCCCATCAAACTGCGCATTATCTTTAAAATACTTCTACTTACGTTTAATAAAAGCACTTGTTCTGAGTATACCTTATTTCCTTACTGGTCATCTCACTCGCTACTTGCCAACTCGTCTTCTCAAACAACAACATATGGCCAAAGAACATTTACATCGTCCAGAACATCGACCGTGGGACCTTGCGTTCCTAAAGACCCATTAATCACTTCGTTTTCTCTAGAAGTAAATAAGAGTAAATATAAAGATCACTAAAATTATTGTAATAAAAACCAATTTTTCGTTCGTTCCGTTCATTCATTCACATATATATTATATATTATTGAAAAAAATTTCACAACAAACATGCAAATAGAAATAATAAAGGTTTAAAAAATATGATTGCCAAATATAATATTGTAGAATGAACTAAATTGCGTTATACCAACAAGCAAACAATCACATTAAAATACCAATACTTAAAAGGACAATAAAAAAAAAACCATTCATAAATAGTAAACATATAAAACGTGATAATAAGCAATTAGTAGAGCTGCGTGCATCGTACACAATATAGTACTTTATTGTTAATCCATCCAAAGTTAAGTTTACTCAATTAATGTCCACTGATATCAATACAATAAGTTGTTTCTTTATCACTCATTTAAACGTAGAAGTGATCAATCCCTCTGTAAATAGCAATTATATTTTATTTGGGCCGAAGGCCTTACATAAAAGATGAAATAAATGTCCTTGGCCAGTACGTGCCAAGGAACGGAAACGGAAACAATAGGAAAATTATTATACGAAGGTTACATTTAATGCTTGTAAATGAGGGCCTACAAGGCCGGAAGAAAAATTTTGAATGCATTTTGAGACACCCTCTCAGTTTTTGAGAACCTTTTTTTTTTGTGCCATCAACTTGTTAATGTAGGTATATGAGGGGGTTTCTCGAAAACAGAGGCCTCGAAAACAGAGACCCGAGACCGGAGACAAACTAGGAAACAGGGACCATCTAGCGTCTGTTTTCGAATACCGGGTATCTGTTTTCGAATGTCGCGGTTTCTGTTTTCGTAATCGATTCTCAAAAACAGAGACCAAGCTATACTAAATCAGAGACCTTAAAAACAGAGACCTAAAATAAATCAGAAAATCATGTTCAATTTGTAATTAATTACACTTGCAAGTAAGCCTACGGTGTACGGTAAGAATGGCCCCGGAAAAAATGGCCCCGGAAAAAATGGCCCTGGAAATAATGGCCCCGGAAAGAATGGCCCCGGTAAAAATGGCCCCATATGACAGGTAGGTAAAAATGGCCCCAATAATCAAATTCTGAATTAAAACTGATTTTCTTGAGTCATTATATGCATTTTTTTATCTTAACTAATTTAGTTTTTCAAAGGAATCTCCCCAATAATCAAATTCTGTAACACACAATTGATCCACATGCTTTAACTACTGTTTATTTGCATTGTTTATAACACGTAAAGTTAATTCATTTGATATTTAACAAAAGTGAAGTTTGT
>NW_022719802.1:85490-100161 GCF_011630105.1 Anneissia japonica
TGTTTGTTGTTGATGTTATCCATGACAGTAATACGTACCGCGAAATGCCAGGCCTCTGAAAGTCCCCATCGTTGGTATTCGCCACGTTATTGGAAATTTTTATTTCAAATTTCGCGAAAATGGTTTATAACATTCCCTGCAAGTTTGTCGTACAAAACTGGTGCTGAATCAATGTTTTAGAGCCTCCGATCAGAGCCATTAATAATAATAATAATATTAATAATTTGCCGCAAATATAGTAATAATATCTAATAATATTAATAATTTTTAAAAATACTTAGACCTACTCCCAGAGCTACTCATAGGAGCTAAAAAATAATTTATTTTAGTTCTCAAATATGCATATACGGTACTTTATGTTGATTAATTAATTAAATTTTTGCTACAAGGTATTTTACAACATTTGTTTATTTTTTTTTCTCTTTAATTTTATAATTGAGGGCCATTTTTTATTTCTTGATTCAATTCTTGCTTATACAGTATTTAAATATTTGAAGATTAAAAAAAATATATCATTTCTATTACCGAATTTTTCATTGGGGCCATTTTTACCTACCTGTCATATGGGGCCATTTTTACCGGGGCCATTTTTTCTGGGGCCATTTTTTCCGGGGACATTTTTTCCGGGGCCATTTTTTCCGGGGCCATTCTTACCTACATTCTAAGCCTACTTATACTGCAATTTCTGTAGACCGGAAATGGAGTATACAGAGCCCCATATTACTCGGTTTCACTTGATTCTGCTATAGGCCTACTCCTGTACAGATTGCAACATGTAGAGTAAGGCACCATGGATAACGATAATTTGAACCTTCGTAACTATTTCAAGAGGGGCCTGTGTGGTCTCAGCAGCTAGCTCTAAACTTCAAGAAAATTGGTGGCTCGTAAAATTACGGTAAACATTTGAAAGGAGTGTGACACAGTAACAATAAATACTCCTCCAAGACCCTAGATATTATTGAGGGGCCCCGTTGGCCATTTTTATTCAAAAATGTTTAGTTAGAAATTACTTTTTTAGGGTCATTGGTCTCTAGCCTTTGGCCCCAGTGCGTTGCACTATCTGCACTATCTTTATGCTACTGATAACATTGTACTGTAATTTTTCTGTCAATACAGTTAAGCTACAGTTACGCTATACGTTGCTCTGGCACGTTTTATGCGATGTGGTGATTATAAAGTGGAAGACGAAACTACCAACAGTCATGAAAACAGATACCTAGACACTCGAAAATAGGGACCCTGAATTCCAAAACAGAGACCCTAGACAGGTCTCTGTTTTCGAGGTCTCCGTTTTCTAGAAACCCGTATAATGTATGAGATGTATTAGTGAAGGATAGCACCTCGGACTCATTGTCAGCCGCACGCCTTTGCCGTGGACAGTGAGCATCGACTCACTATTACTGAAGTCTCACATATGGCACCAAGTAATGGCAGTACATGTCATGGCCATACCCTTGAACCACCGTGACTCGACTGTCATGCGAAACTATGTTAGTCAATCGACAGACAACGTATTGTCTGTTGTAGAGGAACGTCATGCCCTCATTAGGGCACGAAGATTGAATGACAGAGCAGGCCCGTAAACAGGATTTTTATTGGGTGGGTGCGGATTTGCGGAAAGTGGACCAAAAAGGTGAGCCTCTGAGTGTTATACGTTTTTTTTTTTTTTTGTGGCTGTCCAGGAAATGAGGGGACCAGGGAAGGACCTTCATAAATGGGGGGTCGATATTACCTCAACACCACCAAATTCTGTATGCACATATATTTTTAGTGGCTCCCTGATGAAAATGGTCAAATGTACCCGACGGGGTGGTGGCTCCCCCCACTGGCGCCACCCCTGGGAAGAAAATACTACCGAAACTCTCATGGCTTATGTAAGTCATTATAATGTGACCCAATTAGACGCGTGTATAACAGAATCAAGTAAAACCCAGTAAATATGGGCTTTGCATACACTACTTTCGGTTGATAGAATTCGCTTTTTAAGTAGGCTTACTTGGGAGAGTAATTAATTACTAATTTAACACAATTTTCTAATTTTTTAGTGGGTATCTGTTTTCGAGGTCTCTGTTTTCGTACAGCAGGTCTCTGTTTTCGAGTATCGATTACAAAACCAGAGACCCGGAATTCGAAAACAGAGACCCTAGATGGGTCTCTGTTTTCGAGTGGGTCTCCGGTCTTTACTAACAGCGGTTCCAAAGGCATCACAGCAAAGTGGGATCACACACTAAGGGCACAACAAGGCATAGAAATTACTTGTGGTCGTCATCATTAAAAGGGTGTTTTGGACACCTATTAGGAGAACACTGTAAAGGGGGAGAACACTATGATTCGAATTTCGAATTACTATTTCGTAATTTAAAATTACTATTTCGTAATTTAAAATTACTATTTCGTAATTTTCAGATCCGACGGTAATCTGTTTAGTCTAACCTCTTTCTCTTAAAAGCGAAAACAACAACAAAAGAAATTTGTGTTTGTGAGCTACTATATACAGACGATCCAGCCCTTGTGGCACTCTTGGATTCAACTTTTCAGTGCATGCTAGGAAAATACAATGCAGAAGCGACAAGTTTTGGACTGTCTATCAACTCCACAAAAACTGAGATCATCTTTCAGCCACCACATGGAGAACCGCATAACCAACCAAACATCCTGCTGCTGAATGGAAAACAACTGAAAGAATGTTAATCACTTCACGACAGAAGAACTCGTAACAAAAACTCAAGAATAAAATGTGTAAAAATCCGGTGTAAATCAGGATTGGAAGGGAGTCAATCCCATTCTGATATTTAAAAAAAGAATCTAAATCATCAGTACAAAATTAACCAGTGAGTTTGACTATTGAGTCAATTATAAGGGATCAATTATTATTACATATTGAAAATAATCATTTTTAGTTAATTTCCAGAATGGTCTTAGGCCTCTGGTTTTTCTACATCTTTGTTATTGCAAGTTGTTAATGATTGGACACAGCTTTTAGATAAAGGAGAATCCATAGATGTGATATATTTTGACGTTAAAAAAACATTCGACATTGTCCCTTTAAAACGTCTGTTATATAAAATCGACCAATCTGTCAATCAATGGATTTGTAAGGCGCTCATGTTGTATGGTATTCAGGGAAAGGTCTTTAATTGGATTTGACAATTATCCAACAGATAATAAGTCAATTGACAATTTTACTCTTAATAGAGTAAATTTCAGAATATAATATTAATTTTCCTTATAAGAAAAGAAATAATTATATTAATCAATATTGTACCTGATTTTGTTAACATTTGTTTTTATACTCCGGGCCGTTGGCCTATGTATTTGAGTAAATGCCCTAGACATTTAGTCCGACGTTCAGCAAACTATGGTCCGCGGCCCAAATTTGGGCCGCGAAACATTTTTTGGAGGGCCGGGAAACCGTCTGGAAAATGAAAAAAAAAAAATAACAAATAGAATTTCATAATGGAGAAAATAGTTTTTAATAAAGCCGCTTCATTGTTACAGCGAATGCGTCGCTTGCACACGATGCTAAAGTGCCAGATGATGTGTGTTATTTGAGTTATAAGCGGTTTTTGTGTCTATGCCCCCTCGGGAGCCTTTATCTGTATATTTATTCCAGTTATTTCTAGTATACAGCATTATTTTCTATAAAAATAAATATACTGTAAATATACCTTTTTAAGCATTAAATGCATGTCAAGCGCGGATCCAGAGTTTACCCTGGCTATCGCACAGATGGGTTCCAATATTGGGAGGGTCATGAGAAGAGATTGTCGCTGGACAAGATATTCGAAAAGTTTTTGCATTCTAGATGCTTTGAAATACACTTCATGCATTATAAGACGTCTATTATTGAATATACTCGGAATTCATAGTTTTTCCCTACTTTGCTATGAAAATTAATAATTATGATGATGAAGAAGATGATGATGAGGAGGAGGAAGCTCTGCAAGATTAATTAACAGGCTCTTTGATGTGAAGTGTAAAGCGAGGCCCGTTGCCTAAGTTAAGGTTAAGAATATTCCTTCTAAATTCGAGCTCAATTTTGCTGTTTTTAAAGTTTGACCCCAATGACCCCTATGTAACCCCTGATCCCAGACTGGGGTATAAGAGGTGTCACTGGTTCTTAATGATCAAATTTGATTGAATTTCTTTCAATCGTTTGCCAATAGAAACATTTTTAACCTTTGACCTATGAACTTTGACCTATGAGGGGAAGAGTATTTTTTCGTGTTCAGAAGGTCCTAATGATCATTCCTGGTAAATTTGAGCCAAATTGGGTTATTTTGAAAATTTAACCCCGATGACCCCTGTGACCCCTGATCCCAGACTGGGGTGTAGGTGGTTTTGGTTCTTAATGACCAAATTTAATTGAGATTGGTCTAATCGTTTGCCATTATTAGCATTTTGAAATTTTACCAGATAGAACAAAATAATAACCGTTTAATGACCTTTGACCCTAAATCGCTAAACACTATAGAGACCCTACCTTATGCCAATACACATGTGCCCAGTACAAGACTGTGTATGTTATTTGTGACAGAAAAAGTCTTTTATTCATTTTATAAAAGGTTTTTTACCCTAATGAACCCTATGTCACCTTTGACCCCAAGCAGTGAACACCCCAAGTCGCAGAACATCACGCTAATACACAAAGACCTACATTGGCATTTAGTTCGACAGCGTATCAACTTAAAAATTCTTCTTCGTTTATACAATTCGCTCCACAACCTATCACCCACGTACATGCAAGATCTTCTCAGACTACGCTCATCCACTTGTTCCCGAGCACTCAGATCAACTACAAGTTCATCAACTTAGTTTTTTCCTAGGTGCCGTTCGAAAACATATGGTGAGAGATCATTTCGTGTTGCGGCTCCAAAAATGTGGAATGCACTTCCCGTTGAAGTCCGTGAATCTGCGTCAATTGACATCTTCAAGAAGCGACTCAAAACTTTTTTATTTGCCTCTTTATAGCTACATTTTACTTCTTTTTTTCTATTTCTCTGTTTCACCTCGCTAGCTAGCGTTGTTTGTTCCAGGTTAGGAGGCACCTAATCTAAGAAAAAATCAAGACTTAACCGATGCTAACCGGAGTGCATAAACACAGATCTCCGGTTGGCGGTGATGGTGTAACCCCATACTTCGGTTTTGGTGCTAGCTTGGTGTTTATTGTTTTGTTTTTTGGGGTTTTTTTCGGCATTTTCTTTGTTTTTTTTAACTTCAATATTGTCAAGCGCATAGAGACCTCGTTTATTTGCGCTATATAAATCCATCTATTATTATTATTATTATTATTATTATTATTATTATTATTATTATTATTATTATTATTATTATGAGAGGTGTCACCGGTTATACTGACCAGGTTTAGTTGAAATCGGCACAACCGTTTGGCACTAGTAGCGTTTTGAAGTGTTACCAGAAAAAAGATAAAAAATTACCCCTTAATGCTCTTTGACCCCTCATCCCTGAACACCCTATAGACCGTGGCTTATGCCAATGTATATGTGCAAAGGACAAGACTGTGCTACGTTATTTGTGAGAGAAGTAGTCTTCTATACGATTTTTGGTTTTTTGACCCCAATTCCCCTTATGTGACATTTGACTCCAAGTAGTGAATAACACATAAATGGGAGGTGGCACTGGTCCTGCTGACTAGGTTTTAATAAAATCGGTCCAGTAGTTTGCTACTAGGAGCCTTTTAAAATGTTGCCAAAAAGTAGGAAAGAATTAACCTGCTCAGAAACAGAACCCAGTCAGCATGCTGACTGGGTAATATGTAAACAAGAAATATTTCCTATAAAAATACGCCGCAACTTCTGTAGCTTATTCAATTTGTGTATACAGCTACTTCCAAATTTATAATATGTGTACATTTTGTTATCGTATTTAAGTTAGCTCTTTCAATAAAATAAATCTCTAACTGTATTTTCCTATAGAGCAATAAATGTTGAGTTTACAATATTGAAAGTATATATACTGTCTCTTATACACATCTAGATGTGTATAAGAGACAGGTACCTGAGTAGGTATCTCGGAATCTCGGAATAAATTTAAACAATTTCTTTATTTGGAAGTAGCAGGCGTGTTCCTGATAGTTGTGGTGTAGATTGAAATGTATCACTGCACAAAACATTCCATATGATCCCAAACTTATATTCACAAATACACACTTATACATATATATTTATAATGTAATAATTATTTGCTAATACCTGTTAATGTTTTTAAACATATTGACAATGGCAACTATCATAGTGCTTATGTACTGGTATATTTTGCTGAACAATAAACATGTTTGAGAAACATTGACGAACATCAATTAATATCCATGTGAGATCTTTTATACCTTTATGTTTCTTAATAATTGGAACAATACTCTTATCTTTAAATTCCTAAATTAATTTAAAACTTAACAAAAATACATTACAGGTATCCATGCTTTTGTTATATCAACCCCAATTTGTCTGGGTTGTAATCCCATATGGTAGATTAATTAAGCTGTCACCTAGACTCAAGGCTCGACCACGTTCATAACCTTCATAGGCTTCATCATCAGCTATTATCGGTCCTCTGCTGGACAAATGTTTCAGGATGTCGACGCGAAATCAATATTTTTCTCTTACAGTGTTGCACCATTTCACTACTCTTCACCAATAAATGCTCATCTCTTAATCTAGTTTACGTTGTTCTTTTCCTTGTTCGTTCTGCAATCCATAGGGTCTGTTACTGTTTGTTGTTTGTACTCCTGCTGCCTACAAGTTCAACAACCAGAATGAAAACAACTAAGCCAAACCACATTTTATCATTATTGTTATTAATATTAATAATAGTAATAATAATAATAATTCTAATATTATTTTATTTATTTGTATTCATTCCCCTCCGCCACTATAGCTTGGCTAGGCCTTTCTACTACTGCCGCCAGTGTGTGGCTATTTTATGGGTTGATAAAACATGAGTAAACTATGATATCTCGATAATAGCTAGCCTAATCCTAACCCTCTTCAGCGTAAGGCACGTATTTTTCGACATTAAATGTGGAATACCCTGGCTCTACTACTTGGCTAGTAGTAGTAGTGGTAGTAGTAGTAGTAGTAGTAGTAGTAGTAGTAGTAGTAGTAGTAGTAGTAGGCCTAGTCCCTAGATTGTGTCATCAGTTTCTATGGTTATTTTTTATGGCATTGTCAATGCATAGGTCTACGTACGTAGGTACGATGATAGAGCCTAATATACATTTTTTGCGATAATTTAATTACAATTCCCACTGACGAACACTGATGAACTGGCTGTAAAGATAGCCAAAATAGAGGTTTACGACCCGCTCGAGTTCTCATTATATTCCATCTATATATAGTTTTCCCGTTTCTATTTCATACCCTCTTCACAGCCGCTATTTGGTTCTTTAAAAAAGACGTCTTAACAGCCGCTTTTGGTTACTGAGACATCTTTTTGGTAACTGCGCATGCTCGACATGGCTTGATAACGTCACTTACTTCCAAACGCATGCTCATAGTGGTTTTTTTTTTTGAATAATTCACCGACGTTATTTTGGTAACTGGGCATGCGCATTGCTTAGTTCGGAATTTCCATTTCTTCGTAGTAAAAGTTACCGCTACTTACAGTTTCTCAATGACTATTTTCTCTTGATCTTTACAGCCTAAAGGTGCGGCGCGAAAACATCTACACTAAATCAAAATGGAATATTCACTGCCTGTTGGATCCCAGTTTTAGTATTGCAGGGGTTGTTCTGAAGGCTTTACAGTATAACCAATCCCTGTATTTCTGATAGATCGCTGATTAAAATGTAAAATATTCAACATTATATTCAGTACATTCTCAAATGTTATGTAAATCTCATAGGCCTATATCCTAAAATTATGTTATATTCATGCACCGAAGTAGAAAGTTTAACTTAATAATTTTGATATGTTTTATGTTGAATGGTTTTTAATGATAGTTAAGGAAGTCCTCTCCTTTAAACTTCTAACCTACTAAACTTTGCGTATCTCAATATACATAAGCATATATATTTCCTTAAATCAAGAAAGTCCACTCGTTAAATTATTATATATAGTATAGAGAATTTTGTCTGTCAATCTCAGATATCCAAATTTTAGGAAATTACGTTTTATGCATGCATGAGAACTTTAACCTAATGACTTTGATATGTAGGCCTATATGTTTGATGTTGTTTGTTGAATGGACTTCTTTAATAATAATTTTACAGTGTAATATGACCACAACATAAGGAAGTCCACTCTGTAAATGTTTAGCGCATAATTGTACAGAGAATTTCGATGGTTATCAATATCATCATGTTAGATCCAAATCACTTTTTTATGCAAGCACCGACGAGGAAAAGATTAAACATAATCTTATCATCCCCTATATAACGTAGTGGCGAATGTGGAAAAATCGATTTTTTTTTTATTTGTGAATTTAAGTTGTCTTACTGTGTAGAATCTCTGAAAAAATTGAGTCAATTAGATAAGTAATTAAGGAAGAATATTAATTAGCAAACTGACGAATATCACTATATCAATCGATTTGTTTACTGCAAACCGGCGAATGTATCATTTTTCACGCACTACGTATATCTCACGTGGCTTTCTCCTTAAACAGCAGTGCGTGCAAGCATAAATAATAAGCGTATATCTTCATGAGTGGATTTTCCGTACGATTTAAATCGAATCGGTACTGAGTTTGGTCAAGTTTGGTCTACAGGAGGAGAACATGCTTCGTACAGGTCATACGTTAAGACATTACCTATACTATTAAATTATTTGTAATAAGAAACTTAAACGAATCTTTTGTACATAAATTAATTGATTTCCATAAATCATTATGAATCATTTTAATCATTATTGTTACTGTTATTTTTATTTTTGAATACAGAGGATTTAACATGAAACGATTTGTTTCCGTATTAATTGTTATTTACTCGTAAAATACAATAATGAGCCATTATCATTATTATATAATTTTCGGTACAATTCTGAGCCGCTCCCGATCTTTTTGCTTTTATTCTTTCTGACTGTATCCTTTATTAAAACATGTTTAACACTAACAGTATATTTACCTTATCATTATGCCTCAAACCCGACCAATAAATATACTATATGATCATTTGTTGTACATTTAAGATGTTTTATATATAAAACATTCATATTATGTTATAGTCTATATACAACCAATAAACAGTTCTATTTAAGACGTAAACATAGTATTCTTATTTTAAAAATGTTTTATAATATAAATATAAAAATACATTTCAAATTATATATAATATACATTAACTAAGTAAAACAATAATTAAAATGTGGACATAATATTTACCCTTTAGCGCAACCCCTGGACCAAACCCAGTACCGTTTCGATTTATATCGTCAGGAAATCCACTCAAAATGCAAATTTATCGGAGCTTCGGAGAGCCTTTCCCCACACCCTCACCAGAGTTCTGCCCCTGCACCCCCAGGGATCCCAAGATGGCCCAAGTCCCTTGGCCTAAGATTTCATAAAAAAGAAGGTATGCTAATAAAAATTACTATTTTAAAAAATCTTTAAATGCGTTTTTCTTTTCCACATTCGCCACTACGTTATATAAGGTACGATTTCATGAGGTCCAGTATGCGAAGTGAGCATCTAGGGTGGGGAGGATGGGAATCCCCCTGGAAGCTACGGATATTTGACGAAGTTTGATGATTTTTAGTAGTTATTTTATATGCATCAAGCTACTGTACTGTAATATGCCATTGTTGTCATTTCCAGTGGCGGATCCAGGAATTCGATATAGAGGGGGCCCAGTGAAAGAATACTTATAGATGGAGGATAGCCCCAACCATGGTGGGGCTGACGTAAGAAAATTTGTGATTAGGGCACCTCTAGATGACTTAAAATTTCCATATAGTTTTCTTTATATCTCCATTAAAAAATATTTGAACAACTTAGCCCCACCCCCCTGAATCCGCCACTTATTTCCGAACAAAGTCGAAGTCGAGATTGCTTCCACGATCTCAATGAATTATTTATCATGAGGGGTATCCTTCAAATAGGTAATCCCGACGAAACCTTCACTTTTCCCCAGATGGATAAAAATTACCATATAGTAGCAGGAAATGATACTCCAGCGGGTGCAGGAAGTCGAAGTACAGGTTACCCAGAGAGGGTCTTGTTCAAATGGAATGCCCGCCCACCTGAGGTAAGAAAACATTATGATTATGGCATCTCTAGGTTGAATACAATTTTGTATGTTTTCTCCATTTTTTTTTTTAAATAATTTTGAAAAAAAATTAGGAGGTTGGTGCCAGTTCTGACTTGAATTCGCCACTGCTCAATATAACACTTGACATAGCTTATAATTTTTTCACAAATGACAAATTCCTAATGTCAAGCGAAAGATTTTTTTATTCAATACAGTTTATACAACCTAACACATTAACTACAGTGTACTGTAACTCTGTAGTTAACCTTCAGAGAACTTTATTTTAAAAAATGACTTAATTAAGTAATTAAGTATTGAGTTTTAAGTAATTTTTCAAAAGAAGCAACAGAAGAACAGTTTAATAATGTGTGCAGGGAGTGAATTCTAAAGTGTGGTGCGGCAAAGTAAAACGATTTATGGCCAATCTCTGGCTAGTTTGAAAGGTTTATTGCAGGCCAATCAGTAACACTGACTGTACATCTTCATGGTTAGCATAAAGAGAAATAGAGCGTCGCTCCATAAAGAGTGCCACCCCCCACCCCATATGCCTAAATACCGAATTCACGAAGGCGGGCGATCCCATTCTTTTTTCTTCATGCTAGAGGGTGGATTTCAAGGAAACTTTACAGACGCCTGTATACAAACGTAAATCAACATTTGGTTGCTCAACTCAAAAAGGGTTAGAAAAAAAATCTATATTTCATAATAATATTGATAGGTCAATTTATAAGGCGCAAATAAACAAGGTCTCTAAGCACCAAATAAAAAATAATAATAATAATAATAAATAATAATAATAATAATAATACTAATAATAATGACATTTCAGCGTTTGTAAAATGTTTGTCACTGGTGCTGGGGACAGACACAAAAAAAAGTTGGGGGGGGGGGTTGGGGCAGACCCCCAGTAGTTTGGTTGCTCAACTCAAAAAGGGTTAGAAAAAAAATCTATATTTCATAATAATATTAATAGGTCAATTTATAAGGCGCAAATAAACAAGGTCTCTAAGGACCAAATAAAAAAATTAATAATAATAATAATAATAATAATAATAATAATAATAATAATAATAATAAGTTGCGGCGTATTTTTATAGGAAATATTTCTTGTTTACATATTACCCAGTCAGCATGCTGACTGGGTTCTGTTTCTGAGCAGGTTAATTCTTTCCTACTTTTTGGCAACATTTTAAAAGGCTCCTAGTAGCAAACTACTGGACCGATTTTATTAAAACCTAGTCAGCAGGACCAGTGCCACCTCCCATTTATGTGTTATTCACTACTTGGAGTCAAATGTCACATAAGGGGAATTGGGGTCAAAAAACTAAAAATCGTAATAATATAATTTATTAGGTCGACATGCCTTGCTACATGGAATTTATAAATTTATAATCTTGATACCAGATGTCAACATCCATAAAATAGCGGATGGGAATGTTAAAACCACGTAGGCCTAATCGCGTGCAATAGTTAATCCGGATCTGTAGATTAATTGGCTTCCTCTCCATAATCCATAATCCAACAACCCGTTTTGGTAAAGTGTTGTAAGGTATTAAATATTCAAGGTCCTTTTGAAATTTCACCTTTTTTGAAATGGTGGCAGATGGCAAACATCTTGAATTTCAAAATGGCCCAGGGGTTGCGCAAGCGGGGGGGGGGCGGCGGGGGCCAGGGTCCCTCGTCGGCGAGAGCTCCCCCCCCCCCGTCGAGGAGTAAAAGTACAATTCGTCGGGGAACATAAATGAGTTATATGTATTTTCTACATATCAGTACAGTATAAGATCGATTAAATAAAGCCTTTGAAACCCCTAAATTGAGGCATGTTGTGTCAAAATGGCTAAGTTGTAGCAAAAATTGAAATTCAAGTTATTGGTGTTTTCAGATACCTTAGTATGTGATCTTTGAAATGAGGGGTCATTCATTTAAATTGGACATTTCAAGCCTAAGTTATTGGAAAGTGAAAGTAGAGTACTCTTAGAGTCAACGTAAACAAGTAATTGCCTTTCAAAGTTATTTGAGCATACATTGTTTAATAGAATAACTATGAAAAATAAAGTTAAATAAACAATCTGTTAACCATTTCCCGAACTAATACTTTGGGACATGATTAATAAGACATTTAACTATTGATCTTTAGTAAAAAAAAAAAAAATTGGATTTTTAGGCAATTTTTTGAGTTCCCATATTTTATAGCTCATTTACTCAATACTGGACTGTGCAACAACTTAACCATTTCGCCACAACATGCCTCAATTGTCAAAGTTTTCGGGAGCTTCGCCCCTAGAAATTTCGTGCACTTGTTTTATCTAGAATTGATTACTGCAATTCATTGTACTCTGAGTTGATTGTAACAGATTTTCTGAAATTAGAGAAGTTGCAGAATTCTGCTGCACGTCTTATTTTTAACATCCGATCCTCTCTTACTCACACTTCACATCTTCTTCGTGAACTTCACTGGCTGACTTTTAAGCAAAGGGTTTATTTCAAATTAATGGTTCTTGCTTTCAAATCGCTGTCTGGCCTATGCCCACAATATATCTCTGACTTTTTACTTGTACGTAAAAAGCAAATTCGTACCAGATCAGCTTTGAATGTTAATTTCCATCAACCTATCTTTAACAAGCGTATTGGTAACAAATCTTTTTCGTGCGAGGCGCCACTCATCTGGAATAACCTTCCAGTGCACATTCGATCTTTATCATCTGTGGCTGTCTTTAGGTCTAACTTAAAGACTAACCTCTTTAACTAATTATCCCTTTTTTTCTTATTTATTGTTGCATTATTTATTCATGATTCCAAACTTTGCCACTGCTTCTTTTGATTTGTTTACTTCTTCTGTGCTTGGGTTAGGCAATGATCACGGCTGCTTGTGGTTTGTGAGGTGCCTAAATATGTGGGGTGCAGCGCTTAGTATCTGCAAAGAAAGGCTCTTTACAAATGTTCTGATTGGATTGGATTGGATAGGACCACTTTCGAAACATTTAATCGAAGCTCGACCACGCCCACTTCGCTTTCGTCGGGGAAATCTGACCCCTCGTCGGGGCATCGTCCCCTTCGTAGGGGACCTTGCCCCCACCCCGTCGGGCAAATACTGCCGCCACCCCGGAAATGGCAATCTATAAACCATAAAGGTGTCATAGAGTACTACCATGTTACGTCATACTACTCCGTTGCTATCGGCGACACAAAATGTGTTCAACCGGACGCCATTTCTCCACTTTTGATCCCAATTTCTAATGTAATTATTAAGATGTTGTATCTTAGTTTTTCTTTGTAAATTTTAATTGATGAATAAATGTGTGTTCGATAACTAATAAAATGCGAGCTTTTGTGTTTTTAGTCATTTTGTTAGGTTTTAAAATGCCTATTCCAGAAAGCCTATTCTACCATTAGGATTATGAATTCATTTAGGCGTAATGAACGGTAACCAACGTCTGGTTGCACAAAGTGCACCACCTGGTGTTTTGACGACACGACAGTCTGTTGTACTCTATATCTGGCCAAACACTACCATTAATATTGACTCTAATGATTAATATTTGCTTTAATAAAACATTAATTCTTCATAAATGACCGAAAATTCCATTTCTAACATTTGACCTCAGATACTTACATCATTCATATCTCCATAACTATTGGTCATACCAGAGAACAGAGAAATTACACTTTTCCCTGGTCATACTAACTTGATTTTTGTTTCAAACTGTTCATAGCATTCTATTCACTCCAATAAAACATTTTCACTTAAAATGACTGGCTAGTTTATTTCTCAACTTTGAACTCAGATATACATTGTTATCTTTATTTAAAAAAAGTTCTTTCGTAATAAAATATATTTGCAGCAAAATGCCGAATTTTAGTATTTTTCCTATAAAAGGAGAAAAACGAATTAGATAAAATCCAAAATGAATCAAATCGAAAGTTTGGAAAAAAGGGTGCAATATTGACTCTTTCTCACAATTTGATATTAAAAAGTTATAGACATCTCTCAGGCAGTGAGTCGTGGACATTCCTTTTTGATTTCTATATTGATGTTGATCAATAAAAGGGTTAATTGTATAAACCACAAACTCTGACATTCTTTTCTCAGCAATTTTAGCTAAAGTAGAGATATCTAGATCTGGGAGATTGATCTCAATTTGTTAATAGTATCTATTGGCCATGCTGGCTTGATTTTGGTTTTTCAGACCATAGATATTTCTACTTGCTTTAATAAAACATTTTTTTTTTAAATAACAGGAAATACTATTTCTGACCTTTGACCTTATTTACCTATTATATCCGTAGGGTAGGCCTACTGTTTAATAAAATATATTTGGTGTGATTCAGTGATGGCGCTAGGATCTTCCCGACAGTAGGGGAGGGGGCTAAAGGCCCCGACGGGCGGGGGAGCTAGGCGAGCAAAGAGAGCCTTATTCGGCTGTTGGAGGGGGGGGGCAGCCGGCTAGGTGCTACAGGGGGTCCAGCCCC
>NW_022719802.1:100467-111989 GCF_011630105.1 Anneissia japonica
CACCACTTTGGGAGACATGCGATAAAATTGTATATTTGGGAGACAAATAATGTATGTAAGTACGTTTGTATATATAAATAATAAAAAAAGAAATATCGTATCGTCATCATCATCATCATCATTGTTATCATCATCATTACTATTAAATATTATTATTAATGCATGACATATTTTATATTATTTTCATAGAAAACAACTGCGCCAATCGATTTACTCTCGTTCAGCCGTGGCAAAGCACCAAAAACCAGCAGTTATCCGGCCAAGCATGTGATTCAAACGCCATGATAGCATACTGGTACTAATTTACCTATAGGTTGTATTGTTCTGTTAAGAGTAAGGTTTGTTTTGGTTCTATTGAAACTGATATTTTTGATGTTGAACAAGGTGTAAAGCAGGGATGCCCCTATACTATTTAATATGTTTATGAATGAATTTACCAAAATTCTAAAGTCAAATGGCCTTGGCACTAGAATTAATTATGAATGGGTTGGAAGTCTGTTTTGGGCTGACGACATTGTGTTGCTAGCCAACAATGAAAACGAGATGAAAAAAATGTTAGAACTTGCTGGACAGTTTGCAAAAGAGTGGAAATTGAACTTTAACCTGGAGAAATCAAATTTTGATTATTGGGAAAAATATTGATAAAGATAAAAAATGGAAATTAGGAGAGGGTTATATTTCGGAATCAAATACTTACAAACACCTTGGTATACATATATCCAGAAAACTAAACGACCACTTTCAATTTGAAAATGTTATTAAAAAAGGCCATAGATTAATTGCTTATATTAAATCAATCATTAATAATTTCGATAATTTCAATAGAGTTTTTTACGGCGATATCTTGTGGCGCACAAAAGCGCTTCCATCTATTACTTACGGTTGTCCCGCATGGTGTACCCTAAGTAAACTTGACATAACTAAAAACTCAGGTCAAATACCCTAACATTAAATGCCAGAACGTCTAAGTGGAATGAAAATAACAATATAAAATGTTTAATTTGTAATTTAAATGCGGATGAAGACATCCGTCATTTTCTCTTTGACTGCCCAGCATTACATAATGTACGTATGGAGGAAAATACTAAATTACAAGTTCATTTGGACTTAATTGGTAACCAAGCTTTATATAATGCTTATCTAAATGAATGTAATAACAATAAACTTAAATACCTTTTGGGCTGCTCAAGTTTTTCCCATAGCAGAGAAATTGAAGATATTTTTGATAAATGTTATAAAAGTTACATAAAAAAAGGCCTGGAAATTTCGAAATGAAATAATCAATTCCATACCCTAGTTCATATACCGTTTATTTATTCAAGTACATTGTATATTTTTGTTCTTTTCTGCATTGCTGTTCTTCCAACTTTGGTCATTGCAATATTTTAGCTTAATGTAAATCTGTTGTTAACATTAGTAAATCTGTTGTTAACATTAGAGTAAAAAACGGTGGCGAGTATTTCATCTATTCTCTTTCAAAACTCAATGCTTGTGGGTCAGGTTTTTGCGCAGGTAATACATCTTTATTATCATAAATAAATATTTGAATACTAATACTGTACTCGGTTTATTCTAGAGAGTGAGCTGGCTTTGCTCGCTCACGCTTAGTATGTGAACGTCGCGACAAGTTTTGATAAGAAAATATAAGATCAATAAAAGTGTATGTCATGCCAAAAAACAATGGTTTGATATGTTTTATGATTTACAAAGCATGCTTTTCAGTTTTGTTCTATATGCCCTATTGCAAATCATGGTGAGTTTAATTAACAAAAGCGGTTTCCAAGGAAAATGATGGAGAGAAATAAAATATTGTTCTATACCAATTAACACTATTGTTCTTTCATATCATTTTTAGTGGTTTCTAAATATTTTTCTGTAATGAAAAATGATACGATTGTGTTTGACGAAAATCTTGCATTAAATTAAAATGATTTGCAATATGGCCTACAGTACAACATATTTTGGTCAGGGGCAGCTATAGCAAAGTTTCACTGTAACTCATTGAGATACCGAAAACTGAGCGTGACGAAAATCAAATGTTTTTGTCAACCGACTGTGTTTGAAAATCGACTGTGTATATATGTTGCCTTATAGGCATTCAATATATAAACACAAAACAACCAACTGAGACACGGCTACGGAATGGAAGTAGGCATCAACAGCATGTGGTCGGAAACAGGTACCGGTCCAGTGAAAAACGTTGGTGAATGTCATTATTTTCCCCACAATTAATCTGAAATATAGATTGATATTTTCTTCTTGGATCGATGGTCCAAGTTTTCAAGACCGTAGGTTTTGATTCCCAGACGTTCATTTTGCATTGTGTCTATTATCATCATTATTATCATTAAATACTGCAATTTATGAGTACTTGGCTCTTCTTCCATTATTCTCCAAAATCCATCATATTTTGTTTAACTACTTCTCTCCTAGCCATGACATAGTCATCTCTTGTTCCTTTGGTTCCACTTTCTAACCATATTCTTAATTTATTTGTCTTCTCTTTCACTGATTTTCTGACTTCTTCTGTCCACCGTGTTGTGTGCTCTTTCCTATCTCCTATTGCGTTTTGTTGTACGTTTTCTGCTGTTTCCTTAACAAACTTTACAAGCAGTTTTCCTTTGTTCCTAGGTCTGTTTTCTGAAGATTGTCCTTCACTTTAGAAATGTACATGTTTTTTTTTGCTTTATCTTAGTTTCTTCAATCTATTTACAGCCAGGTCAGCAATTAGTAATCTGTGATCGGAGTCAAGTGTATCTACTGCGAACATGGATATAAAAATATATCTCGATATAAAAAAAATCTCGTCAAACTTTGAGAAGTTTTGATTCCACCTATACCTTGTAAATCTTTGTGACCTTTGGTGCTGAACGAAACCGTTCATAATCTTTCAATTGTTTATAAAATAAAAGTCGATTCACCAAAGGGTCCCAAAACATGTTCAATTAAGGCTCTGCTGGTTCCTATTCTGCCATTAAAATCCCCAGTATTCAACCCTATAACTGTATCTTGTATGTGATAATGATGCTCTAATTTCCTGTAGAAGCTTTCCTTATCTTCAGTTGTATGGCCTTGCTGAGGTGCTTGATAGATTTGGTACTTCCTTGTATGCTGAGTGAGCATTTCATTAGTCTTTCACTTATTAGGCTCACTTATTGAATGTTTGGCGGGAGTCACGTCCTACAATCATGGCTTCATAATTTCTTCTCCCTACGTCCGTCCAGCTGTATCAGTACAAAACCTCCTACAATGTCTTTGCCTTTTTCTTCACCGCGATGTCTGGTTTCTCCGAGACCAATACTGTCTATTTTTCTTCTTCCCATTAGATCTAGAATCTCATTTTCTTTGTTTTTATAAGTAGCAATGTTGCACAATCAACATTGTGTTTTTGTGTTGAACGTTGTGTTTCCGTTATCCTTATTTCACTTGCATTTCCGTGGTCGTCTTCGTTTAGTCATCTGCCTCTCAATGCAAGTTTATATATATACTGTCTCTTATACACATCTCGCAGGTAATACATATTTATTTACTCCCAATTGTATGGGTGAGTGGTATTTGTATATATATATATATATATATATATACAATTATGACTGTATGATAATAATTACATTCTTCTTATTCAATATTTTCGTCGTCGTTACCGCAGCTGCTGCATCATCTAAATTCTATAACACTTAAATCGATCATTAAAAACAAATATATTCCCTATTGTGGGTATGGTATAACATCATATATGGGCATGAAACTACAACATCATGTCCATATGGGTGCAAATACATTTATATATAAAATTTAAAGGTGTGGAAAAAGCTTTAGTTTTTCTGCGTTATTGTTCTGTTTTGAAGCCGGTCCACCGGTCATGACCAAACCGCCTCAGTTAGTGTTAACAGAAGAACAATTTTCAAACATGACATTTTATGTAACATGGTTTGGTGATGGAACAGATTTGCCCGCAGCAAGTGTTTCCTTGACAACGGAAAGAATGGCAACCCTGACGCAACAACAAATTGGTGACGAATTTGATGACAATTAGGCGATCACTGTAAGTGTGTAAAACAATGACAAACCATTTATAGAACATCAATATTTAAATAGGTACCGTCTGGCAAAAAAAAAAAAAAAAAAAAAAAAAAAAAAAAAAAAAAAAAAAAAAAACTCATTTGAATAAATGGAACCATAATCAGATGTAAAACAATTTTTTCACTGATTTATAGACATTTAACTACAAAATCCAGTATAAGAAATGACAAATCTCACTTCCTATATAGTTCTATAGCAGACTTATTCATATATAATTATGAAATCTTACGATAATGTTGATTATCAATGAATGTACGAGAATATGAGTAATAGGCCTACACCTTACTGTTGTAGAAATCCAAATTTACTATTTTTGTATTTGTTTTAATGTGTAGATGACCTGCAAATTAAACGCTCACTTCAATTTCAATTTCAAAATAAAGTTTATTTCCACATCATCAATACAAAATACATCGACGGAGAAATACATAAGGAAAAAAAACTTTATTTACCCTGATGGATCACCGAAAAGTCCAAACAGCCAAACTTTGGAAATAATGAAGTACCTCTGACTGTGTAGATTGTAATTAGAGTACAACTACTACAACTGATACCTGTGGTCTACTTGCTTCAAATAATACAATATAATAGATCGAAACGGTTTTTTTTTTTTTAATCATTACCATCATGATACATTATATGTACTTTAGCTAATACTAATGGTCTGCATGTGCATCAAATATAGTATACAATTTAATACGGTCAGGGTGGTATAATATTTTGAACACCCTTGAATTCTACAGATGGGAATTGATCATGAGATTCCGGATGATCTGTTTGACTACCAGTGGTCTGATCATAAGATTCTTGTTATGGTCCGACATGAGGTACATTTTTTGGCATTTACCCAACCCAACTGCTCACATGCGGTTGTTCTGATGAAGCCACAAACAATGGTACATGCATTAGTGACACCAGAAGGAAGGAGTGAGAGAGCTATAACCCCCTCTCGTCTGGGAAGCTTAGCCCCCCCCCCCCGTTGGGGAAGACGAGTACATTCCTTCGGGGAATAAAAATATCAAAAACATTTTTTTTTTTGCTCGTTTAGTAACCATATCGCCTTCATTGTCCTATTTGTGTACCGTTTGTGTTAACTTTTATTACAATAATAACAAAACAATAATAATAATAATAATAATAAAAACAATAATAATAATAAGAATAAGAATAAGAATAACATAAACTCACGTGCCGTTTTATTGGAAGTTTACTTTTCACATTGAATTAAGCCCATGAAACAATTCTTCACTGTGAATTATTTTACGTTCAAACATCTATTTGATCGTCCCCTATATAACGTAGTGGCGAATGTGAAAAAAAAAAAAAATAAAAAATAAATTTATTTATTTTTTTTTTTTTTACAATAATATCCGGAGCTGCTCAGAATTGTACCGAAAATTATGAATTATTATCATTAAAATAATGATAATGACTTATTATTATATTTTACGAGCTTGTATTAAGTATTATCTGCGTAAGCGTAAAAACATCTTAAATATACAAACTCAGATGCGTGAGTGTGCACAGAATATGTAGCTTTCCGCGAAAAGTGCGTAATAATAACAAATAATACGGAAACAAATCGTTTCATGTTAAGTCCTGTGTATTTAAAAAATAAAAATAACAGTAACAATAATGATTAAAATGATTCCTAATGATTTATGGAAATTAAAATGTAATTTAGAACTAGCAAAAAAGATTCGTTTAAGTTTCTTATTATAAATAATGTATTTAATAGTATAGGTAATGTTTTCACCTATGACCTGTACGAAGCATGTGCTCCTGTAGACCAAACTTGACCAAACTCAGTACCGTTTCGATTTAAATCGTACTGGAAATCCACTCATGAAGATATACGCTCATTATTTTTGCTTGCAAGCACTGCCGTTTAAGAAGAAAGCCCTACTTGAGATATGCGTAGTGCGTGAAAAATGATGATACATTCGCCGGTTTGTAGTAAACAAATCTATTGATATAGCGACATTCGCCAGATTGCTAATTAATATTCTTCCTCAATTACTTATCTAATTGACTCAATTTTTTTCAGAGATTCTACAAAGACAACTTAAATTCACCAAATAATAATAATTTCTCCCTTTATTATATAAAACATTTTTAAACTAACAGTATATTTGCCTTATCATTATGCCTCAAACCCGACCAATAAATATATTACATGATCATTTGTTTCACATTTAAAATGTTTTACAAATAAAACATATTGTGTTATAGTCTATAATACAACCAATAGATAGTTTTATTTAAGACGTAAACATAGTATTCTTTTTTAAAAATATTTTATATTATAAATATAAAAATACATTTTAAATTATACATTAACTAAGTAAAACAATAATTTAAACGTGGATATAATATTTGCTACAATAATAAGATTAACATTTTCAATCTTATAATAATTTTATACAGCCAGTGTTATGTATTGACCTAGGCTACTATGGCTAACGTCAGGTAGGCCTACGCTTTCACCATAAAGGCTGTTTCTATGAATGGAATGGAATGACCTGTACCTAAGATACTAGAAACACAAGATAGAGAAAAAAAAAGTGTCTCACCAAAATGCATGGTGGGAATACGAACAATAGGGCGCCCCGTACGGCTGGATCCAAAAAACTTCTACCAAACTTTCGTTACCAAGTCGTCGCGTATTTATTTGTCAATTCTCAATTAAAAAATTGTACATCGCGATGCGCTATGGCGACGTACGGCATTGGAGGACGTTGCTGTGCAATAAATTGCAACACATTATACAAACAAGGTCATCTTTTATATCGTTTTCCGAAGAATAGAGAAAGGTAAAATATTGCACTGACATTAAACAAAAAAATTAGCTATATATTATAAATATATTATTAGCATATTAAAACTGGAATAAAAACCCAGACAGTGACATCGGTGAATACATAACCTCCTTGGTGGAGGTAGAAGTCGTTGCTATTATCCAAATAAAACACAAAACAATTAGGCCTAATCATGGATCAGTAAAGAATAAAACAACAATATAGCGCAGAATCGTAAGGCCGGACGCACTCCTAGTGATAAAGTTTTCCTCCATTAGTGTAGAACGGCGCCCTGTACGTCGGGCCCGAAGTATAGAAAACTTGCATTATAAAATGAAGGGCGCCGCCCACGTCGGGCCCAATTTCCGCCTGATTTTTACTATGCGAGTGCTCTATCTTTTATTTCTAGTATCTTTGCCTGTACGAAGAATGGGCTCCTGTGGACCAAACCAGTTTTGGCGCCATGATTTACCAGAGAGACCTGGGTGTCTCTGAATTTTCCAGACGAGAGCAAAGTGGGCGTGGCCAAACGTCGCTTAAAATGTTTCTAAAGTGGTACAGGAGGCGAAGCCCCAAAAAATTTGGAGATTTAGGGGGGTTTCATTTAATCGATTTTAGAGTCTACTAATATGTAGAAAATACATAGGCCTATATTTTTTTCCCCGACGAATTGTTTTTCTCCCCGGGGGAGGGGGTAGTTCTCCCCTACGGGGGGCCCTGCAACCGGCCCTCGCTGGAGCAACCTCTGGATCAAACCCAGTACCCTTTCGATTTATGTCGACAAGAAATCCACTCAAAATGCAAATTTATCGGCGCTTCGGAGGGCTTTTCTCCCACACCCCCAATACGCACACAACGCTTCACATCAAAAATCCTGCCTACTGGCTTGAATTTCCAGTGGCGAATGTTAGTTGGTTTGATTATTTTTCTCTCAAAGTGTCGAATGTGTGGCAAATGTGTGACGAATGTTAAATTGCTGAAATTTATACGTTAATTATTGTTTTACAATGTGACGAATAAGTTTAATGATGAATTGCTAATTAACCAATCGTTATTATGCTCATATATTTTATACACAGTATTAGGAGGCAATGTACTACAATCATAGAGAAATTTAGGCAATTTCATAAAAAAAAAAAAAAAGGTATGCTAATAAGAATTACTGTTTTTAAAAAAAATCTTTAAATGCGTTTTTCTCAAAATGCACTTTTCCACATTCGCCACTACGTTATATAAGGGACGATATGTACATGTTTTATGTTAAGTGTGTTGATTGGTCTTAGTTAATAATATTACAGTTTAATGACTTAATGTTAATAATATTACAGCTGAATGGTTTAGAATAATATTACAGTTTAATGGCCCCGTAACCCCGACCTGGCCCTGGCGGCCCCATACCCCCAATCATCAGTGCTCGCGCTTCGCTCGGAACCTGACCATTTCACTTCTCGTGGCTACGGCCCTGCTATGACATGTGTGGCTGAACCGTGTTTGGTTGAATCATGGTAGAAAGAAAGAACAATCAACAATTGTCGGAGGGTGGGGGTGGTGGGGAAATACAATTGTACGGTATTATTTACTTAATAAAATAATATTTAATTTGTATACAATAAAATGTTATCACTGAGAGAACAGATAATGTTGTCAAAATATTGTATATACATGGAAGTTTCATGATCAAAATGATCAAAATTTCTTGCCAGGATTTGGTATGTTGGCGTGGCTGGGCTGATGGGCCGCGGCTTAGTGCCTGGAATCGTAAATAGGCCGTGAAGTAAAAAGTTTGCGGAACGCTGATTTAGTCAAACGAAGAAAGAAAGGGTTCAATCTTTTTTAACTGGTCGAACCCAGAGAGTTGTGGTTAATTCATCTTTCTCAGATTTTGTTAACGTTCATTGTGGAGTAGGCGTATAATATAGACAGTGCAGCCAGTGCAAACAATGTGTCCCAGGAGTATTAGGGGCCCATTCATAAAGGCCTAAAATAATTTCCAATAATATTTATGCTTTTAGAGGAGTAATTATTCATTGCTGTGTTCATTTAAATTTTTTAATTGTACGTGGCAACAATTTTCTTGATTAGTTTTAAACTAGCTACTGGTGATATAGTGACGAAAATTTCGATTATTAGTATTACTAGCATAGGCCCATTAGGGGTATGGGTGAAACAAAAAATGCGATCTTCCAATGAATTTTACCCTATCAGTATACCTTCCAAAAAGTATATGATCTGCGTAGCATGATAAATTACTTAACTACAGCAAGGCTGGTAAAAAAAAGGTAAAGTGTGGATGATCTAATGGAATTTGTATAAAAATGTTAAAAAGTATTGGGTTTGGGACATCAGATACTGACAGAGGGAGTTAAACATGGCAGTCTCTTGAGGCAATTCAGTTTGGGACAATAGATACTGATTTCTTTGAGTGACAGGAGGAGTTCAACCGGGCTGTGTTTTTTCACCGATCTTATTTTCATATACAACAATGAGCTGCCTATGCTCTATAAATAAAACACAAATTGGGTGTTTTTCTTTACACACGATGTTATATCGAAGTAGGTGTCAGTCTCTGGAGGCAATTCAAAATTTCCAAAGTCTACAGTTTGTCAAATCTTACTTAGTAAAGATAACATCTAGCGCATACCACAAACATAAAATATGTAATAAACTACTTAAGACATAACCGATTTTCTTTAAAAAGGTACCAAATGCTCAGGACAATAAACCCCTTCATTTTAAATTAAAATATGCCCTGAATTGAAATATTTTAAGGCTATTTACATGGCTTCTTTATGTTGGAAAAGGTCAAAAGGTAACAGCAATTATACATTGAATCAACCTGCTTGAGTGTCACAATCTATAAAAAAAAAAAAAAAAAAAAAAAAAAAAAAAAAAAAAAAAAAATAAATTAAAAAAAAAAAAAAAAAAAAAACTAGCTTGCAAAGCATATTTGTCAGGAAGGTTAGGGCATTGAACTGTGACACCAAGATGGTAAAGTACGTTGGCTTAATGACAAACTTTTTTGGTCAACGGCGTGATGTGATGTAAAGTGAATGTATTTCTCTATTTTCGTCTTATTCCCGTGCCCGTATACAAGTGGCATGTATGACACGACATTTTATTTATTGTCACGACATATTTTCTTTAAGGGACAAAATTACCTCCAATACAAGACCATTTTCGGAATTAAAATTAACTAGAAAAGTTGTAACTTAATAGACCAATCATTGACAATCAATAGATATTTAAACATTTCACATGTTAATTTAATAATGACAGGACAATGTTTCCATAGCTTCTAACTTTAGAGATTTGACATCAGTGTGATTGTCGAAGGTATCTAAAGAAAGAATTTTGCACGTTTTTGCTCTTTTTATCTACCAAACCTTGCAACGAAAATATGACTAAATTGTTAAATGCAAATACAGAGGTATATGTTTATAAGCCTAAACTATTTATTCAATATTATTGTTTTTCATATAAAGAACCGTCACAAAAAAATAACTGAACCACAAAAAATAACAAGTCACTGATTAATTTATTGGCAAATTTCATTTTTTTTTTTTTTTTTTTTGGCAAAATTAATTACTAGGAAGCATCCTCTAATTCATGATTAAAGATTCTATGCGTCCTGCGTCCTGTCTTTAATTGTCTTATATTACCCATTAAAATCTTCATTTATGTTACTTCACCTCCAAGTAAAATAATATACAGGTACTCTTCAGTTTTTCTTGTTAGCCAGTTTTTGGTAGCTTTTCCAGAATTTCTTTGAAATTTTTTAAAACCTGTATATATTGCATGCTATAGCAACTATCTGGCAACCTCATCTACGGCCTTATTGGCCTTTGTGTGGGAGGGTGAATGGTCACCCAGCAGCAATAATTTAAAAAATAGCTTACCAAGTAGTGGATGAGCCCCTGGGAGCCAACGGCCAAACCATGAATTAGACTAAGTATTACTTCCTATGTCCATTTTTTACGTTTATGTTAAGCGCATAGAGGTCTATGCATATATTAGCCCTTAGGATTTGTAGGGTTTTTCTTCAATGATTCAGTCATATACACATCAAACACATAATTATAACCAAACCACGAGGCCACCCCAAAATTCAGGTTACAATGGTCACGAATTGGAGGGTGTGCTGTGCTTCCAATGACGTTTACAGTCGTCTTGTTCCTGAGATGAAAGCAGACTTTGCTTAGAATCTGATTCCAACTTACCAAATTTCTAAATAACATGTTTTAGTATGTTATAGGCTTACAGTCACAACAATGTATTATTTTATCGAATATCACTGCCCAACAATGAAGAAATAGTGTATCTTTTCTTTTATTTAACATTTTCTGTCTTTCCATGCTTTCCACCATGATTCCGTTTCCTTTTTTTTTTCTATTATGGGCAGGATGGGTTGTTTGTAATGCAATGTTTAATCATTTAGATTGTTCTTTTATAGTTCGTCTATTTAGTGGTTTTTGGCCTGCTACTCTCTATTTCCATTCTATATTCATTCATTGCAATTTTTAATTGCGGTAATCTTATTGTGCGTCTACGGTATACCATTTCATTCTTCAACTTTTAATGCGTTTATAATTTTTCCCTCCTGATTTATTATCTGGTATTATCTGTCATTATTTATTCTTATAT
>NW_022719802.1:118410-124259 GCF_011630105.1 Anneissia japonica
TATATACACACATATATACACACACATATATATATACATATACATATATATACATACATACACATATATATAAATATATAACTTTCATGTGATTTACTATTATTAGTTGCGTATTATGCAATACCTTGAGAAAAAAACGTGTCCTAATGGAAAAACCCAAAATGTTACCACTTGGCTTTATAGCTCAGTTGGTAGAGTATCGGAACGATAATAGGAAGGTCTGGGTTTTGAATCTCAATGGGGACACACGCTCGCCCGGTGGAATCCAATAGCAAAAAATGACTTTCATGGGAAATTCTAACGCGATAGCACTGTCTGCAACCCCCCCCCCTCCCCCCGCATCTGTAAAGTACATTGTAATCAGTACAGTAATATATTACCATATTAATAAATCCATGTGGTTCTCTCTCTTGGATAGCAAGAGAATTAACAATATTAGATGTTTAAAAAAGGCAAACACACGTTTCTTAGGTGACAGATTGGCATTATTCTTTATTTTCAAATGACAATAAAGATATTTGCTGAAACAGCACAATCTGGTAACACTTGCAACAATATAATGTATTGAACAATTGTTTACGATCTGTTCATTTGATCAATGCATGTACAGTAATGGTATTAACCTTTCAAATTGATAAAACACACTTTCCCTTCACCGTAGTAGTGATGGTAGTAACATATCCATATTGCGCAATGCCTAAGAGCAACAAATCACCCTCCTCTGAATTTCCAATTAATGTAAAATTATTTTCAAGTAAACACTTGGACGAACAAAAAATAATATTAGGCTTACATGCAGTGGCTAGTTTTCAGGGTAACATCTTAATCATAGGTTACATTTAGAGTTAAGATATAAGCCAGGCATATGTCAAGAAGCCTTGTAATATTCATATACTTACCCTAATGCAGGCAAGTTAACCCAGGCAAGATGCCAAAATTAACTCACTCTTTCCAAGGTGTTTGCAAGGTATTTGCATGTGTCTTGCTGTAACCTTAGGTCAAAATGTCTTACATAGTAGTAAAGTGGTCTGGATAATATTTCATTGCCAAGACAACTTTGAATAATGCCAATGTAAAGATGGCTAAGACACAAGCCTGGATTTCAAAGCAATTAACCTGGAGGCAAAATTTATGCTTTATGTCAAGTCTGAATATAACCTTTGATATTTAAGTTTTCGCCTCAAATTTTATGAAGGGGAAATACAGTTGCTTATAATATCACAAACTATCACAAATGTACCTTCCCATTCTGTTTGAATTTGATGAAACATGACATTTGGACCCAGAATAATGAACTACAGTATATAATTACAGTACTCTATTATTATTAAATTAGCTTTGGAAAGGTATATAACTTCGTGGGTTATAGATTTCTTAAATCCATTAGAATCAATTGGAGGTGTGGTATTTCACAACTGAAAAAACTAGGCTTTTAAACTGTTGTGAGCATGCACAGATTGCAAAGTTTATACAACATCAAACACATAGTAAACAGTTACAAAATCTGCCATGCAAACAGTCTCAAAGAAATAACATTGTATTTGGTCATATATTATATGATAAATAGTTTTATATTATAAACATAATACACTTAAATTTGAACTGACAGCTCCAGACCTAATGACTTAATTATGAAAGTATTAACTAGCAATTTTGTCGGTTTTATTGTCAACACACATTTAACAGTTATACACCGTTTCCACAGAAGAACTTGACAAGAAAGTTAAGCAACAACCATCCATCATGTGTAGCCACAGTAAATATAAAAATTTAAAAATCTCAATACGACAGTATCATGAGCTTCCCAGAAGGCCGGTACCTGTAAGAAATTCAACAGATTCTTAAAAATTAACTCTCTATTATTCTTCATCATTATGTACTTTTCATAAAATTTAAATATTAATCAACAATAAAGGCAGCAACAGCAATGATGATGATGACATTAGTTTGTGACAACGGACCTTTTTCCAAATTCTCAATTAAATTTAAGAACTGACCAATCAAAACATGGCCTAGAATATGTGCTTGTAATACACAAACACTGTGTTTATATGTCTTTATGCTGTAGTTTTGTTGCCCCTTAGCAAAGTTATCCAAGTGGCAGATTTTGGAAGAATGGTCTAGTATCAAAGCACTACTTAATATGCACAAGGCAAGACTTTTTTCATACCTTGTTTCACGAAAACGTTGCTCGCCAATATTGATGATTGCGAATGAAAATAACATTTTATTTTTAACCAATTATCGTACTCGCCACTACGAAAAACTGGAAATTTTAGAAAATATAAAAGTTTTTCTTTATTTTCATTTTCCATTACACCACTGCTGCCATGAAATCTCCCAGAAATAAGATATACATTTCTTCCAAATTATATAAATTTAAAGTATTTCATTTGTTTACATTCAACAATAAAATTATATAGTTTGCGAAACAAGGAATAAAAAAGTCTCTCCTAATACAGACAACAATTTTCTGTTAACCGTGCTCAAAATAAACGATTATTATCTGGATTACCATTAGGTTAAAAATGTAGTTTGACTGACATTTTTTTATTTTTTAGTTTTATTAGTGTCTGTTCTTTCAGAACCAATGTTACAAAATTTAGCTTGTTTTTTGAGGGGGTTTTCACATATCAACTGAGTTTCATTTACTGTGATTGCAGTGTGGCGTAAGAAAAATTAGACAAAATTCCTGATTCTTACCTGTAAAGCCTGCTTCAGGTTTACTTGAAGCTATGAATACAAACAAAAATGTATTGCCAATAACAATTTATACTTATAACATATTTTAAAAGTGAAAATTATATCATTATAACATTTATTAATGATTACTGTTAAAATCTTTGAAATAACTTCCTTTGTAATTTTGGTGTATATACACTCCATCATACAAATTGCAAAACATATAAATCACATAATAGTTTTGGTACAGTAAGGAGATGCATCTCCATTATCAATAAATGAAAAAAAATGATATAAATATGCACATATTAATAATGGGAGTGTACCACTATATCAAAATTTATAAACCACACGATAATAAATTTGACAAAGTTACATCTCCATTACATTTTTAAAAAGATAAAAATGTGCAAATAATAATGGTTTTAAATAAATCTGCTTCAATACAGAATTATATTAATACCAATACACTGGCATTAATTTATAAATAATATGTTACACAAAGAGATTATATACTTTAAAAACATGCTTTATTACACAATAAATTCTAGCTTAATTCTTTTTGTATGTCTGTTGATGAAAACCATTAAAGATGCACTGTCTGTCAGAAGGCAGAAAAATGAAAATTTCAACACCATAATTGATCAATTTGTATATAAATTTAAGTAAGTTATTTAGTTTCATTTAAAATTTTGAATGTGAAACAAATGTCCCTGTCAATTAGGGTAAAGGTAAACGTAGGAGAATAACCCGTAACTTTCAGCGTCATTGTGCTGAATTGCATATGGGCGTGGTCCATGACTACCTAGCAGCCGTAAAGAGGCACTTATAGTAGCTACATATTCACATCATCCACAATGACAGGGGCTCAAATGAACCATAGCATCGGGGTAACCCCTACTCTTCCGAAAGATGCAATGGATTCTTTAAAGTGCACACGAGCCAGATGTATACACTGAGCCTCCATTTTAAGTCCTTATCCGAGAAGACTTGGTCCTACCAACCGAACCCAGGGCATAGTTAGCGCCACCCCTGTCTCTCCCCAAAAATACATTTGCTGTATTCTTTTACAGACTTCAAATTTGCTGGTAAGAAATTAAAAACATTTTGACGAAAAATCATTTCTTGTTGAGCCCTCATTTGTAAAAAATTAATAAATCAGTGATTATTTTTTTTAATCTGTTCCTAGTTGGAGGTTAATAGCCTACTTGATCCTTCTAAATAAGTTATTCAAGCTTTTAATTTAATTTTATAGGCAAATTAACTGGCAGACAGTGTATCGTTAATGGGCGATTCATAATTGTTGTTTACCTTCATAGACCTCTTCAAGAAAGCTTGCTTCATCACAAGGGGAATCAACTTTAACAGAAATAATGCACTGTGGGTAAATCCCTAGGTCTGCTAATTTGGTGTCATTCTTGTGGTTGGTGAGACAAACTCCATCCAGCATTAAGGTCTGATCAAATGGAGCTACTGAAAATGCATGCATCACCTAAACATGTTCAAAGGTAAAAAAAAAAAAAACATAAATAACAAACTAATAAGAAAACAGGTGGTATAAAAAAAATCAGCAGTGGTGTTGCCACAGAAATCAAAGAGAAGCCATACCCAATATGTTTTCATTGTATAAAATTTTTTTTTTTACAAAAGTTTAAATAATTTCAAATAATATTAAGTTTACAGTATCATTAAAAAATAAATACCTTCCAGCAATATTCACCAGGAAGTATGTCTGCAGTTAAGTACTTCTTAATAGCATCAACCAAAATATATTGTATAATCTACACTAGATTAAGTTATCTAAGTTCAACCTTTAGTAACAACCACTGTGTAAAAACTACATTAGGGATATGTATGTTTGTTTTCTTCATTTATGGATAATAAAGCTACCTTGTTTACCAATGAAAGGTAAGCATATCCACATTTCTGTCCTATTATCAACATAATCATCTTCTCTGTTACCTTAGAATTAGTTTTACCTGCCAGTACCTCAAACACCATTATTCTGAATATATAAAACCCTAAAGAAACAAGTCCATGATTACCCTCACATGGATGTGAATAAGTGTTGAACTTACCTTAACTTTTAATTCTTTCAGTGTATTGGTGGATGACACTACGACCTCTTTCTCACCTCTGACTCTCCGGTGCCTCGAACTTCTCCTTCCATTAGAAGTACTGTCATATAATTTTCTTTTTCTAGATTCATTTGAAAGCTATGAAAATAATGGGTTTTTTTAACTGCATTTGGGCATTCGCTTCAATTTTAGCATATTTTTAAATGTTAACCACATGCAGCACATACATTATTTAGTAAACACTAATAATTATTTTTTTTAATCAATAAAAAATGAAGGAATTCTCACATTTCAATTATCCAGCAAATATTAAGTTTATGACAAGAATATGTAAGAAATATTTTTCAGCCAATAATATAAAATTTCTATAAAATAAAAAATGTGTTGTCAGTCAACAAGTAAAATTGCATTCTGGCATATTAATAGCTATATGATTTTCACACAATATACTGTAGCTATCAAATTTTATTTTAGAATATATAATTTGAACTATTATTCTTTCAATTCCTCAAATGAATTTTATTGGAGGGAAGATTGATACCAGAAAATTATCACAAATCAGCATTCCAAAAAATTGTAGACCAGTTAGGAAATTAGGAAAAACGTGGGTTGCCAGCCACTGATGCATAGACTAAGTCAGGAAGAGCTATGCCTACGTTCTGCAACATGTGTTTCATTCAAGCATATTTTATCCCCCTAAATATGTGCAATACATATTTAAATTTTCAATAATTATTAACAAATTCTTACATTAAACATTATACAGTAAAACTTGACGGTATAATTTATAATGAATTCTTATATTGTACAGTCAAGTTTAACATTGAATATTTTTACTGAATAACATGTTTCCATATATATTATTGCCAAAAGTGATAGGGACAGACAAGATCTAATTGATTTTTGATGATTTCTGCAAGGTTTGTGACCCATCATAATATTTTAGCGACCAGTTTGAAGAACGTTGACACAAATTACCATGAAATCTTTTCATTAAATCTTATACTGCAGTAAATACAGATATGAAAGTATAATACATCCTCCAAGTATTGAAATACACGCCATCGTGTTGGGATTCAATATTTCGAC
>NW_022719802.1:124377-130755 GCF_011630105.1 Anneissia japonica
TGACATAATTAATGTTGAAATATTGAATCCCAACACGATGGCGTGTATTTCAATACTTGGAGTATGTATTATACTTTCTTATCTGAGATTAATCAGTGGACCTTTCGGTTTTTGGAAATACAGATATCTCATCTCACCTGTGAGAAATCAGGATCAGAATTATTTTCTTCCCCTGGGATGAGCTTGTCAAGGAAAGCTGCCTTGTCAACAACATCTGTGACCTTGCGTAGGTAGATCTTGGCTCCGACGTAGTGCTTCTTCTCCTCTGCTTCCTGTCTATCTCTCGCAGCAATGCACTCAGAGCAAAAGTCTACAAAAAGCCATATAGCCAAAACAACATGGTCCAATTAGGTAATGTTTAAAGTGGTGTTCTCATTCAGCATCATTATTTCTTTGTGAAATGAATATTCTAATAATTGTTAAATTTTTTTATTTTTCAACATTATAAAATACAATACAATATTTATTGGATTACACTTTCATAACAGTGGCACATGTTAGACAAAACCTAACAGTGCATCCATAAAAGAACAAAATGTAAGCAACAAAATATAAAATGAAATTCATCTACAGTGTTCATTGAGTACTGTACTGAAGGTAACTTACCAGGGTCAGATTGCACAGTGTCCATAAGTGTCTCTTTATCTTTTATTTTAGTCATGCAGATTATTGTGTTGACAGGGTAGCTATTTACAAGAACAGTCCACTCCCACGGCCATAGTAAGCACAAACTAAAAATAAAAAACAATTATACAGTTTTACTATCAGTAAAGCCAAACAATGGCTGCTAACTATATTATTTCCCAAGGGATTTTATACAGGCTGGTTCTGTTAATGAAAATGCGACTTCAGAATGAAAGACTATCAAATTTATAAAAATAAAAAAGAGAAAAAAATCATTGATAGACAACCGGACACCTACAACAGACATATCAGAGAGGCAATTTGGATTCGGAGATGAGGATGAAACACCATCAATCGAGGATGAAGGCGCACACCAACTAAGTCACATATATGACTCTGTAATTAAACAGAATCGACCCTCTAGAGGGCAGTCTGTTTAGTTACAAATCATCATTCTTCTGAAGTCAAGGTAATTTCAGCTTTCAAGTTTAATTTTTTGGTTTTAAAAAAAGGAAAAGAAATTCCTTTTTTTAAAACCAAAAAATTAAAAAACTTGAATGCTGAAAATTTTTTGGTTTTAAAAAAAAGAAAAAATTCCTTTTTTTAAAACCAAAAAATTTCAGCATTCAAGTTTTTCAACTTTTTTAACAAAAAAAAATTCTTTGGTTTTAAAAAAAGGAAAAGAAATTTGCAATCGTTTAATTACTACAAACCAGACAAATATTTACAATCAATAAAAAGATAATTTTAGAAGAAATATTCAAATAGGAGGTATGCCTGGATAATAGTTAAAAAACATTTTGACAGATTAGCTTTAAGTTTATTTCATTAACTCCTTTGTTGATAATTTTCATAATTAAGGGTACAAGTGTATTGTAATTTGGGAGTAAAGCTCACTGAAAATTCACTGCCCTTCACAACACATAATGTCAGAGGCAGGGAGTTATGGTGATGTCGGTAACAGTGAATGTTAATGGCAGCAGTAATGATGTCAAACACCACTTACATTTCTTCAATATTCTCGTCTTGAATATCGGGCTTGACGAGTAGAAGACTATGCGGGCAGAGGAAGATGGAGTTATCAATGATACTGGGTCTCTCATGACGCAATGGCTGCTTCACAAAGTTACGCCATTCCTCCACAAACAACTTGCTTATGAAAACCACCTCCCGTACGTCCTTGTAAAAGTTAAAATAAAAGCGTTAGTTGTAAATGATTTTAGGAGAAGAAAGAGATCTGCAAACAGAAGGTAAATTGTTTTCAGCTACAGTGCCTACAGATTTTCTCTAAAAAAGTACTCAAAATTTCATAAATCAAGTCATTTACCAGCAAAATTGTTTAATTTACTTTTTGATTGGGAAGACAATACTAGAGAAAGAGAGTATTGTTGTCCCTAAAATTTTGTTACAGGCTAAATTTTAAAATCACATCGAATATCATACACTCTCCAGCTGTTTGATTTGTATACTGTACTATTTACACAGTCATATTTTATCATATCTTTTTACACAAATCAAACACATTCTATAGTTTATACCCTCTAATTTATCCCATACTATTAATCAAATATAATCCAATGTGTACTGTGTAGAACTACCACCTAGTTAATTAACACTAGGCAAGTGACACCGTAACAAGTAACACATATTTCACTAACATGGGCGACGTAACATGTGGGCAATTAAACTTAGTTTAATACAATAATAATTTTTTAAGCAATTAATATTGTAATGATTTATTGGTTCTCAAGAAATCTTTAAAACAAATTTTATCAAACTATAAACACCTTATAATGTACATCCAACGTTCCTAAATATTTATTGTGATACCTCTTTATCCCATTGGGGACGGTTCTTATCCAAGTACAATTGCAAGAGGGCAGCCTTCTGATCTGCAGCCAACATTTTGTTGAGGCTACTCACTTGCTCATCTTCTTGGTCAATTTCCTAACAATAGCAAAGAACACAATATAGATATCTTATTTTTAGAGATTTCTGGTGGACACTGGTGGACATAATGAAAATAAATTTTCCCTTAAAATTTCCAATTTTTTACTTTTATTCAAAATGATGATTATTGGCGGACGGCGGGTTCGCAAGGAATAAAAAAAAATTGGTCTTAAGGGCTACAACATAAACGGGTTTACAAAAAAATCATAAGGTAGATAACAGTATTCATTTCTATGATGAAGAAAACATATAAATAGATATACAAATAGACAGACATCCAGAGAAACGGGCACAGACAGTCTAACAAACCATCAAACAAATAACATATTTTAGACTACATGTGAAAAACATTGTCTACCTACCATACATATGCGACACATTTGTTCATCATAGTAAAACTCTGGAGCATCAGGGAAATGTTTTTTCAACACAGTCCAAGCTGCGACTGGAATCAGCCTTCGTAGACTTGCATCTGTGCTAAGATTACCTGTAAGATGGATATACAGTAAAATATTAAGACTCCCCATGCTAGCGAGTAGAGGAGTGTTCATATGTATCACCGATTCTATATCCAATGACAAACGTAATGAAAGCACACAGATATTGCTATCATGTGTCAAGTCGGGCACTCGCTACATCTTATGAAAGTCGAATCCAAATCCGTTCTCTGTCAGTGCTAGATGACGCGACAGTGTCTGCTGTTTGTCGGTGGCAGCATGAACAGATTGTCATGAAAAACGATCCGTTGCGCGCGTCGTTGCGTTGCGTTCTTTATAGAATCACGTCATTCACATTAATCCCAGTTCTTAGTATCAGTTCTTTACAGTACATGAAGTGAAGTAACAGTACCAGTATTATACTCACCATGAGCACAAACAATTTCACTGTTGAATTCTTTCCTCTCTCTTTCATCTTCTTCATCTTCATCTTCTCCAGTGCTTCCTTTATTTTCTCTGAGAGTATGAGTATCGTCTGATGGTTCTAAAATAATTGGAATTATTTGTAGAATCTTTTCTATGTGCATGTTTATGGTGATATAATTAGGGTGTTAGCAGAGTACTGATGGGACCTGATGTGTACAGTTAATAATACCAACCTTTATCAATTTCTGAAACAGAGTTTTGGCAAGTGTCTTCACCCATACTCTCTAAGTTATTTTTGTGCATTGCAAGCCTTCTCCAAGCCCTTAGTGATGCCTTTCCAACCCAATAACCTTCAGCTCTATGAATTAAAAAAATAATGAAATCATTACGAAAAAACCAAACAAAAAATTGATGAGACTAGCTGATACCAAAACGTATCAAATTTATAATAAAGTACTATATGCCATACCTCATCATATTCAATGAGAGTAGCACATGCCACAGCTCATCACTTATAGTAAAAGTAGCACATGGCACATCTGATTATATACTCAATGAGAGTAGCATATATGACAGTGCTCATCACATATAAAAGTACCACATGCCACACCACATCACACTCAAAAGGAGTAGCATGCGCAACAGCTAATCACATTTAATGAAGAGTAGCATATGACACAGCTCATCACATTTTAAAAATAGCCTGTGCCACACCTTATCACATTCCAAAGAGTAGAATATGCATAAATTATCACATTTAATAAAAGTAGCACATGCCTCACCTCATCACTCCCGAAAGGAGTAGCATGCGCAACAGCTAATCACATTTAATGAAGAGTAGCATATATGACACAGCTCATCACATTTTAAAAATAGCACGTGCCACACCTTATCACATTTTGCACAAATTATTACATTTAATAAAAGTACCACATGCCACAACTCATCACTCCCGAAAGGAGTAGCGTACGCAACAGCTCATCACATTTGAGGCATGTCGTGGCGAAATGGTTAAAGTTGTCACACAGGCCAGTATTGAGTAAATGAGCTATAAAATATGGGAGCTCAAAAAATTGCCTAAAAATCTAAATTTTTTTTTCACTATAGATCAACAGTTTAATGTCTTATTAATCATGTCCCAAATCGTTTATTTAATGTTATTTAGATAGTTAATTCTATTAAACAATGTATGCACGAATAACTTTGAAAGGCAATTACTCAAAATCATGTTTATCTTGACTCTTAGAGTGCTGTACTTAGGCTTGAAATGTCCAATTTGAATGAATGATCCCTCATTTTAAAGATCACATACTCAGGTATCTGAAAATATCAATAACTTGAATTTCAATTTTTGCTACAACTTAGCCATTTTGCCACAACATGCCTCATTTAATGAAAGTGGAGCATGCCACAGCTTAACACATATAATAAAAGTAGCACATGCCACACTTCCATCTCATTCAATGAGAGTAGCACACCAAAGAGGTTTTCACGTAAGGTCACTGAGATAGGTCCAGAAAAAAAAATTATGAAAAGGTCACTGAGAAAGTTTAGTACATTCATACCCATCAATTTTAACTTTGGTCAGCTCAGAGATTATCTTACTGTCATCCTTAAGTTTAGCCTCCAATCTGATTTTACTACACCTCTGTTTGACACAGGGCATACACAAGTGATCACCACACAGTCTAGGTCCTCCCCCAAATTTGGAATATATCAGGTCGGCCTACAAAGACAAAGATAATTCATTGAATAATTTATTAAAATTCACAAAAATATATATTTATCAAATCATACAACAATCATAAAATGTAACATAACAAATAAAGAAGCAGAAACTATTCATAAAATATATTTTTATTTTATTCCTTTAGGCACATGGCCAAGGATTACCAATGGCGACTTAATCACTGTCCTACTACAGGTGGAAATCCCTAAATGAAAAATATACACACTACAGTCTACGTCTCATAACAAAGCTTATAGAATAAAGTTGTTTTGCCGTAAGAAAAAATTCTGGAATCTGACAGGATTTGAACCCAGGACCGTGGGATTGAAAGCAGGGTTCGTACGTTTTTAAACAAGCAAATTTCCAGGACAATTCCAAGACATTCAAGGTCAAACTTTCCAACTTTCAAGGACACAATATATAGCTTAATAGTAAAATATCGGCGATTTTACGACTGATTATAAAACATATATATGCTGTACTACTTTTAAATGCATGTTGAGTGTATACTAAAGTTTTATCAAACTTTAATTCGGAGGCGATGAACCTGTCTCTTTTTCTCACGCTCGTGGGAAATTAAGTTTTTCTCACACATGTAAAATTTGATTGTAAGCAAAGGAATTCCCACGAGTATGGGGAAGTACCGGTAAAGTAAGGCAGGGGTGATTGCCTACAGTGAAGTAGAATTCTCCCCTCTGCAACATAAATGTGCGTGCACAACAATGGTCTTATCTTTGCTTAAACGCGACAGTTTCTTTTGTGGTACTGGCGCACCCAAATAATTTGGTTCTTTTGTGGCGCCGCGGGGTGGGTTACCGCCTGTCCAGGGTTGCTGTTCAGCAAACAGCTGTGGCGAAGTTGATATGTATATACAGTAAAACAATATAGCCTTCGATAGGTGTACGTTGCAGAGACGTTAATGCATCTCATTTCATATAAATATTTAGGTGTTTATAAATGTTGTATTAAATGATGTACTATATTATTAATTAATTTAATGGTCTATTCTCAACACATCATTATACTATACTGTATTATTTATTATTATTCGTTACTATTGGGCATAACATTATTATTAATATTTAGGTCTATTATTAATAGGCCTTAGTTGTAGGCCTACAACTTTATATAATCTACTCTACAACAAAATGTTAACGTACGGCACCATCCTACCGGCACTGATCTGCTGCCGACCAGCATTGTTTTTCAATG
>NW_022719802.1:131618-159929 GCF_011630105.1 Anneissia japonica
AGATGTGTATAAGAGACAAGTAAATATGGACATAACCCAAGCATGAATACTACCAAATATATGCCTCCCATTATGGTCCAGCCAGAAATTCGACAAATTAGGGTAGTCGCGTTTGGTGGTAGAACCCAATGTGGATTTTGAAATATCAACTTGAAAATTCAGCATAATTAAGTTCAATATATGTTACATTCATAATATTAAAAACATTGTTGTATATTTACCATCTTCTTAAAATATTTTACAGGTCAAAATTACACATAAACGCTGGCGACGTTGGCGTTATTTTGATTCTTTGATTTTTGAAATGTCATAACTTTTTTTCTAGGTCACCTACAAAGCTAAAAATCACAGTATTTACTCATCTTTGTGAGTAGATTCAGATTCTGCATTCAGATAATTACTTAGAAAAATACTCTTTGAATTATGCTCTACCAAACATGGCTTCAGAATGAACGTGACCAGGCTTTCAGCTCTTTTTGCTCACCCATATCTCAAAAACTAGAAGGGCTAATCCAAAACTATTTTTGATTTCTAATACCCTACTAACTTCTGTGTTAGTAAGGTAAATATGGACATAAACCAAGCATGAACACTACCAAATAGATGCATCCCATTATGGTCCAGCCAGAAATTTGACAAATAAGGGTAGTCGCATTTGGTAGTAGAACCTATTAGATGTGGTTTTAAAATATCAACTTGAAAATTCAGCATAATCAAGTTTAATATGTGTTACAATCATAATATTAAAAACATTATTGTATATTTACTGTTTTCTTAAAATATTTTACAGGTCAAAATTACACACAATCGCTGCCAACGTCATTATTTTGATTCTTTGATTTTTGAAATGTTATAACTTTTTTTCTATTAGTCACCTACAAAGCTAAAAATCACAGTACCTGCTCAACTTTTTCAGTAGATTCAGAATACTTTTGAATTATGCTCTATCAAACATGGCTTCAAAATTAACGCGACAGAGCTTTCAGCAATTTTTTCGTCAATCTCAAAGACTAGAAGGCCTAATCCAAAACTGTTTTGATTTCTAATACCCTACTAACTTCTGTATAGGTACATAAATTAAATATGAATATAAACCAAGCATGAATACTATCCAAAAGATGCCTCCCATTATAGTCTAGCCAGAAATTTGATAAATACAGGTAGTCGTGTTTGGTGGTAGAACCCAATATTGATTTTGCAATATCAACTTGAAAATTTAGCATGATTAAGTTTAATAAATGTTACAATCAGAATATTAAAAATATTATTTTATATTTACCATCTTCTTGAACTATTTTACAGGTCAGGATTACACATAATCACACATTTTTGACTGTCAAATGTCTATTCTTGAAAATTAATATATATTATTATTATATTTTATCATATGCTGATGCTGCTAACAGTTTGTGCCATATTTTTATAAAAACGTGATACCAAAATTTTTTTTAATTACAATAAACTTAAATTAACCAGAATATCTTAATTTGCATTACCGGTAATTAGCTTTTTTTTTTTTATAAAAAATGTATAAACAGAAAATTTATGTTAATAAGTTCAAACTCCATAGTTTAATTGATGTATTCAAATGTTTAACTATATTTAGTTATTTTAGTTAAAATAATTTCATATAAAAGTTGTTTTAGCATTGTGTGCACTGTGTGAAGATGCTAACAGAGATGGATGACAACAGTGACAACAGTGAAAGACATGGAGAAAGCTACACCGATCCACATACTGACAAAGCTACTCTAAATTCTTTTTTAACATCTTTAAACTTTAAACCCCTTAAGAGTTCATTAAAGTCAAATATTGTATACTGTAAAGCAAAATCAAAGGAAGAAACATTTTGGCATCACTTATGAAAATGTGGCACAAAAAGTAGCATTAGCATATGATTATTATATAATATATATTAATTTTCAAGAATAGACATTTGACAGTCAAGAATGTGTGATTATTTGAATGCAGAATATGAATCTACTCAAAAAGTTAAGCAAGTACTGTGATTTTTAGATATTTAGGTGACTTAGAAAGAAAGTTGACATTTCAAAAATCAAATAAATTTAAATAACGACAACGTCGGCAGCGATTATGTGTAATTTTGACCTGTAAAATATTTCAAGAAGACAGTTAAATATACAATAATGTTTTTAATATTATGATTGTAACATAATTATATTAAACTTGATTATGCTGAATTTTCAAGTTGATATTTCAAAATCCACATTGGGTTCTACCACCAAACGCGACTACCCTTATTTGTTGAATTTCTGGCTAGACCATAATGGGAGGCATATATTTGGTAGTATTCATGCTTGGGTTATGTCCATATTTACTTTACTTACACAGAAGTTAGTAGGGTATAAGAAATCAAAAACAGTTTTGGGTTAGCCCTTCTAGTTTTTGAGATACGGGCGAACAAAAATTTCTGAAAGCTCTGTCGCGTTCATTTTGAAGCCATGTTTGATAGAGCATAATTCAAAAAATATATTTTAAAGTAATTTTTGGAATGCAGAATCTGAATCTACTCAAAAAGTTGAGCAAGTACTGTGATTTTTAGCTTTGTAGGTGACTTAGAAAAAAAGTTATGACATTTCAAAAATCAAAGAATCAAAATAACGACAATGTCGGCAGCGATTATGTGTAATTTTGACCTGTAAAATATTTCAAGAAGACAGTAAATATACAATAATGTTTTTAATATTATGATTGTAACATATATTAAACTTGATTATGCTGAATTTTCAAGTTGATATTTCAAAATCCACATTGGGTTCTACCCCCAAACGCGACTACCCTAATTTGTCAAATTTCTGGCTGGACCATAATGGGAGGCATATATTTGGTAGTATTCATGCTTGGGTTATGTCCATATTTACTTCATTTGCACAGAATTTAGTAGGGTATAAGAAATCAAAAACAGTTTTGGGTTAGCCCTTCTAGTTTTTAAGATACGGGTGAGCAAAAATAGCTGAAAGCTCTGTCGCGTTCATTCTGAAGCCATGTTTGATAGAGCATAATTCGAAAAGTGTTTTTCTAAGTAATTATTTGAATGCAGAATCTGAATCTACTCCAAAAGTTGAGCAAGTACTGTGCTTTTTAGCTTTGTAGGTGACATAGAAAAAAAGTTATGACACTTCAAAAATCAAAGAATCCAAATAACAACGTCGTCGGCGGCTCTAATGGGTGCCACGCCCACTTTTTCGGACACCGGTATCTCGGAAAGTATTGGTCCGATCGGAAAGCATTGGTCCGATTGAGCTGAAATTTTGGATTTTTCTTAGTTACTGAAGTTACAACAAACCCTGAAAATTTAAACAAAATCTGAGATGGTGACTTCCGCGGCCACGTTGAATTGGCATGGAATGACCCTATTCTCAACACATCATTATACTATACTGTATTATTTATTATTATTCGATACTACAACTACAACTTATATAATCTACTCTACAGCAAAATGTTAACGTACGGCACCATCCTACCGGCACTGATCTGCTGCCGACCAGTATTGTTTTTCAATGATTTTGTAAACTTCAGAAACATAATTAACAAAATATCTTGGCCTAAATTCAAGAACTTCTAACAGTAAACACCCTTTAAATAACTGTAGAAGTACATGTTTCCATGGTTGTTAATTAACTCCTAGCGCTGGATAGGGCCAAAACATGGCCATTCGCGCTGAACAAGTGTGCACGTCTGGAGAGTGATGAATTACCCAAAGCGAATTCACAGGGCTGAGCACGTGCGACAAGACCTGTTCAACTGATTGAAAGTTTAGTATTTCAGTACTGTACTGTTTATAACACAGGACAGAAAGCAAATTACACCATAGCAGATGTCAAGAAAGATAACGATTATGATTATAAATGTCTGAATTAAATTTAAATGCAAACATAATTAATATACAATATAATATTTTTTTTAAAAAGCACTGCCTTTACTAGAACATTAGCTAACAACTCCATTCACTGAATCGCACAAGTTTGTCTGAGCCAGCCAGTCGGCCATTTTCAGAATTGACATTCTTTCTGTCTTTGATAACATTCCTGAATTGGTGACGTACAAAGACTTGACCTGATTCTCTCAAGAGTATTGTGGGAACCTACTTGTGGGAACGTTTCTCATTCAATTTACTGTTACTAGACAACTTGTAGTACTGCAATTAATGATCAAATTTCCAGGATATTCAAGGACAATCTTAAATTTCCAGGACTTTCCAGTAATGGAAAAAGCTCATTTGTTTTTTTAGGACATTCAAGGAATTTAAGGACGCGTACGAACCCTGTTGAAAGGCGATTCAACTCAACTCACAATAAATGACTTTAGATATAGAATTAGAGCTAGTATAATCTAACAGAAAAAATACAACTAGAGAAAATATAATTTAAAAAAAAAACGAATCCAGTAAAATTTAATGTTATTATATTAAGAGCTATTTAATCATACACTATAACTACTTACCGCCTTTATATCTATCCGCTTTGCAATGTTCATCTTCTCCGGGCTTAAGTTTCCATGGCAACACATCATGACCGAATTGTCTGGTTTGGAGTTGAAGGTGTCCTGATCACCAAGCCAAGCTTTAATCCAGTCTCCATTCAGCCACTCAAACTCTGCCTCTGTGAAACAATAACAAATGGTAAGTCACATCATCATGCATATTTTTGAAACCTTTTACTGTAAAAGAAAGTACAGTACTAGATATATATATGGCTGCAAGTGGAAGCGTAATACCTTAATTAATCATTGCGGGATGCCACAAAATGCTGTCTTAATAAAACTGTAACACCTATCAACAGAACTGTAAACCTATCAGCACTGAACTGTACACCTATCAGCCCAAAATAATCATATAATTATAAAGCTGTAAGCCAAACTACAGACATATTTTCAAATTATAATTATACAGTAATATCAATATGTTAACAATAGGACACCTACCGTTACTCACTGGCAGTAGTTTATATATATGTTGGATTTCATTGTGCCTTGCTTTACCAGTTTCAACACTAGCATTCTAAAATTTAAAAAAAAACAAAAAAAAAACAACATAATTTTATTACTTAAATACATGCAACAACCTGACTAGGTCAAATGACTATATGGGCAATTCAGTTAATAAAAAAAAATCTTAATTTTTTCTCATTATTGTATTATTTTATAGCATTTATATAGCAAATATATACAGAAAACTGCTTAAGGCACTTTTTTCTTGGTCAATGGATACAAAATAGTACTATTTGTGGAAGTGGTTTGGCGCAGCGGGAACGGTTTGGTTTCCCAAACTCAAGGTCAGGGTTTCAATCCCACGCTGTGCATTTCGCTTGTGTCCTTGAGCAAGACACTTTATCTGCACTGCTTCTCTTCACCCAGGAGTATAAATGGGGACCTGGTGGGGTTACTTGCTCCTGCGCTGGTTACCAGCATCAACACTTAACATGTGGACCCAATGACCAGGGAAAAATAACTTCAGCGCTTCGTAACTGAAAAGAACGGCGCTATACAAATAACAAGTAACAGGAATAAATTATACACACTGTGCAACATCCTCCGCTCCAAGGGGAGTATTCCTAGTTATGCGTGTAATCAGCACTAACTTCACTCCGACTTATTCACCTCCTACCAGGTACTCATTTATGCTCCTGGGTGGAGAGAGGCAAAACATATAAAGTGTCTTGCCCAAGGACACAAGCAGTGTGACAAGCAATCGGTCTCAAACCTCCAACCTTCCGATTGAAAGTTCAATACCTTTACACACTGCGTTACACACTTCTCGTTTAACTTGGGACTATCCTAGGGACTTGTGGCAGCTGCAGTGAAAAGTCACCCGACTACGTGCAATGGATACATAAGGACACAAACTTATTTTTTAACCGGCCTAACTCTGCATGTGAGGGTTATTCGAGGAGCCAAGCAACCGGACTAAAATTAAAAATAGACATTAGTCAGTTTGAATTGGGGTCTACAAGAAGCACGAACTTTTACTTTCATTTCAACCGCTCAGCTAACTTGATAATAATGAATGTTCTAAGGCTGGTCACACACTGCGTTTCACATTGGTTGTATGACCTTTGGCTGACAAATTCATCTCCACTCTCCGGGAATACTTGACGACACACGGTCTGCTGTTAGCAGACTAAGCGGATTGCCATTAAAATCCATATGTTGCGCATGCATACTGCTATGTGATTCCGGCCTAATATTAAAGTGTTGCACTATCTTGTATAAACTTAGCTATTGTTTGAATTTAAATAGTTTTCGAAACTCCATAGATAGCTGTAATTTACTCTACTTGTCTCACACCAAAGTGGTAATTAAGGAGCTTACTCGCATCTTCTTCATTTCTAAGATCCATTCATCAAACTTCTGATTATCCAACAGAACCATCTCCTGTAGGTGCTCAGGAATCTCAGGTTCCACATTAGAAGTGCTCTCTGTATACTCATTGCTATGGTTACCTAAGGAGATGAGCAAACATGGCATATGCACATATCAAGATCTGGTTTCATAATCCAACTTCCATAACCAATACCATCTTCATCATCACTATTGTTATTATTGCGCTTTTCTATAGCATCAGCATAATCATTGTCATCACCATTTTCACCATCAATGTCATTATCATCATCATCAATACAATAATGACACCAACTGAAAAATCAATGTGTTAAATGTATCACATGATTTCCTTAAAATCGCTACGCTGTCGCTACAGTGGTTTTTTTTTTTATATTGTAAGCTTTGTACTACGTAGCAGTCCTAAATGCAATCAGGAAGACCCTCTGATTCGATCAGCATCACCGAAAGTTCTTGGTGATAGCGTGTAGCGATTCTATGCAAACCAAGCTTAACATGTGACAGGACTAACAGGATATCTGTACCAGAAGATAACTGTACAACAAAGTGATAACTGTGCCACAACATGACAAACTAAACCACAACAAACAGCAGTACTAAAAAAAGATAACTCGACCACAACAAACCTCTACCATAATATAATATATTAAAATATATCATAATGGGATTATCCTACACCACAACATGAAAAATGTACCAGAACGTAATAACTGTACCATAATTTGATATCTTATCAAATTATGGTGCTTTTATTAAGTTGTAGTAATTTCCAAGTTGTAAAAAAACATTAAAACTGTAATACTTTAAAAAAACAGTACAGTACTGTTAATTCCTGCAGTTTAAATTATAAATAAATAAATAAAAAAACATCATCATCACATTTGTCAACACCATCACTTAATTTTTGATGTATATTATTTATTACCATCTCTATTTTCCGGTTCCTTCCTCTTGTAGACCAACATGTAAGCATTCCTTGAGGCATGGCTACCTTTGGTCAGACGTGGTCTCTTTGGCTGACTTGTACCAGCACCTATAAAAATACATTGACCAAAGGAAGGAAAAGTTTATTTTTTAGGAACATGAGCCAAGGATTGTTAACACTCTGACTGCAGGATTTGAAAAAATAGTATCAGCCACTGCCAGACTTTTTAGCGATTTTTAACACCTTTCCAAAGCTCCTTAAAGTGTGTGTATGTGATCAGATTGACACATGAGGCAATAGTCCCCGTTAGCAGAAATGGTCCATAGTGAGCTGTCTGGTAGTTGAGAGTGAACTGTCAAATGGTCCAGAGGGAGCTGTCAACAGCTCCATAACAGCACCATAAACTTAACTTTAATTGGTTTTAAGAATGTGCATTGGGAGTTAACAAGAGAGTCCTGGCGAGCAACATATAGCCATTGGAATGTAAACAAGAAACCCATTACAATCACTCACTTCATCTCATGGCTTCAGTGGCGATAAATAATTTAAGAACCCATCGCTATTCAACAAACCAGTAGGATTTATAACGCAGGTTTTCTTACAAAAGTTGGGTGCCATGGACCAGTGCCAAAAATGCAGCATGATGTAATAAATACTACAAGAATGACCAACATCTTAGGTTTAAAATGTTACAAATACTTTATTTTAATCACAATCTGTGACCCGTAAACTGTAAAATGAAAGTGGCTCACTTTTGTAGTTTTACACATATTCACACAATGAAGCCGAGATAACCGTGTTTCAGTATTGTCGTGCAACATGAGGTCACTGAGAATGGGTTACATTGAAATAGGGAAACGCTTACGGTCCAGACTGAATATAGTGTTCAAATTGTTAGTACATATCGGTACATACCCCATCTGTCAGATTCCGTAAAGAAACCTGAAACACTGAGATCTCCATATTTGGCGGTCAAGCGTTGCGTTACCAAACACAGAGATCTCTGTGTTTGGCAGGGGGAGTGTTAAGAGCGAAATCCAATCCCTTTCATAAGACATACTACTTGTTACAGATTTTCCACTAGCCGTCATCATGTTGAAGGAACTTGGCTGTCATTGACCATGAAAATGGTTGACATAACATAGCCACTGAGAGAGATCTTTTATATAAATGAATGAATACCTGTCACCTAAGTGGGATGCTTAACAGGTATCCCCCCCCACCTTCCCGGGTCAGGAGCATCCCTTATCAGCCTTGTCAAGTCTTGCCTAGTGCATGACAATCACTGTGACATACTGTATACAAAATGCTGTACAAAACGACATCTCATTTGGAGTTGTTTTGGTCCTGAAAGAAAAATCTGATTGTTTGACAGACTTTGAACCCAAAGCCAATCAATTGCAAAGCAACCATCTTAACCACCAAGTTATAATGCCACTACCATTGTATAACCCCTTACCTTGCAGGTCTTCCTCTGCTCCTAGCTTCAGTTTCTTTCCCTCAATTTTTTCTATCTGTTCATCATTGTATTTAAACCATGATCCACTTTTTTCATCCCGTATATGAGCGATAAAGTGTCCGGAGTAGGCAGACGGTCCACGGTGAATAAGAACTGCCTTCAACTCGTACTCAACAGCAACATCTACAAAGTAACATTTCAAGAACATTACACATACCAAGTGAAAATGCTCAACACTGGTGTAATAATAAATAAAAATAATATTAACAGAAATTAAATGCATTTCAATAAAATTTAACGATGCGATTGCCTAGGCCTTCTCAGTGAGTATTATTTTCATTACTATTTTTAAGTCTCGAAGAATCTATTTAAGAGGATATAAAACAAATATTGACTGCTCTAGATTCGGGGAAGGTGAAATCTATAGACCGTAGCCTATCTTCACATCACTTCGGGGCAACAGATTTCACCATTCCCCTCATGAGCAGTCAATATTTGTATACTATTTCATAGTAATCATTACTCAGTGACATACACTGCCTGCAACACAGCAAAGCTTTCTGGTTAACCCACACAATTTCTTACTGGAATGAAAATACAAAATACATTGTTTATAAACATTATCAAAATACATACCTTTATTTGTAAAATATTCTGAGAGATTTAAGAATTCTGGGAACTGAATATAAGTGTTGAGCTTCTTTTTCATGCCAGTTTGCCTACAAGAAATTTTTTTTTAAGTCAAAGATATGGACACTAATAAGTTGTGTACTACTGCTAAATCAAAAGTTAATATGGATTGAAGGAAGTTGTATAATGTAAATTAAATTCAAGCTAGTATGTTAGATTGTAGCCCTCTAGTATTAAGAAAGTACTATAAAAAGATCTTTTAATATAGTTGGAAAAGGTAGTCTGAACAAGTGTAGGTGTATTTTAACATCTTTTGCTGATATTACTTTTTTTTCTGTTTTAAAAAAGAATGAATAATATTTAATTGTACTATAAAAGAACTTGTACTATAATTAGAAAAGGTTTTAGTCTAAATAATTTTAGTCTATTATAATTATGTATTTGTAAAATTAAGTTCATAATGCACAAATAACGACATAAATATTTACATTAGAAATATTTGACTTAACAAATCATATTCATCATTGTTCTAATGCTAAAAGCATTCAGAACACTGCTATTATAAATATAATTTTTAATATTTCAGGATGGTAAAATTTATAGAGACGGGAATAATGTTGAGTTAGGAATTAGTTTGATTTACCGATCAAATACAAATCGCAGCAGCTGCAAGTTGAGGACAGGTGGAAGATCCTGCAACTGTATCTTACGAGCTGCATTCTGTTTTGAGTTGCAAGTACTACAGAAATATTGGTTTGCACCTTCCAGTCGTTCTTCCTGAAATCAACATACATGCAAAATTAAATAATACACCGATTTTGGAAAATAAGGATTTTACTATGCTTCAATTTTAAGAAACACCCATGACAATAATGTCATGAAAGTTGGAATATTAATATGTATGTATTAATATTATGTATTTAGTTGAAATGCAAATGTTTGGAATTACAGACACCTAGCCCTGCTGAACGCTACATTATTAATGTTAATAATTAAGTTCCACACAGCTTTAAGTCGTGTCAAACAGCATTTATTTACAAATTTGACAATACCCAGAGGGCGGTGTTTTTCGGAACATTGCATCAAGTCCTGAGACAAATTGCAATGCTTTGACAAATACTGGAGTTTATGTTTTTTTATGAACTGTACCTGCAGAAATTCTTCAAGACATTCATTCAAATCCTTGTGACCTTTAATGTTGAGGTCAAGTTCATAAAATCTTGATGGCCTGCTTGAACTTGTCAAACAATTATTGCACCTGATGATAAAATATACAAACATTTACACAGTGGCGTGATGGGGAGTCACAGGGCCTGGAGGCGAGAAAGTGTTCAGGGAACGGTATTTGAGCGAACCCCCAACCCTCCAAATCCCTACCTTAAAAGAATTATGAATATTAAAACTGAAAAGGCTGCATGATAGGTAATGTCAATGTCATTCAAAATTTGTGAGTTAAAAACCAGGAATTACATTATTTTATTGAAAGTTTTAGGTGTCGTTTACTGGTCTGTGTGTCACGACTCTGTTGGAAAGTGCTGCGTGTTAGTAAGAGGGGCCTATATAGGCCCTTTGAACTGTGCCTGTTACTCTTTCATATATTTATGGACCAAAAATTGGTTCCTATAAAATCGCTACACCTTCTTTACAGTGTTTTCAGTGAAATTGCTACACTGCTGCCCCAGACATAATCCGAGAAGGCTGCCTGTTTCGCCACCAATAAATTGGCGAAGTTCAAAGTTAAAAATTGTTGTATTGTCCAGATCATAAAAACAACTGACCAATCTAGAATCATATTAGGAATGGGCAGCATGGACCTACTACTTAATATTGGTGCTAGTTTACATCCAACAATTAGACTTAAGGCATTTAAGGTACTAGGAAGAAATTACTTTTAAAATGTTCTGATATATTTGTGACAGTTAGGAGTGTAAGTAATGTGAATTTTGCAAGATTAACTGAGATTTGACGACAAGACGGGAGAAAAAAAAAGGTAAATCTAGTGACTACGTAATCTGGCTAATGGTACATAAAACCAGGTCGTCATAATAATAACTATGTTATATCATGTAGAATAAATGAATATATAGAGTCAGTCGAACAAACCTGATTTTTATATAATATGTATAGATAAATTTATATTATATACAAAATAAAAATCATTTTTGAATTTTTCTACATGTTGTTTTGAAGTCTATTTTTTTTATAGAATAGCGGTTAAGAGAAAATTCACTTGGGTGACTCAGGCTTACAGTTCATTATTCTCTCCAGACACACCGCCAACCTATATTTTTTTATAATTCACTGGACTGTCATTTATAATTTTTGTATTGAATTGTTCATGTGTTAAATTCATAATAAATAAGTAAAACATACCTTGTTGTATATGCATACTGTCCACAGAATTGGTCCTGAATGATTCGTTGCACCAGTGGGTTTGGATCCCGTGACAGAGTATCCTCCAACAGTGACAACAAAAGCTTGCAAAACTCTTGTGCATCCTGCTGCAGTGCCGTATCAAGACCTAAGCAGTTTATAAAGTCTGATGGGTCAATATACCTGCAATGAAATATATCCAAGTTTATACTCTTTACTATTTGTGGCAAAGACAAGCCAAGCCAGTCACTCACTCGTCACAAAAATCAATTTTTTAGTTATTAAATACAGGGTTACACAGTAAAATGAGAGCTATAAAATGGTAAAAAAATCATTCAAACCCGACATTTCTTTATGAAACAAAAAGACAGTAACTCCGAAAAGAGACAGAGACATTTTGAGATTCAACGTTTCGATCTATTTGATCATTTTCAAAAATAGTGATGAGAAAATCTCATTCATCCATATATGCTTACAATACTTACAAAAGTATAACAGAAAGCAAATAAAAACTGACCAATCAGATTAAAATCAAAGTTATAACTAGCCAATTAAAAACGAGGTAATTCAAAATGAGGTGCGTCTTACATTAAGTAGTATATATTTCGTTATGAAGTTACAGAAGTTTAAACATACAGCTGTCTAAAACAATATTTGAGAAATCAGCCTTTAAATTTTATGATTTTGGGCCATTTCTCAGGCAGAAACCATCACCAAATTGTTAAAAATTATTGTTTTAACATTGAAAATAGGGACAATAACAGCATAGCATGATATATAGATATATAAAGTTTAGTTTAGTGTAATAAAATAGCTTTTAAAAATTTCGACATTCCAGCATGTTTTGGCCATTATCTCTGAAACAGGATTTGCAACAAGTGACTGGTTTGGCTTGTCTTTGCCACATTTAATTCCACAAAATTAATAATATTGAGGATATTATTACTGTATGGCCCAGTAAGGTTTAGATATAAAATGATACCATATTTTTTGAAATCTGGGAAGAAATCCTTAAAAATTAAGTAATTAAAACTTAAATTGTTTATTTTAAACAAACCATAATAATATGTTATCAACTTGAAGTGGAGTTGAATATAAAGATGCCTGCCTTCTAATTCCAGAGTCCTGGGTTCAATTCCATGTCACAGTAGGACTTTTTCTCACAACTAAAAACAACTCCACTCCCTATGCCTCATTAAGAGACTTCACTAATAAAAGCATCACTTTTCATTTATTTAAAGAGGGTTCTTGAATATCAGCCGACCTTCTAAGATACGCTGGAAGGGTCACCCTCTATAAATATGGTAAATCAATTTCAGGATTTTTTCCAGGTTTTTAAAAAAATTATTACCAACCACTATAAGGTTCTATGCAAAAAAAATGAAGAAACCGTATTAATATCAGTATTACATACCTCCTTCTGCTATATTGTAAAAGAGCAAAGATAAGTTGCAAGTGACCTGAAACTGTAGATGGGGCCGATTCAGTTGCCTCTGACACACTGCCTTCTGTAAGGGTTCCATTGCTATTACCTGTATAAGTTAAAAATTTAAAATTTCTTGTTCTTCGATGAAACCTTAAACAGGAGAGTAAGTACAGGTACAAATTATGATACAAACATGGTTTTAACCAGCCTAACTTCCTGTGAAATTTGTCAAGGTGCTAAACATTTAGACTCGCATTCTAGCCATATCGTGAACCTGATTTCACAACTGCAAGAGGCACGACTCTTGCCTCTGGATAAATGCTCAAGAGCTCACATTCTTAGGTAGTAAAATTATTGAGGGGAGGGAGATAGGTGGTTTCTTATGGAATGTAGTTGGTACTTAGGAATTAGAAATAATGTATGGTAGTAGAATGGATTATGGAAATGAAGTGGGGTTATGAATTGAAGCTGATGCTTGTAGAGTGGAGATGATTTCTGATGTGTTTAAAGAGTATAAAAATAACAGGAGAGACAAAAAAACACTACACCATACACAGCCAGTGTAGGTTTGTTTATTCAAATTTTACGGAGCCCCTAAAGGGACATGGTTAAAGAAAATATTAAACTATTTTGAGGGAACGAAATAATATTTCGAGGTAACAAAATAATATTTCGTTCTCTCGAAATGGTTTTGAGGGAATAAAATAACATTTCTTTCGAACGAAATAATATTTCGTTCCTCGAAATATTATTTCGTTCCTTCGAAATATTATTTTGTTCCCTCAAAACCATTTCGAGAGAACGAAATGTTTTCAATTTTATCTGAAGAGTGTTGCACCATGTAAGTGTAGCATGAAACTAAATAGTAATAAAATGCCTAATCAAACCTGCTGTTGAACCTCTTATTTTTGTTTTAATTCGCTCTGGTTTAATTACCATTGAGCACTCTGCTGATGATATTTGCAACTCATTCAATCGTTTTACGAGGCAACGAAATATTATTTCGAGGGAACATAAAAATATTTTGAGGGAACGAAATAATATTTCGAGGGAACGAAATGATTTTGTTCCCTCGAAATGATTTCGTTCCCTCGAAATAATATTTCGATTTTTATCATCATAGTATCTTGCGGGAGCACTTTATGTGAACTCATAGTGGGCTCACTACATAATGACAATGGCGACTTCCATCGTAACTAGGGGAGTGACGTTTTTACAAACAGGAGTACGCTCTTTTGTTCTATTTATACTCTTTGATGGGTACAAATGATTTTTCTAAGACACTGAAGAGGTGTTTACCAAAAAAAGTTGTGGCACACATTAGGTAAGGAATCCACCAGTAACGTATCAATAAAACCACACATAAATATAAATATGCCTGATTATAAGAGTTACAGACTAGACAAGACAAATTCAAATTAGGTATTTAAATTTCAGGGTTACGATCCACTCAAAACAGAATCTGAATAGCAATTGAGTTGGCAGTTTTAACAGATCAGTGTCATACACCACCAACTTTGAATTCAAAATTTTAAATGATTATAAATTAGCATAATCAAATAATATGTTCATCATAAATATTCCATTACCAAACTGGCATAAATTTTACTATTACTATTTCATTATCTTAAGCTTTATTGACTTTTTAAACTATTTTGTTGTACATAAATTGAAATTTGTACAGTAACTGTTTCTTGTAGCATATAAACATCAAATTGAACTAAATAAAATCCACCAATCTTTTAAATTACCTTTAACAGGTGTCCATTGATACAAAGCTCTTCGAAAATCCTCATTATGAAACCAAACCTTTAAAAATGCAAATACACTTATTTTATTCACTTGTGAAACATTAGTCAAATAGACAAATATATTAAATATTACCTACAGAAATTTGTATGTTCCAGTTGCTTTCTATTGCAGTAGCTGAATATATCACAATACTAAACAAGAATTAGTTTGCCAATTCTTCTAACGCCCGTATTCTTAAAACAAACTTTAGTCGAACTTCGAACTAGAACTTCATTTAGTGCTAGTCGCATCTTTAACTTCAATTTGTATTCAAAACAATGTAGTTGAAGTTTTAACTATGACTAAATCAAGTCCTAGTTTTAGTTCAACTGAAGACGACTGGCAAGCCACGACTATCAAACTAACCAATGAAAAGGGCTAACTTTAATAGAAGACGAATTTTTAGAGATCCGGTAACGCGGATGAATATTAAGCTGTCGTCTGTGGTTCAAAAACGTATTTCCTCATAATTCATAATAGACCATCATTCCCTTAATTAATTTTCTATAATAATAACTATATTAGTTGTTAACATATTACAATAGAGAATTTGAATAGACACTGAAAATTTGCTTTCTTTGGAGAACTATTATAGTTGAGCCCGAGCGAGGGCAGCACCATCTTTGTTGTTGTTATTTTTAAGCTACGTGATCGCAATGCGAGGGGATTTCGATCAGGAACAATCGCATGTGGCCAGCAAAACATGTTAATTTCTCCTTCTGGAAGCTAAACTTGATGTCTCTTTGTTTAACATACCAAAGATATATCAAACCTGCGTATACAATCGTTTTTATTCGTTTCACTTTATCGTGAGTTACAAAAAACACGTTTTTAGTGGGGTAAATATTTCAAGTCGGCGATTTAGCTGACTAAAAAAATCGGCCTGCGGAGGTATCATTTTAGTCGAGGTTCACATCATTTAGTCGTAGTGCTAGTCGAAGTTCCCTTTAAGAATACGAAGTGACGTAATTTTAAAGTTTTAGCTCAAACTACGACTAAAGTTCGTTTTAAGAATACCGGGGATAGAGGCACCTGTGTCCTACCAGCATTACACCTGTGTCCTACCAGCACTACACCTGTGTATTTCCAGCGCTATATCTGTGTACTTTCAGCATTACACCTGTGTGCTAGTCAAAATGGCTGAGCGTTTAGCAGGGCCGCCGCAAGCTACAGCCATAATATCGGTGCTGGTTCGAACGGCACGCTTGCCTATGGTTCTAGTGGTAGAACAAGTCTCCTCGGATAAGGACTATAAACCGTAGGCCCAGTGTATACAATGGCTCGTGTGCACTATAAAGAACCAAGTACAGTACATCCTTCGAGACGAGTAGGGGATACCCCGGTGTACTGGAACAGACAGCCCCCGTGGTGGTTAACGGGTAGCATAGACACAAAGGGACCCTTAGAGGTGAAGAAAGTCATTGATCGAGTTCCTAGTTCACATATCAAGCGTCTTGAGCATCTTACGTTAGATGGATATGGCGCTATATAAAACTACACTATTATTATTACTTCCAACACTACACCTGTGAATGGCCAGCATTATACCTGTGTATGGTAAGTGCTACACATGTGTATGGTAAGCACTACACCTGCATTATGACAGCACTACACCTGTGTACTGCCAGAACTACACCTGTGTATTGCCAACGTTACACCTGTGTATGGCAAACTCTACACATGCATACTGACAGCACTACACCTGTGTACTGCCAGAAATACACATGTGGTATGTCAGCATAGCACCTATGTGTTACTAGCATTACACCTGTGTACTGCCAGAACTCCACCTGCATACTTCCAACACTATATTTGTGGTAAGTCAGCAGCTTCTAGTGTCACTAGCACTACACCTGTGTACTGCCATACTACACCTGTGGTCTGTCAGCATAGCTCCTATGTTTTACTAGATCTACATCTACATACTGCCAGAATAACTCCGTGTTACCAGCACTACACCTGCATACGGCCAGAACTATACATGTGCACTGCCAGAACTACACCTGTGCACTGTCAGCAGAACTACACCTGTGCACTGTCAGCAGAACTACACCTGTGCACTTCTAGCTTTAATCATATGTGTTTTCAGCACTATGCCTACCTGCTGCCAGCACTACTGAGGATTACAAACTTTGTTAAAAGACGTATTGTCCAATGCAAAATACCAAAAAAAAATCATTTTTTAAATTAGCTTGCTTATTTTGAAGTAACATAGAGGGACAATACATCTTTAAAGGTGTTTAGTAATATTGAGAGTATTTGATATTTTTGTTGGTTTGTTTTAGTTGTTTGTTTTCATGCCTGTAGTTTGCTACTGTTTGAATTGAATAAACAAATGTTTTATTTCTACAATACTGTTATATTTGTGGTTAAATGTAAACAATTCAATGATATGCCTACTATATTTACTGTTAATACTATACTCCTAATACTATATTGGTTTTTATTTTTTATTACTGTAATTCTTATACATACCTGTAAGAATGTGTTTACATAACAAGTTGCACCAAGGTTTTTGAGACCAACAAACGACCCCTAATATAAGAAATCATGATATAATAATTAAAATCTGATGATGATAGCAATTTCGATGATGTTATGATGATGATGATGATGATGATGAGAAGTGGTTTGGCACAGTGGGAAAGGTTTGGTTTCCCAACCTCGAGGTCAGGGTTTCAATCCCTCGCTGTGCATTTCGCTTGTGTCCTTGGGCAAGACACTTTATCTGCATTGATTCTCTCCACTCAGGAGTATAAATGGGTACCTGGTAGGATTAAATGCCAAAATGCGCTGATGTAGCTGCTGCAACTTTATGGAATACTCCCCCAGGGAGCTAGAGTTTGTGGTAGTAATGTGAAGCGCCTAGAGGCCTTGTTGGCGTTAAGCACTATATAAATCTAACATGCATTATGATGATGATCATGATGATGATGATGATGATGATGATGAAGATTATGATGAAGATGATGAAATCGATGATGGTGATGAAGATCTGCCTCCCATACCTCAGGCCGTTTCTCCTCATTTGGATCTTCAATCTCTAGCCAGTATTCATCATCAATGGTCCCTAACCAATCCTTTTCACCAAGTCCAGTCAAACAATTTGGGTTTCCTCTGCAGTTTCTCCTAACAAAATTTTGCATTATGTTAGATCATAACAGTTGTCAAACAGTTGCATATCAAACAAATGAGGCATGTTTTGGCAAAATGGATAAGTTGTAGCAAAAACTGAAATTCAAATTATTGGTATTTTCAGATACTTGAGTATTTTATCTATAATATGAGGGGTCCTTCCATGATAGGAGGTATCAAGTCTTAGAAACAGTTATAGTTATTGGCATGTAAAAGTACAGCACTACAGGAATCAAGACACATAAGTTTCAAAGTTATTCATGCGTACATTTTTTAGTGGAATTCAGCCAAAAACACATGAAGTATAACTGGTTTGTTTTCATGAATTTTCATGCATGACAGATGAAATGGCTATGCAGGCAATATTTCACCTTCTTCAAAAATCAGGGTTTCATAATATAGTCAAAACCAGCATCTGTATAAAGTAGTGAAATTAATACTTTTTCAGTACCTGCAAGCATTTTTAGAACAAGCCTTCTCATTGATACGATAGGCAAGATTGAGGTGTGTTTCATTCACTTGCGCTGGCTCAGTCGTTTCTGCCCACTGCCAAGCGGCTTTCTCAAACTGCTGCTTCGATGGCATCTGCCTAATATTAGCCTATAAAAAATCATAAGTATACACATGATAAAAATTTGGCCTTAGTGTAATAAATACCATGAGAAGAGTGTGGTGCCTTGACAATTACAACGTATTGTACCTTTAGTAAGTTTTCTATTTCAAACCTGGTTCAATTTCATCCACTGCTCTCCTTGTGTTGCTATCAAACAGGCCTAGCTGGCATGTTGAAAGTGCTGCTGTCTTGAGTACCATACCAACCTCAGTTCTTGGAGCAAAAGTAGGCAAATTTCATGACGGCATAAACCATGAAATCTCTCCCCAACACACTCATAGATCAAGATTTCTAAATTCTTCTACGTTTCACAGACATATTCATTATTATTATGCAACTAAATACTTATTAGTGCTTGTAGAAATATAAAAATTATTATATCATTGATATTTACCATAATTTCAGTAATGCTATTATTTTTATTTTTGTTATTCTTCTTTTTTTTTTTATCACTGTTTAGTGTGTAAAAATATTTAAGAAAAAGTTTAAACTTTAAAATTAAGATAGCCTAGGCCTATTATAATATTAATCAATATTATATTTTAATGGTTTTTATAATTTTATATCTATTATGGGGCAGCTGACTCTTAATAATGGGATATACTGTAGGCCTATGTCTAATAAAACTTTGCTAAAGCTGGTCTTTATTGTATTGTACCATAGATTGTAAATTTGATGAAACATGAATGTCCAGAAATAGCACTCTCATTTAACCTTTTAAAAGTACCCTGAAATCAATAAGTTGTAATTTGACAATTTCAAACTTGATGGGCCTACCTTAGGCCTACAATATATAAAGCTGCAAGCATTCATGACTTGATCATGTTGTGCGCATTTTGTTACTTTTGCATACAACACTGTGCAGGCAGTACCGTACTCGCGCGAATAAGCGACCGGGCGCTTAAAATATTTTTTTGCAATTTCTGAGGGGCGCTTATTCAAACAGGGCGCTTATTCAAACAGAGTGGAAATTGAGGGGGCGCTTATGGAAATAGATGAAAATCGAAGGGTTCTTATGGGAAATTATTAAATTCAAGAGGCACTTTTTGAATGAAAAAAGATTATATAAGGACATTACGAATGGTGGTTAGGCGGAAAAGATAATCGTCCAGAGAACATGGCTCATGACAAGAATGCGTGAATATTTACATAACAGCAAAATAGCAGATGCAATTAGCGGTGGTGTGTAGTGGTTAGCTTGTTGGCCATCGGCCGATTGAGATTAGCAGGATGGCAGGATCATTGTATTTTTTATTTGAAAACTCAGATGAGAATGTGCTAAAGGTGCAAATTGTCAGAAAAGATAAAGAGGAGTAGGACTACCTAGGCATAGACAAGTATGTAAAAAGAGTAAAGTTGGAAATATACTGTCTGTCCAAGGATCGGAGCTCTCATCTGTCTAAGAGAAATACCCTCATTTTGATATTGACCTAAGAAGAATGTGTTTCCACTGTGCAGCTCAATTATGCCAACAACCACAGACCCAGGATTGATTTGATTATTGACTTGCTAAAAAGAAATCTTATGATATTATTGAGGGGGCGCTTATTCAAATTAGAAGGGGGCGCTTATTCAAACGGGATGCTTAAGGAAATTTTCACATTAGAAGGGGCAGTTATTCGAGAGGGGCACTTATTCAAATGGGGCGCTTATTCGTGCGAGTACGGTATGCAAATTGTGCAAAGGTTTCTTTCAGCAATTACCGTACTCGTGCGAATAAGCGCCCGGGCGCTTAAAATATTTTTTGCACTTTGAGGGGCGCTTTGCACTTTTTGGGGGGGGGGGGCGCTTATTCAAACGGGGCCCTTATTCGAATGTGGCGCTTATAAAAACAGAGTGAAAATTGAGGGGACGCTTATGGAAATAGATGAAAATCGAGAGGTTCTTATGAGAACTTATTAAATCCAAGAGGCACATTTTGAATGAAAAACGATTAAATAAGGACATCAGGAAACCGCAAATTACGAATGGTGCTGCGGCAGAAAAGATAATCGTCCAGAAAGCATCGCTTGTCATGACAAGCATGTTGTGAGTACAGTATTACATAACAGCAGAATAGCAGATGAAATTAGTGGTGGTGGTTAGCTCGTTCGCCATCGGTCGATTGAGAATAGCAGGACGGCATGATCATTGCCGGTTTTCTTGAAAACTTAGATGAGAGTGTGTTAAAGGTGCAAATTGTCAGAAAAGGAGTAGTAGGACTAGGCTATAGACAAATGAAAGAAGATGAAAGTTGGAAAGATACTGTCTGTCCAGGGAGCTCTCATCATTCTGTCAAAGATAAATATCCTCACTTTGATATTGACTAACGGAGAATGTGATTCCACTTCACACCTCAAATCATGCCAACATCCACAGTCCCAGGATTGATTGGGTTATTGAGGGGGCGTTTATTCAAATTAGAAAGCGACGGAATTTGCAATGATAAAAGATAGCCTAGGCCGTAGGCTAACGGCTAGGCCCGTGAGTGTGGGCCACAACGGTCTGTAGCTACAATGAAAAAAAAAACAATTGCACTTACTAAGGATTTAAACTACTAAACAATATTACTAATAGGACTGTTTGATAGTTTCATCGGGCCGACAGTAGGCCCGACCTTACCGTATTGTTCTGCATGCTCGGCCGCTATTTCACAGGCTACCCTCTCAGCCCCAAAATGTACTACAAACACCTAAAATATAATACCGTAATGAGCTATTATCAGCCTCCAGAATTAGTAAGAAATTAACTGAAATTGAACATAAATTTAATACTGATGGATGAGTTGACAAACATAGATTAAGACTATGATGATTGAAATTACAGCATAATTGGGCTATGGCTAGGCCTGTCATATGTTAATGTTGCCTTTGACCAATTTTTCATTTTTTCCTTCAACTGATGTCATAGGCAGGCCTATCGGTATTCTGTATTTTTTTAAGTTGTTAAATTTAATGCTGTTATTTATGTTTTAACTTTTATCAATTCTTATGTAATTCAGCCATGTGCTGCGCACATGGAATGTATGCATTTTACTGGAAAATTGAATACCTTAATGTAAAAATGGTAAGTATTATTCCTTAAAAGTTTATTTATAAAAACTCTTTCAAAAAAATTATACCCCAAATAATAAAAGAAGACCCACAAAAATAAACAGGAAGACCCCTCCTCCACTGCATCCTCATCCCCAAGAAAGAGCTTGCACAACTTACAAATTGTGCAAAAGTCTCAAATTGTGCACGACAGTCATAATTATAATCTCTCACGTGACATGCATAGATTCCCACTGACTGGATTGATTGGAGAAAAAGTTGTTGTAATTCAACAACAGGCACACTCTGCAGGCCCGTTAAACAAGGATGGGTTTCACATAACGTCCGGTCATTGTCGGAGTGAGAGCCAGGCCTCTATAAGTTGTGGTTTTCGGGGAAAGCAGACTTCTTTCTTTTCTAGGCCTAGGCCTGTCACCTAGCCTCTATGCTATACATATGCATGCCCACCCTAGTGTAGGCCTACGCTAGGCCTATCTATGATTTGAATATAGAGTCAGCTAGCAGTAGAGCCTAGCTAGGCCAGGCCTAGGGCCTACCTAGGCCTAGCATACCTAGGCCTAAGCCCTAACCTAGGCCTAGTCTAAATAAAGTAAGTAGGGCCTAGTTGTAGGCCTAGCTAGGCCTAGTAGTAGTATGCTGCGCGATGTGTGAAACATTTTCTTAGTACTTTGTTGTTTGAGCCTTGGCCTAGGCTAGGCCTACACCGCCGACCGACACTGCCACAGCGAACGACCTTTAAAATTAACTTACCGTTCAAATTATTGATATCATTTATAACAATAATTAGCAGGATAGCAGCGTTCTGTGCGACATTTCGAAGGAAATACTACTAGTTGACATTTATTCAAATTTATTTAATGTTTCTGCTTCCCGCGGTCACGTCTAATGACAACAATGTGAAAGGTCATGATTATTAAAAATTTTAAAACGCCCTCTAGAGCTTTGATAAAACATAAAACCATAGCTCTATGCATAAAACGTAGTAATTACAAATTCATACAAATAATCAACAAATAAATGCTGTAAGATTGATTAAAACGTAGACTAGACACGGTAATCATTTTCAATATAAGATAATTTTAATAATAAGATAGGCCTAATGATTACGGTAACAATTTTCAGAAGTATAATCAATTGTATATACTGTAACTATTAAACTGGAGTTATGTTTACGACACGCGCATGGCCATCCGGGCTGATGTCATCAAATTCGTCGAAATTTTGTAAAAAAACAAATTTCCAAAAATATTTTACACTGAAAGAAAGCATTTTTGAGTGCTTTTAAAATGTGCTCACTCAAATGCTCATTCTATCAGGGAGTTGGTCATGTACCATGACAATTCATGCACCCCGGCACAATCACAACCACGTAACATGAGGCGGGGACCCTGTGACTTTCTAAAACTGGGGCCCTTTTTAGGTCCCGATCGTCAATCTATTGCAGGATTTTAGATGTGTTTTTGTCTTTGTAATAATGTTTTAACGGAGACATATTATACTGACGTATCAACAAACCCTTCGGGTCAGGGGTTTCAAAGACTTCGATTGTAGAGTCTATAATTACAGTATGTAGAAAATATACAATTTTTTCTCTCCCCGACGTAAACGAATGGTTTTTCTCCCGCAGTGGCTCACGGTCGACTGTGGTTGGGGAGGGGAGGGGCTGAAACCGCCCCCACCACTGCGTCACCCCTGTTTACTTATCGATTATACTGTAGGCTATTATAGTACAGTAATTGATAATTTTCACTAAAAGGTTTTAATTATTCAATGTTTTAAAACTTTATTTTTCATTTATGGTACTACTCTTTATTGTGCTTCGTGACCTATAGATGCTTTCTAAATTTCATCTGATGTACTGCAACCTGTGTCATCTGGTGCTCCACCACGGTCTGAATCTTCCTGTTTTTCTCCAATCTCATAATTTTTAAACTAACGATATAATTTTTGACATGATCACAACTAAACTTTGGAACTCTTTTACTATCCCACTTATAATTTTAAAACTTCCATAACCAGCTAAAACCCCAACAAAACTAAACTATCAGACAGAGTAGCGGCAGTTACAGCAGTGGAGAATTTATCGACTCTTCTGAGGGGTCACAATTCCTGAAAGGCGGTAGAAATTATTCACATGAGTCTGGAATTTCCCTGACAGGGGTTATGAATCTTTATAAGGATTCACAGGGCAAGTAGTTAAAAAATTGTTAGGGTTTCCGACTAGAATTCACCTTTTAGATGAGACACATGCCTCCTCAACGGCGGAGGAACGTTTTTGAAAGTAAGGGGGAATTTCAGAAGGTCCAGTATGCGAGCGAAGCGAGCATCTAGGCTTGGTGGGGGGGGGGTTTCAGGGGACGCCAAGGGCCCCGGGGGGGGTCGCCAAGGGCCCCGGTGGGGGTCTAGGGGCTTTTCCCCCTGGAAGCTACGGATATTTGACGAAGTTTGGTGAACTTTATTAGTTATTTTATAGGCATCAAGACTGTGATATGACTTCATAATTGTTGTAATTTCCAGTAGCAGATCCAGGAATACCAAATAGGCCTATGGGGTGGGGTTACTTTCACAGATAGAGGATCTGCTACCTCAGCCCCACCATCGTTGGGGCGCCTGAGGTAAGAAAATTTGTGATTATGGCAACTCTAGATGGCCGGAAATTGCACTTCCAGCATAAAATTTAGGCCCACCCCCTTGAATCCGCCACTGACTTCCGAGCAAAGTCGAAGTCGAGATTGCTTCCACGATCTCAATGAATTACCGTATTAATCATGAGGGGTATCCTTAATATGGGTATTCCCCAACGAAACCTTCACTTTTCTCCCCCCCCCTCCTTCTATAAGCCCGGAAATGATAGGCCTATTGCAACTGTGGCAAGTACAGGAAGTCTAAATAGAGGGTACCCCAGGGAGGGTCTTGTGCAAACGGAATGTCCACCCACCTCAACCCCATGGCGGTTGGGGCTGAGGTAAAAAAAAATTATGATTAATATGGCATCTCTAAATGGTCGGAAATGGCATATCAGATTAAAGTTGAATACAATTTTGTCAGTTTTCTCCATTTTTTTTTAAAATAATTTTGAAAAAAAATAGGAGGTTGGGGGCCTGTGCTGACGGGACTTCCCCTTGAATCCGCCACTGTTCGATGTAACACTTGACATAATCATTTTGTATCACAAATGACTAATGCCTATACAAGCGAAAGATTTTTTTTATTCAATACAGTTTTTACAACTTATAACAAATTAAGTACAGGTATACTGTAAATTCTGAAGCTAACCTTCAGAGAAATTTATTTGGCCAAAATGGCCTAATTAATTATCTTATTGTTTTCGTTAAATTAGATGGGGTTTAAATGTGGTTATATTATGCTAGTGTGGTTTACTGTAAGCCAATCAGTTACACTTACTGTACATCTTCATGGTTAGTATAAAGAGCATCGCTCCATAAAAGGCCCCCATATGCCTAAATACATCACGAAGGCGGGTGAGTCAATTCTTTTTTTCACGTGCTCGAGGGTGGATTTCAAGGAAACTTTACAGACGCGCGTACACAGACGTCAATCAACATTTGGTTGCTCAACTCAAAAAGGTAACTTGTAATGTTCCTTAGAAAATGAAAAAAAATCTATATTTTATAATAATAATAATAATAATAATAATAATAATAATAATAATAATAAGTCAATTTATAAGGTGCAAATAGGCTAACCAAGGTCTCTAAGCACCAAATAATAATAATAATAATAATAATAATAATAATAATAATAATAATAATAATAATAATAATAATAATAATAATAACAATTACAACAAAAATTTTAATTTAACGAACTTACCTCAAAGAATTACAATATTGAGGCAAACTTAAAAACATAGTACTTGGTACTGGGAATACGTATGTAGACAATTTGTTTTTTTCAATAGGTTTATTTTTCATATATAAAGCAAATGTATTAAAACAAATTAATAAATGCAAATTTACCTCAGTCTATCAACTGTTTATTGTTGAAAAAGTATAAGAAAGTACATTAAATAGGCCTATACGAAAATAACATAGGCCTATGTAAAAATGTACTTGAGAAACCTCAATACGTACAGTGTAATGTTTTTTTTTAAATAATAATAATAATAATAATAATAATAATAATAATAATAATAATAATAATAATAATAATAATAATAATAATAATATTAATAATAAGAATAATAATAAGAATAATAATGACATTGCAGCGTTCGTAAAATGTTCGTAAAATATTTGTCACTGTGTTGGGAACAGTCACAAGATAGAATTCTCCGCGATTTACGCGTGCAAATTCAGTAATAATGCATGAAAAGCGCCCTCTAGCAAAATTGAAAACTTTTGAACCATGACCGTTCTGATCATAGCGTACGCCGCGCTACTTTACGTTTACGCGTAACAATTAGAAGCGTCCGATTTACAATGCGCCCTCCTTTTGGAACATAAGGAACAAATTAACGTATTGGTAACGAACTTATGGCGTAACGCGAACACCCTATCTCAGATCCATGGCAACGATTAGGACGCCCTCTCCAAAAACAGATTACTTTTCTGTGCCAAATCGACGCTTCTATTTGTTACGCGTAAATCGCGGAGAACGCTATCTTGTGTTTATAAGATCTTTGATTCACATGAAGAATAGCGCCCTCTGACCTTATTGGCGCTAATTTAAAATTGGAGAGCTGTGTAGGCCTATGCGATTTGATCACGTCCTGATTAACCTGAATTTTCCGTTTTGTACCTTGTTAGTAAAACTTATCTCTGAAAATAAAAGGTAATTACTCAATTGTAAAGCTAACGTTCAAGCAAAATTGTGTCAAACTTTGACCTAAAGAAGAGTTAATGTTACTCCATTGATCAACACAAATAGGCTGTGGATGTGGTGGCCTTTTTGACGTGTTCTCATTGATTGATATGCACTAGGGCTTAGCCTAGAAGCTAGGGGGCCTCTCCAGGCATTCTAACACCACTCTATAGGCCTAGTAGGCGTATAGTGAGAATGTGTAGGCCCTCTAGTATAGGCCTAGTAGCTATTTAAGAATTTTGTTAGTCTTTTAGTTAGATTTGAAATCGGCATAGGCCTAGCCTAGGCCTACATACTAGTAGTAGTAGGCCTAATAATATATATAGTTAGTAGTAGGCTATATTGTATTAATTTTGTTAGTAATCGACCAACATTTTGGCTGGGCTGGGTGGGGGTCACATGGCTTTCTTTTTGAGGACTGTTCAATCACTTCCTTTACTTTCGTAACTTTGAATTAAACATTATACAGATTAAAGATACGGATCTACACCTTTGCTATGATTTTGTTTTGTAGGACAGTGAGTTAAGCTTCCATTTCTTTACTACAGTAAAAATTGTCATATTCTTGTTGAACGTATTCATAACATTATTATAGTTCGCCCTCCAATTTCTACACCACTTTGGCACCTGAAAAATTTAAGGTGTACTCAGGGTTCTGTTCTCTACTTTAGAGTGTTAGCGTTGTGTTAAAGGTTGACGATTGTTCATTGATTCTTTGAAAAAGTAGTGGTCGTCGAATTAGAGGGGTCTCCAATTTCTGCTTTCTGGACAATACTGGCAACCAATTGATGCAGTTTTCTTAATTATTAATACTGATGAGATATGTTCATATTTCCCAGTGCAAGACACAATTCTGGCAGCCATATTTTGAACTCATTGCAATGGGTGAATATGTAACTTTGAGAGACCATACAATAGTGAATTTCCATAATCTGGTTTGGCTGATACAGGGGTTTATTTAAGAGCCGGCGGCCGGCGCATTCGATCGGCTACTACGATGTTTTCGCCGGCTACTTCAATCAATGCTGTACAAAAATTAATACAAAAACCACCAATATAAATAGCGCAACAGGCCTGTAAAGAACCTTATTTACCTACACGAAGTTAATTTGCAATAGTATGCACTAATGTCGATGTTCCTTTCTGTTGAAAGTTCGTTAAAATGTCTACCAATTCTCAGAATCCATGTTTGACTTTCATGAACTCACGGCGTAAACAAAGTTAAAGTTCAAAGTTCGGCAGTCGCGCCTGGGTGAGGCCATCAAAGAAGCCACGCCTCCAAATCACATGTTAGCCAATAAGATAATATAAATTTCTCCTCCACCACGTGCTCAGGTGATGACGATATATATCGCCGGGCCCAAACTCTTTTTCCATACATTGGGCTTCCGGGTTTTCTTACCGCGGAGAAGAAAAAAAACAGATCGTCATTTTTAAATTAATTTGTGTATGACTATGAACCTTTTATTTTCATTTTATTTTTATTTTATTAGCCCTCTTTGTGATGACATAGATATTTCGGAAATGATAAATAATTTTTTAAAAAACCAACACTGGTTCAAATTCGTTTACACTCGGTGGCGGAGGTAGCAAGGCGAACCAACTATATTGGATGCTGTTTACACTCACAATTTCAGAGTTATAGATAGTAGGCCTACAATGATTAAAACGGCAAAGCAAGCCCAAATCGTCTCAATTCACGACATCACATGAGACATTTTTTCCCAATGTGGTATCCAT
>NW_022719802.1:161018-181273 GCF_011630105.1 Anneissia japonica
AAAATGATGTAGAGAAATGCCATCAAATGGGCTTTAAAAACTCTAATACCCTGGAGCGCAGTGGCGCTTCGCCCCCTTGACCCCCGACCAGGGCTTTGCCCCTGGACCCCGATGGGGGCCTAGGCGGCCCCCCTATACCCCGGCCTATTTCAATTTACTCTCCTGTTACTTTCAAATTTCTCCTGCTACTCAAATTCATAAATAAACCCCTGTAGATGGTTGGAAATGGCACTCTCAGATGAAATTTTCTTTATATTTTGGAAAATGTGGGGGAGGGGGTGCGCCGGCTGGGCCCACACTTGAATCCACCACTGGTGCTTCATCCATTTTTAGCAATTTATCTTCATTTTGTAATTTCAGTTTTCAAAAATCAATTATAAGATTTTACCACTGCCGCAATCATCAGGGAAGAGCTTTTACTTGGAGGCTACTAAAGATGAGAAACTCACCTCCTCATCTTCATATTCTGCTTCTTCTTCTTCTTCTTGCTCTCCTTCTGCTTCACTTTCTTCTTCTTGTGCATCTAATGCTTTATCAAATGCATGTGCTGGGAAGTTATATATATCACCATACTACATAGGAAAACAAAAATTTATAAACAATTACAAAAATAGGCTCCCAGCGGAAGCGTGTGTCTACTGCTACACATTTTTTTTTTTTTTTTTTTTTGGCTACTTTTAATTCATCCACATGTACAGTACTGTATTACCAGATGGTTCACTTTTTCATGAAATTTCTAGGACAGGTCCTATCTAGCAGATTTCTGTGTTGGTATTTGCTTGAATAACTTAACTAGGACAGGTCTTATCTATCATGGCATCATATTTTGTAGACTTGCTTTTCATTTTTACCTTTAGCTCATGAGCCATCTCACCATTCCTTATTACTGGATTTACTCTTACAAGGTCAACTGGTAGAAGACAACAAAGTGCCTACTTGTCCTCCAAGGGCAGTAGACACAAAAACCAAAGGATTGTTTTGTAGATCATTTTCAATCAAAGTTGCTTTCTTTGAGTGACAGGGTGGTGAATGTCCCAGACAAGAGCAAAGTGGGCGAGTTCGGGCGTTTCTCAAAATCTCTTGGAAGTCAGCGTTTCTCAAAATCTCTTGGAAGTGGTTTCCAAAATTTAAGACAATTATGGGTTTCAACAGCTTATTAATCAATTTTAGAGTTACTAAAAATTACAATTTTTTTCTCCTCAAAATGGGGGGTGGAGGTGGGGGGTGGAGGTGCTACCCACTACTGTACCATCCCCACTAGTGCCAACCCTGAAAAGAAATTCAATTGAATGGTGTACAGCTATAAATACTTACAGTTCCCTTTTTAAGTCTTTCTAAGAGCTCCTTTTCAATAGCATTATCAAGTTGAGCTGCCACCAATGCCTTCTGTTCCCTCCGCTCTTCTCTCCTTTCCACCTTACGACTGATCGGTACAAGTTTCCTCCTATAAATAGTTAAGCAACAGAATCTTTCCTTGAGAAAACTTAACACTTTTGAATTGTAAAATAATTATTATATGCTGGTGTAAAAAACCAGTCAACACATCAAACCTTCGGTTCATATATTCATGAAGCAATTTTTTTAAATTAAATTGATATTTGCATTTCATCACAAATGATTAGTCAAATAAAGTCATCTGATGTAGACAGTCATTTATAGAAATATTTCAAAATAGTAGTAGTACTCTTGGCAGTTGTAATAAAGATACTTTAAACTCAAGATACAGTTCTCGCATAGCAAAAGTATATATGTCATATCTTTTTATGCTGGTCCAGACCTCAGGGCGCCCTTCTGTTGCCAAGTAGATCAAGCCGTATGCGGCATCCTTCTCTTTATCACAAACTTTATCACTAATCAGAGTCCAGTCATACAATTCTGCGCTTTTGTGTCTGTCGTTTTATTCTTTTGATTTATTTATGCCTAATTGTTTGTATCTTATGGATAATGGCAATGATTTCTACCTCTGCCAAGGGAGGTTATGCAGTCACTGTGACATAAGTTTGGCAGAAGTGTTTTAGATCCAGCAGTAGGCGGTGCCTCAATTTTTGTATTCCCACCATGCATTCCGTGGAGAGCTCTATTTTGTATTTATAGTATCTTTGGTTGTAATAAAAAAAAACATGTTTGCTTCCCAATACAATAACAAAAAAAAAATGAGAATATATTAGATTATGTCCTAAAGCCCTGTCCTGACTATCAAATTATATTTGACAAAAACATGTGACCATAGCTTAATAAGGTCATATCATATCATGACTATATATAGACACTTCATGAATATATATGGGCATACAAATAGTTTTTTGTCAAAGAAAAGTTGATAGTGTGGACAGTCTGGTGGCACCAGGATTTGCCCAAAGGGGATCCGAGGTTCCCGACAGCAGGGTTGGGGATGGCATCTTTTAAAAATCGATTTTGCAGTCTACTAATATGTAGAAAATATATAAACAAATTGTGGTTTTTCTCACCAATGGAGGGCGGGGTGGGGGCTCTTCCCGACAGGGGGCCCTCTGTGTACAAAGCTTTAAGATGATATGATGTTCCTTTTATGTAGAACATATATTGTGTATGTTTGTCTTGTATAATCATACTGTTTTTGGACCTTTGCACTGTTCAAAAGAAGGAGGTATTTTAAAAGTATAATTAATTCCTTCTTCACTGGGCACTGGAAACAACAATCCAGAAAATAATGTTTATCACCGTAACAATAAAAAAATAAATAAATATCCTGTATGAAATGCAATACAAGTAATTTAGAAAACAAAATATATTTTATTCACTTACTGCCTTTTTAAAACTAATTTCCTCATACGGATTAAATATTGTGTGATTTTTGTGAAGCGTTGTTTGCACTTATGTTTGATAAAATTAGGCCAGTATCGCAGCTGATCATCTATCTGCTGTAGAGCCTTTTCATAATTCTTAGATAACTTGACCTTCTCCCACAACTTGGATGGAAATGCTGCCCTCTCTATAGTCTTCATATACAGGAAACAAACACCTGCCAAAAACATTACCATTACAAATACGATGTAAAAATTGTGATAGATGCCTTTAGAATAATACAAATTGGGATTAATTATATACAGTTCCTATAGCAAAACAATGCCTTGACACATTCCTACAAATGAAGTTATGTAGCTTCAAGGTTTAATGAATTCTGAGTGATGGAAGTTAGTTTAACTGTGATTAATTTTACTTGGATTGATATATAATATTGTGTTTGAGAAAATATAAACAAAATATTCTAACATTGGATGGGCCCATGTCCTCTTATGGTTCCTTCATTAATTACATTTGCATACTGTAGCAAGTTTCCCTGTGTTTGTAAATAATGTATTACTGATGAGAAATTAATAAAGTTAAAATGTAGTTTTATTTTATTTGAACATAGTTAGGGCACCATTTGGATGCCATTCTTCAGCTTGTTTTAAAATTCTACATCATAAGTTGTATATGCAACAAAACAAAATGTAATAAATGACATGATTAGACTTAAAGTCAGACTCCGGAAGAAAATAATATTTGATATGTAGTAAAAATAGATTTTCTGCCGTTAGACACCAAAATATTAAAAAATCTGTAACGGTATATTATTAACCATTAAGAGTTTTTAGTCAAACATCCCTTCAGCATTAGAAAATTCATTTTCCACAACACACATTGGTTAGGCATCAAGACAGATACATCATAATTTTACATGAACATTGTGACACAGACTAACCATTTTCTTCCCTGATTGTTGCATATTGACTATTGGCAAGAGGGCAGGCTGACCGGTTGCACAATCCTGTCACATTATACTCATTGCGGCAGAACTGTGTTGTTTTTGAGTTTACTTTATATGAGCAGAATGTGGTATTAATAATACTCCATATAACCTGTGCAAGAAATATTAAGCAAAACATTAATATTACAGTATATATATAGTAAGAATGTCACTCCAAAAATTGACAAGGGCATTAATATACAATTATCAAGATGTGGAAAATTGCAACATTTTCTACAATTTTTCTTACACAGTATTGGCCACCATGTTGGCCACCATAATGAATGAGGCCTGTTTTAAAAAATACCTGTGAAAAAAGGCAAACAACATGTTGTATATGTCAATTCGACACATTAGAAGAGAAGACTATGCCCCGCATAAGATACAGTGATGTGGGGCATTAACAAATTTAAAATTCCTGTGATTTTCTGGATGTTGATTCATTCATTTCACTTTATTCAAATCATTGTTTGGTCACAAATACTGTATTGGCCCTAATTTTAAACTGCTTGCAAGCCTAACAATTTTCACAACAAAAATTTAAGCTACCACATCATCATAGGCCTACAGTATACCACCATAAACAATTATTTATCCTACCATACAATAAAACCTGGAATAGAGGCCCAATGGGCTTAAACTTGAGAAGAAGCTCATCTCGAATTAACCCCCACCCCCTCTTTCAATAAATTGCAAAAGTAGTCTTGAAGAGAAGCCTATCCCATAGGCTTCTTTTTAACTTCAAAATAGCATGGGCTTCTTTTTAGATAATTATTATTATTCAAGGTTTATTCAAAACATAATGCAGTCACAGCAAAAGCTGAATTAATACAATATTTACAGAAAACACTTAAAAAAAATAGCACAGAAAACACTTTTAAAAAAAAAGCAAATACAATATATAAAACAAGCACATATCAAAAAAATTCATTACTAAGAAATTTCATTATGACAACAAATTAAAGCTACTAATTTTGTCATTAAACCATGAATGGAATTGGACTATGACTATGACTTTTAGTACAGACTTTAGGCATGGAAAGTGAGTCGGCATTTCTGAGGGAGAAACCACTTTCTTCAGATCTTAATTTTGGTAACCAGTCACGGAATTCTTTAGACTTCATTAGGGAATTAGCAAAAGTGTAACAAATGTTGTCCCGTCTCTTCTTTAGCTCCTCGATATTACACTCAACAAGAGCCGAATTATAGGATGAGTATTTAATCCTAACATTATCCTACAGGCTCTTTTCTGGATGCGTTCTAAAGCAAGATGCTGCATTTGTGCAAGGCCTGGATGCCATACCGGCACTGCATATTAGAGCAAGGGTCGAACAAATCCAGTATAAATAGTAATTAAATTTTGAAAAGATAAACCAAACCGTCTTAAAGTACTAATTAGAAATAAACGACCCCTTGCACGCTTAAGAATATCACCAATGTGGGCGTCCCATTTCAGATCGCTGGTAATTTTTACACCAAGTATTTTGAGCACGTTTACACGTACCTGTAGAAGCTCTCGTCCACATAATTTCAGTGGTAGAGACAGAGATGGGGTTTTCACAAAGGTAATATCCATATACATGCATTTGGTTGGGTTGAGGGTCATGTGGTTGACCTCAGCCCAATTGCCAAAATCGTCCAACTCAATCTGCATGCTACTACATTGGTTGTTGAATGTATTTTCAACTATCGTAAGGTCATCAACATATTTTAATGACATTTTATTACCAGAATCAATTCTAGCTGCATCATTAACTAGACACATAAAAATTACTGGGCCACTAAGGGTTCCTTGTGAACACCCCCAAAAATGTTTTTCCAATTAGACAGAGTGTTTCGATATCTAACACACTGTGAACGGTTGGATAAAAAACTACACATCCATGGAATTAATGCAGGTCTAGCACCCATATCTAATAACTAATAGAAATAGCAATATTGTGGTCTACTCGGTCGTAAAAATTAGTCGTGAAAGGCTTTTCTGTAAATCGGCATGTTTGATAACATTGTTTACTGAACTAGCTTGATCAAATAATGGCAGGACGATCTACCTTTTCTGTTTCCAAATTGACTGTTGTCGATTTGTGGGTTTATATCTTTAATTAAGCAGTCTTTAATAAAGGCTTCGGCCACTTTAGAAAAGTGGTCGGTAAGAGATACTGGCCGCAATTGATTCCAGATAGGGGGATTGGATTTTGGCAGAGGGACAACGATTGCACGTTTCCACTGGGGTGGAACTATTCCTTCTTTAAATGACGTGTTCAAAATATCCGTTAAAGGTTTGCTCAATTCATAAGAAAACTCACGTATAACCCTTGCCGGTAAACCGTCTAGACCACTTGCCTTTTTTGACCGATTTTCGATAATTTAGAGTACTTCCCAAGGGAAAACCTCTGGCAACACTTCGGCGGCTGGCAAAAATGCAGGTAAATTGGAAATGTTCAAAGGGGCGATGTCGTTGTCAATTGAGATAAAGTGATTATTAATAGTGTTCGCCACATCCTTAAGTTGGTTTGGTCAACATCGGGTGGGGGAATTATACAAGTAAGAGGTTCCTTAGCCGTCGTCATCACTCTAATTTGGCAGTACCATTTGGCGGGATTAGATTTCTTGTGTCTCTCAACTCTATTTTTGTAATACTCATACTTGTCATTCCTTATTGAACGCTGAACTTTGTTTCGATAAAACTTCCATAAAGGTGGTTTTGTAGGATGAAAAACTTGTTGTCGTCGGCGAATTAAATAAGTTAGCTTTTTCCACTGTATTAGATGCTTGGAAAACGTCAGACCAGCCATGAGCAACTATCCATGATCCAAATTGACAAATCCCAGAATCCTTAATTGGGCGAACCGTGCGGATTATATTTGGGCAATTTTTGGCCGTGTATTTATTGTTAGGGAGCCATACAACTGTTGAATGGTCACTTAAACCGATTGGCCACGATTCTGACACTGCACAAATGTCATATTTGTTAGCCATCATAACTTAACGAAATTTGTCCATCTTATTATTAAGTGAGCGAGGATTACACAGGTAAAAAGATGGCAACGTATCCATTAACAAGACTACAGTGTTTGAGTTCAAACACTGTACATGAGTAAGGTATTTTGTAATAACTTGGGATTGGATCTTTCTATGTTCGCGTTTATAGGAGGCAGCTGACAATACAACTGAGATTGGTCTCCGAATGTGCTTACCGCCTCTACGCCCTCGTTTCCTTCTACTGGCTAAATGTGAAATTAACTTTATGGTTTTCAAAGTGTCCTCTGATAACTCAGATGGCTTTCCCTTGTCCTTTAATTCTAATAATTTATTTCTCGTGTATGAAAACTCACTATATTTACGTCGTACCGTCCTACGGCCTATGTCCAAGTGTTCTTGTCGACAAAATAGTTTTTGCCTATGATGCGAATTACAACGAACAATGGCATCTTGGCTTCTTGGATATGACCAGAATCATCCACAAGGCATGTGTCAAGGTGTTCGTGCCGACATCAAACAATGCCTGGGTTACGAATCGCTTTGGACAATGGTGACTTGGCTTGGATATAACGAGAATCGTCCACAAGACATTCAAGTTCATTTTCCGTCTCAAAAATATAAATTAGCCCCAACTTCCGTTTGGGAATATTCCCGATATATTAATAAAACTTTGAATACCAAAAAGAATTCACATAAACAGCAAATAACACCACAAAACGGCTAAAATCACTGAAGAAAAACATCATGCACGAAACAGACACAGCTATACAGCACCCTCTATAGTACAGTGCATACACTATACATGAATTTCAAACCAGAGCATTGCAGACGTTCCTATGCATGATAACCATAGTCATCATAAATGACATAATCACAAAATGTTTGGGTCAAATTTGTGTGGTGGGTGAAAAATTCAGGGGGAGTCTTTATGGCCCAAAATAGTGATTTTATTTTTAGACCACATTGGTAATGTAATTTGATAGGCAAATTATTAGCAAATTTCTTTGAAAAAATTTCGTAGGCCTAGGACCTAGGCCTAGCTAGGTATACAGTATTTTCATTTTACAGTAGTTTGGAACGATATCGGGAGTGGGGGGAGCTGGCAGTGGCCTACTAGACTACAATTATTTGAAAATAGCTTGGGCCTCACCAGTTAGGCCCAATCGTCTGTCACCCGAAGTTTTCATCACGATAATCAAGAACGTACACGATCTAGGCCCTATGCTAGGCCTAGCCTTGCTGATGTCACTCTGCTACGTATATACTACCGCATAACAAAGAAAGCGACCCACGCGGTGCATTCTTAAATTTTACACGTGTTTATTTAAATGTATTTTACGTATTAGACAATAACACGATATCATTGATTAAACGATCTATCACCCTCGCATCGCAGTAACTACTGTACTAAACTAGGCCTCATGTTTTTGTGGAAAGCCTAAGCTAGATGTCGTTATGTACGCGACATTCTGCTGCCTTTATATCTTCACTTGTCTTCAGTTAGCATTCAAAGGGTACACTGCTGCATAGCCAACTGTCGGGGATATAGTACCTTCATACAACAGAAAAAGAACATCCCATGGAGGTAGCGAAAAATGGAGATCAAAATTTTAAAAAAGATGTATTTCAGCAAGTATTAAAACCCTTTTTTTTTAAATTTTAGGCCTTCTTCAAAATGCCTGCCTACAGCAGTTGATTTTTTTTTGTCGCAAAACCAAAATAGTTTCACCCATGCCGACTTGTCGATCGGTTAGCGTGAGCCCTGACTGAACAGTGTAGAAACTCCACATTGAACTTTGCATCGCGAGGAAAAACAAAATGTCGGAAAACTTTTTTTACGCATGCACATTTGCATAAATGTCTACACACACGCACACACACACAGGGAAAACAGTGAAAAGTAATTACGTACAATAGTTCCTATTGCATTACATGCATAGGAACTAATAAACAAAATATATAGGTATGACAGAAACCGTGACGTCACTCACTGTAATCAGGTTCTAATTAATGATAAGCGATTTTGAAGAGGGAAAACACAGGCTTTGTAAATCTATTTAAAAAGCGGATTCTGATTGGATAATTCGATGTTTTAGAGGTCAAAAATCATTTGCATATGTCAATATTGGGTCATGTTTTTAAAAATTCTTCATCAATTGTCACATGTCGTCTTGTTATTGTTTTGAAACTACCTGTCAAATAAAGGTCGTTTTTTTTAGCAAATCGTAAGTAATACACTAAATTTTATTACACGCTTTATTATTTGAATGTATACCAAATATTAACGTAATACGATAAACCGCAGTAGCATTTCTTTAGACCGCAAAACTGACACTTAACTGCTGCCAATCTGGGCACTGCGTACAGGGCCTCAACGGACTAAAAGCGACGATCTCGCGGAGAAGTTGCAATAAAGACGGGCATATTTTAACGTAAATAGGCAAATATGTGTTAAAATATTAAGAATTAGTAATTATTAAGTGTTGAACCATAACTTTACTTAGTTTTTATAAAATTTTATTAAATGATCAGACCTTGATTTAAAGAAAAAGCAGGAGAGCTACTAACAGCTCTCCTCAAGAAATTGAGGAGAGCTGTTTTTTAGCGACAAAATTTGGTCAAACGGCCAAATTTTAGCACTAGGCCTACTGTTACTGTCTGTTGTTACACTTTTGTCGCTCCCTAGGAAAATTCAGGAGCGCTATGACTGCTCTCCTCGCATCATTTTGAGGAGCGCGAAGGAGCGCCGGCGCGATCGCGCGCCTTTTAAATCAAGGTCTGAATGATTATAGAGGATTTTAATGGATTTTAAACATCAGGATTTTTTTTGCTTAGGCTTTCCGTGATAGTTAATGATGCGATATGATGACATCATTTTTAAGCCCGTTGGTTGGCCCATTCGTGGATTTACAGATCACATGACCCAAAAGTGTCTTGGTAATATTTTGATGCCTAATTTATTAGATCAAACATCAATTTATGTAAGATTTAAGTTGTTGTTTTGTAAATACCAATAGTAAATCATAATTGTGCAAATTAAGAGTTTTCTACAGATTATAACATGCCATACTTCATAAAATACCAACCACGCTCATTTCCCCTCCCCGGGAATGTCCTCTTTGAAATATGTGTTTAGTTAAAACACAAATAGTAAATCATAATTGTACTAATTGAGAGCTTTCTATAGATATATAACATGTCATCATAAAATACCGACCACGGCCATTTCCCCTCCCCTGGGAATGTCCACTCCGAATGTTCTCTTTGAAATGATATGTGTTAAGCTAAAATACAAATAGTAAATCATCATTGTGCTAATTAACAGCTTTCTATAGACATATAACATGTTGTACTTCATGAATTACTGACCACGCCCACTTCCCCTCCCCCGGGAAAGTCAACTCTGAATGTTCTCTTTGAAATGATGTGTGTTTAGCTAAAATACAAATAGTATAAAACCATACTTCTGCTAATTTAGAGCTTTCTATAGATAACATGTCGTACTTCATGAATTACTGACCATGCCCATGTGCAGTAGATGGGGGCTGTATTAGGCTATAGGAGTTCAGGAGGGGTTTACATATTTAAAACGTTTTAAGTTTATGGGACATCATCATTTATGCCCAAGAGAACAGTCTATGAAAAATTCATTTAAATCTGTGAAGGAAAATAGAAGTTATGATTACTTTATTAATATTAAGACAATTATTTCATTATTAAGACAAATTTTGATAATTAATTGAAAATTGAAAAAGGTCACAAGTTTGTTAACAAACTCCTATTCTAGATAAAATTCCGTTTTAATTACGAACTAAAAAAATTAAGTTGGTGGTCAATTTTAATAAATCAAGCACTTTTGAAAATCTGAGTATTTTCTTGATTTTTTAGTATAGGCCTAGTATTATTTTCATTGTGTCATGAAGAGAATATATTAAAAACATACTTTGTTTACAGTACTTAGGGGACTTAATGCCGTTATGATATAGAAATAAAATTCCAATTAAATAGGGCCTAGGTTACACACAGGCCTACTTACCTTCGGCCTCTCTCTAGGGCGTAGTGCCCTATCCTATGATGATGATGTAGGCCTAGCCTAGGCTTCCTACATAACAATTTCGTTTACAGAAGAGTCGCCGTTATTAAAGCGGTTTGTTTTTTGGGGGTTTTTTGTATTACAAGACAAGATGCCTACAAGCCTAGCCTAGCTTAGGCCTAGTACCTGTAGTATCGTAGCGCTGCGTAGACTCGACTTTGCTTGCGTTGCTTGGCTAGCTGAGCTCGGTATAAAGCGGCCTAACAACACTTAGGTAGGCCTAGGGCCCACATTAAAAAAGAAGAAAGGCGGCTTGGCCTCCCTAGGCCTAGCAATGATGTGCGACTGTACTCAAGCTGGGCCTACCCCAGACCCTTTTAAACTTGATCTATGCTTAATTCAAAATTTAGTCATTATGTTGACTTTTACTTACATCGTCATGTTGCATTTTGATTTAAAAACCTTGCCTATTATTATAGTTAGTAAAAGTCCTCCATGTGTGTCGTCCTGTGCCGATACGATTAAATAGCGATTAATGGATATTGAAACGATTTTTCCGCTGATTATTGTAAACAATCACCTATAATAATAAGATACGGCTGTCGTGTAACTAGTCACGGTTTGAGACTTACGCCCTCTATAATTATAATAATAATTTATTCGACATTTCACTTTTAATTTTTTCTACCTACTTGTCACTGATGATGACATAATTAATGTCAAAATATTGAATCCCAACACGATGGCGTGTATTTCAATACTTGGAGTATGTATTATACTTTCTTACTTGTCATTTGGTGCAGTCAATCTTAAACTAAGGAAGAAAAAAAAAATTATTAAAGAAATATGATCAATTTAGACAAGGATTAAAAAAAGTATCTACGAAAACTAAACAATGGATTAAACAAAAACATAAGGCTTAACAGTTAGACCTATTAAATACATAACAGTGGAACAAAAAAAATTTAAAAATTAAAATAAACAAATTGCTTGTGTTAAAGAAAACATAATCAATTTACACAAAGCTTAACAAAAGTATCAATGAAAACAAAATTAGAATTAAACAGAAACAAAAGGTTTAACAATTAGGCATATTATACCGAAGAATAAAGAAAAGTAACTTAAAGCAACAATGTAAAATCAAACCAGTTTCAAATATGAAGGTTTCTCCCATGCAAGTTTTAAATAATTTTCTGCAGTACTTGTCAAATGCTGTAAAAACCTCATCACTAAGATCAGTGGTTTCTCCCACCAGTATAAGTTGCATTTCTCGTTAATAATTATTTGATTCGGTAAATGTTTCCTATATTGCAGACTCAGAACAAAAATCAAGATCTTTTTTTTTTTTTCAAATTTAATAATACAGACGCCCTATAACCTCGAATGATTTGCAAATAAATAAGAAGTGTCTGACATCTTCGACCAATCATTTTTTTTAATTTTTTTAAGGGGAACAGCAAGGTGAATCGCTCCAGCTTTTGTATGCAATTATTAATGACATCACAACCAACGGCCTTATGTATGCTGGGTTTTAAAAATAAAGAAGTAACCTCATTGACATTGTCAGTTAACTCGAGTATGTTCCATGGCATATAATTTAAAGTGTTTCCAAGCTCTGCATAATTAAGTTTTTTGAAATTGTAAAGAAGTCTGTTATTACAATAATTAAAACCATCATTATTATTATTGAACTTAAAAGAATAAAACACTGATATTGATTCATGGTCAGATTTAAAAATGTTAAGTCCAGTAGCGATACACGAACAGTCTAAAAGTTTGTTACTTAAAACTAGATCTAAAATGTATTTATTGCACGTGACAGATGAATTGCACTGATACAGGCAATTCTAAACCTGTATCAATAAAAAGTTGACTTAAATTTAATTAAAATACGTCTTGGCATATTGACGGAGTCCCATCAGGTACGTTGAAATCACCCAGAAGGATGATGTCATGATCACTACTCATACTGGTACATTGCTGAATCAGAGTGTGCAAGTTGGGTAAAAGATTGTACGCCGAGTCCAGGTGGCCTGTTATATCCCAAAAAGTAAGTATTTAGAAGAAATCTAGTATTTGAGATGGAAACCTCAATCCACAAAAGTTCTTGATTGACATCTTTTATGTCGCTAATGCGACACGATTTTAGTTTGTTGTAGCTAGTAAACCATTACCTCTATCTCTTCTATACAAAGAAAAATTCTTAACAGACACTTCTACAGTTTTATTTAACAAAGTTTCGTTAAGAGCAACACTATCAATAGATTCAGCAAGTAAATGTGCATGTAACTCACTTTTAAATGTATCCATTTTATATTTTATGCTGCGAGTGTTTTGATTGTAAATATGTATATCATCCATTCAACATCAGTAGAAATCAACAAAACTTTAGCATGAAATGTTGCTAAGGAATTATTGTAATATGTTTCTGGTTTGGCCACAAAGCACCTTTTAAGACAAAACTCAAATAACGTTTCATGTAGACTTTTGAGACACTTTTGGTAACAGCTGGAACCGGCCAAATTCACTGCGTGCCAGTGAGCAGTGGCGGAATTCGAGGGGAGGAGGCAAAAAATTCAAAAGATGGAGAAAAGAAAAGTATATTCAAATTTAAAGTTAGTGAGTGCCATTTCTGGCCATCAGAGGAGACATAATCATGGATTTTCTTGTCTCAGCCCAAACCATGGTGGGGCTATAATGGTGCTATCGGAATAAAAGCCCCTTCTGTCTGGGCCCCTTCTATTTCAAATTCCTAGATCCACAACTGTTTAAGCAAGATCTGTTCCGTGTCGGGAGCAAAAATACAAATTACGACGTACAAATTTCAGCATTTTATTAGTTTTGGCGATAATTTGTTTAATATGCAAATTCAATTTTAAATTACAAATTAATTCTTAGGTAGATGTGATCCTTAGTTTTATTAAGCACATAAATTGTCAATTGTGTAATGTTTGTTTATATAATTTTTGCATGAGTGATTCTTATGACACAACATTATTTGGATTAACTTTCATTTGGTTACTGTCCCTTATTAACTGAGATTTTGACAGGGTCATTTTTTCTACATTCAAATTTTTAATTGTAAGACAATAACAAATTAAGTAAAATATGAAATGACGATGGATACGTTAATGTAGCTCCAGCAGGAGCCGATCCAGAGATGTCCGAAAGAAGGGAGGAGGGGCGAAATTGGGGCCAAAATTGGGGCCGATTGAGACAACTCTGGCACAGGGGATCGCGAAATTTTTGTTTTCTAAGCACCTAAAAATATCATCTGAGGCGTTTTGGGCAATCATTTTTTTCTTTTTCTTTCTTCGCTCTTTAATTTTTTTCGGACAGAGATGTCCGAAAAGGAGGTGGGTGGGCGAAAAAAGGGCCAAATGTGGGGGCCGATCGAGATAACACTCGTATTGTAGACGCCCAAATATAACATAGTCTGAGGCGTTTTGGGCAATCATTTTTTTTTTCTTTCTTTCATTCTTTCTTTCTTTCTTTCTTCTTTTTTTTTTCTTTTACTGTACCGTCCAAAAGGATGGGTGGGGCGGTACCGGCCTATAATCCGCCCCTGTCCAGTATTAGAAATTAGTAAGTAAGAGTAAGTAAATAAATAAGTAAGTAAGTAAGTAAGTAACAAATAAGTAAGTGTAAGTATAAATAATTGTATGTAAGTATCCGGTATGTTAAACAAGTAAGTAAATAGGTAAGTAAGCAAGTAAGTAGGCCTAAGTAATAAGTAAGTAGGTAAGTAAGTATTAGTAAGTAGAAGTAAGGAATACCTTCTTGTTTTAATCAATTTAATACATTTAGTGCATACTTTATACAACACCACCTATCACACAAGATTCACACATATCAGGCCTGATCACACTGATGCACATAAAAGTAAATCAAATAGATAAGTAATATAAAGTAATACAGGGTTAAAGACAAAAATGTTACAAATTGATAAGGGCCTTCCAGTTGATGTCATTTATTTGGATTTCCAGAAGACTTTTGATAATGTGCCGCATGTAAGATTGATTAATAAGGTTTTTAATCATGGATTGTTGGTAATTTGGTTATCACATCGGTTACAACGAGCCGTAATCAATGGTAGGAAGTCACCCTGGGCATCAGTTACCAGTGGTGTACCCCAGGGCTCAGTTTTGGGTCCTATGCTCTTTCTTATATTTGTTAATGACACTGATATACCTTTGTTGATTCACTTATTTTGAAATTTGCAGATGACACTAAATTGTTCGAACTGTCTTGACTGAAAATGATGCAAGGAAATTGCAAGCTGATTTTCAGTAGGTACATAATTTGTCTACTTAGTGTCAGGACTGGTTGATGCTTTTTAATTATCCGAGTGCAGAGTAATGCACTTAGGTTATAATAATCCTAAATTTAATTATGAGTTAGAAGGCATTGTTCTTCAAGAAGTTGAGGAGGAAAAAAGACCTAGGTGCTATTGATAAATCTTTGAAACCCAGCAAACAGTGTGTTGTGCTGTCAAAACTGCAAATCGGGTACTCGGAAGTATAAAAAGGTCCTTTGAATATAAATCAGTTGCGAACATTAGGTGTTTTATATCGCATTAGTTCTCCAAACCTTGAATTTTCAATCCAGGCTTGGTCACCGCTTACGGAGAGATATATTAGAAAAGGTCCACGGGCAACTAAAATTCCCAAATGTATGAAAAATGTGAATTATGAAGAACGTCTAAGCCTTTAATTTAACTACTTTATAAATAAGAAGAATCAAGCGGGAATTAATTGAGACATATAAAATATTAAATGGAAAAGAGGATATTGGGGGATCTGTTTTTCGATTTGGCGATTGATTCTGTTACTAGAGGTCATGGTTGGAAGTTAAAACTGTTACACCTATTATTAAAAAAAATAATGAAAACAATAAATAAACAAATAAATACTTTCGATTAATAAATAAATAGATAGATAAATAGATAGATAGATAAATATAGATAAGTAAATAAATGAATAAATAAATAAATAAATAAATAAATAAATAAATAAATAAATAAATAAATAAATAAATAAATAAATAAATAAATAAATAAATAAATAAATAAATAAATAAATAAATAAATAAATAAATAAATAAAAAATAAATAAATAAATAAATGAATGAATGAATGAATGAATGAATGAATGAATGAATGAATGAATGAATGAATGAATGAATGAATGAATAAATAAATAAATAAAAGCAATCACAAAAGCCCACAACAACACACAAAAAAGGTATTAAAGTAATGCATATGCATTTCCCAGTTTTTTTTTAGGATCGTTTTCCATAAAGGGTCGACGATTTGGTACTGAACTATTATAATTTATATAACTGTATTTCAGTAATAGAAAAAAAAAACATCTTACAGTAAAACAGATAGAAGGACAATGGTAATTAAACATACAAGTACAACGTACAATAATAGAATTTAAACTACGAATTGTACATAAAGCACATCTTTATAAATAAAAAGACTGGGTACCGGTAACAGTAAATTAATGGATGAAAATAAAATCGCTGAAAGTAGGCCTACTGTTCTACATGCAAAATCACCTATTAAAATAAATATATATAAATTTTAAAAAAACTATCACAATTAAGCCCACAACAACACAAAAACGTTCTAAATAAAGGTACATATGCATTTCCCAGTTTCATTCATTAAGATGATCTTTTTTCCATAAAGTATTGATGATTTGGTACTGAACTATTTATAACCAAAGAATATAGAATATCTATTATTATTCTTTGATATTAAACCTCGAGGGGTTCAGCGTACATGATAACTGTATTTCAGTACCGTACTCTTTAAAAATGACGTCATCACCCGGCGTGTCGCTTGTTTGTAGTGTGACGTGCCATTCATCGATCCCCTCCGCATTGTATTTTGGACTCGCTCACAAAACGAGGCAATATGGCGACACGTGCATGAGTAGAAGCTTAACGTTTTTAAAATACACGTTTGTGTTTACGACTATCTAGAACTTGTCGAAACTTAATTGATGATAAGAAAGGTAGTAGTGGTCATAATTAATATATTTCTGTACATTTAGTATTAATATTAGCTATATTTTAAGAAGTATTGCTTGATTGATGCCCAGGCTACCTCCCTGCTGCTGCTAATGCTATGCATAACTATTGACCTGGCGGCTGGCAGTGATACTGTAGCGGGTAGGTTAGGTATTGCAGGCTTAGCTAACCTGATGCCCAGCCAGGCTAGGTAGCACACAGCACTGGTTAGGCCTCGCCAGTCGATTGGGCGCTAATGCACTTTAGTACTCTACCATAAACTTAACTTCTCACTATCTTAATAATACACTAACTGAAAAAAAAGAAAAATCTTAAATTTAAAGCCCCATTCCCGGCAAAATTTCACTAAAAACTGACTTTTTTTTAGAAAATATGCATTTGCATTACTCCAATTATTATAAATCATGGAAAAATATTGGCATGAATTTTAGTTTTACGCAAAAGAATAAAAAAAATGAGGAAATTCATCGTTACTAAGCAAATTCAGAGGTTGTAGATCGCATCCACTGGAATACTCTCGCTTTTATGTATACTTTATACAGTCAATAAAGTGCACCCTCTCTAGTGAGATTAGTTTTTGTACTTCGCATCTCGCACAATGCGTTCGTTCGGTTAGGTTGAGATATGTTTGTTTAAGTGTCAAAATCTCAGTCAGAATCAGTTTTTTAACAAATTTGAAATAATTCCTATGAAATATTATATTACACAAGTGTCATTACTAGCAATGGAAAATATCATGTCGGCCGTTTTCATGTGTGATAACAGAACCTAACTATAGGTAAGGCTAGGCCTAGTCTAGCAGCGTTGGATAGGCTAATGTTTTAGGCGCCTACGATATTTATTCTGACGACCTGTCGCAAAATCAAACATGAAAATTCATCCGCATTTATTTTTTGTGTGGAACACAAAAAATCAAATTTCAGTCTTATTTTACATTTTTTTCATTCTTAGGAATGTCTAAATTCAGTTAAACTAGCAATTCCGTATTATATTTATAAATCTTTATAACATTATACAAAAATTAGATTTTTTTTTAAAATTGAAATTTTGCCGGGAATGGGGCTTTAAATCATTCCCTCCTTGGTTGGTGAATGAATTCCCTATCCTACTGCTAATCCTTATTAGGACCTGTCGATTGCAATGATGGAGCTGTCTCACTATCATCATCTTTTCTGCCTACTGCCAGATTCACAGCAGTTAATTTCTCCAATTTTCTCTATCACATGATTTACGTTTTATAATGGCATATTCCAAGCTTTCATTTGTTTCCATCATCTAAAAATAGTTACTCTCTTTCTTCTTTGTTTGAGGTCTCACTGTATTGTACTGTTTGTCTTTAGTAAAGTTTATGAAGTTGAGTGGGTCCTGATGCTGTTGTTTCACAGCAACAAACAAAAGAGTAGTCTGCTTTATGGTCAGGTGACCAATATGGTCACAATGGTATTTTTATATTTAAATTATACTATGGTATTATACTGTATGTATATATTGTGCTACCCCACACCTAAGTGGAATTGTATGCAGATAATTTTTTCACCTAAATATTTTTCCAAACATATTCAGGGATCAGATATTTTTTTCGGGTAAATAATATTGTTTTCTTTTAATAATATGCGTTTATTATATTAGGCCTACAATTTAAATGAAAAAGGTTATATTCATGAATGATTTTTATATCTTTTATATTTATCTGCTATCAGGAATAACAACCATATATTATAAATCCCATCAATATATTTTTTGATAGTTTTGAGAAATCACTATTAATTACTGTATTAAACTAAAAAAAAAGTTGAATATGTAGAACAGTACCTTTATGTTATACGGCCAGACAAACTGAATTTTCACAAGCATGGATTACTATATTTTAGGAAAGTCATTGTAAAATTATGATTGAGAGGTATTACTTTTTTGTTAAACATTATAAAAATTAAAATAGTAGTTACCTACTATGTTCTGTTACTTTTGATACTTTAAAGAATAATAAATAATGATTGTTTTCAAAAAAAGTAAGCAAGAAAGGGAAATATCACTGAAAAGGAAAATATGGTCATTGGTATCACACAACCTGATAAAATAACTATTTATAAATACATTATATATCAATAGTAATGAAAGTATGTTAAAAACACAAATCAAATATCGCATAAAATTATTATAGATAAAAAAAAAAGAAAGCGAGAAATAAAATATAGTGATTGCTTTATACAAGTATCACAAAACCTGATAAAATAGCTATAATATAGTATTTATCAAAAGTACTGAAGGTATTTTAAAAACAAAAAATTAAATGTCAAATAAAATTATTATATAGGCTCTTTATAGTACTTGTCAAGAATATATTTAGTAATGAATAGTAAATATTTATTTTAAATAATTGTCACATCAATACAATGGAAGTGAAAATATTCGAAAATATTACTTTATTTTATGTTTATAAATAAATGCTATTAATAGTAAATAAAAGTAAATATAATAAATAAATAGATATTTGTCATTGGTATAAAGAAGAAAAGAAAATAATATTTATTTATTGTTTGTAATAAATTAAGAAAAGTGAGAAAAATGAAAATAATGACACTGAAAAAAGAGTAAATGAAATGTTGACTGTAAAAAAAAAAACTATTTCTAGAAATCACTTAATTGCATAATTAAGAGAAGCTATGAAGTTTTGCATTTGAAGTACTAAATGTTTATGCCTAAGTAGGCTACACCCAGTTTCTAATTCATAATACACAAAAGAATAAAATAAGTCATAAAATTATTATATAGGCTCTTTATAGTACTTGTCAAGAATATATTTAGTAATGAATAGTAAATATTTATTTTAAATAATTGTCACAATACAATGGAAGTGAAAATATTCGAAAATATTACTTTATTTTATGTTTATAAATAAATGCTATTAATAGTAAATAAAAGTAAATATAATAAATAAATAGATATTTGTCATTGGTATAAAGAAGAAAGGAAAATAATATTTATTTATTTATTGTTTGTAATAAATTAAGAAAAGTGAGAAAAATGAAAATAATGACACTGAAAAAAGAGTAAATGAAATGTTGACTGTAAAAAAAACAAACTATTTGGGCAATTCCATGACTTTTTTTCAGATTTAGCAAATTTTCAACTTTGAGGAATGTAAACAAGTTTTATATCAAACTAAAGCTTAAAAAATGAATTTTTAGGATTCATTGATGAAACTTTTCTTGTGTGGATGTATAAAAATATATAGGAATTTGAAATTACATAATTTTGAAAATATAAAAAATATGAAAATGTCATGTTTTTTCAAAGCCTCTAGAAACTAACAAACTGCCATTTATGCCAGTCATTTTTATTTTAAATTGGAGAACTTAACATATTTTATTAGTTTTTGTGACAAAAAGTAATATTCATTTACAACAAAATATTAAGGCGGGGCAAAAATAT
>NW_022719802.1:181549-189355 GCF_011630105.1 Anneissia japonica
TCTTGATTGCCAATCCCTAATATTGTGGTCTAAAACTCATTTAGGGTTAAATTAAGCCATAAAAACTCCCTTCAAGAACCCTAACAGAGATTTTTTTGTTTTGGGCTATCGACCGAGGCTTTGTCGTCGCTTTGGTTCGGACCCCTGCATCAGACATGTCGGACCCCTTGTTAGCAAACTTCTGGCGCCACCATTGCCATTAACATCTAAAGAAAAAAACCATGCTATTCATTTCAAAGGCAACCATAGATGGAAAATGGAGCATGTTTGATGGTCGCTGGGAGGATGTGAAAACACTTCCAGATACCCATAATGCATAAAATGTATTTCATAATTTTCTTGGTTTAATATGCCTTTTTTCATTAAGTACTAGAGTATTTATTAACTGGGTCAGATCAATTAACATCCAAGCAATCATGATTTTGCTTAAGACTATTTTCTGTGACGTTTATTAGGTAAATAATACCATTCTTAATATGTTAAATAATCTGATTTTATTACAAAATAAATTTTTGTTTACTATAAGGAATTAAGTTATGGTTTTTTATATACAATGTTTGGTAACAAGTTTTTAGTATTTAATTTTATATATAAAGTGTTTTCTCCTTATAATGTGCCAGATTCCATCATATACTATCATGCAAATCGATAGGTCGGTCTGTGACCATCGGTCTGTGACCGTCGGTCTGTGACCAGACCCAAGGTGGTACCATCTACCCTGCCATCCCCATGATGTAGTTTTACATCACCTTCTCCGTTGATACTAATTCCTTATATATGATTTTACATACTGGATGTGTTACCATAAATCATTTCGTAATATTTTCAATAGAATTGCACAAAGTTTATATTTGTAAAATTTTCTCTTTTTTTTTTAAGTCGGTCTGTGACCAAACATATTAATATCAATATTTCATAAATGACTTTATGTTTTGATTTTTGTAATATTGTCAATTAAAAGTGTGTGGGAAGGAGTATAAAATTTACTTGGAATTTCAGATTTACTGGTTTATCTGTAATATTTAAACAGTTTTTTACCATTATGAATGCCTTAAAAAGTCGGTCTGTGACCATGGAATTGCCCATTTCTAGAAATCACTCAATTGCATAATTAAGAGAAGCTATGAAGTTTTGCATTTGAAGTACTAAATGTTTATGCCTAAGTAGGCTACACCCAGTTTCTAATTCATAATACACAAAAGAATAAAATAGGTCTGATAAAAACAGCACAGTTTAAACCTATTGTAGACCAACATCAAGACAAATACCCCATGGTGCATCCCCATCTTACAATGGTGTGATCCATTGTTGGGTGTCTTTTATCAGGGGTGTCTATCTTCTGATTTCCATACTGTACATTGTTCTTTAATTAAGTTTTTGTATGTATTTTTGTATTTTATCAGTCTGCATGGTCAGAGCTTTGTAATATATGCAGTGTCAAATTATGTACTGTATGTATTTACTGCTCACCCATATCTTCAGGTTGCTTGATAATGGTAGCCTTGCATTTAAATATTGAATGTAGTTTTAAAAATGATATAGTCTGAAAAGTATGCAAACTAATTATCATATTATCTTGGTAGGATCATGATGGTGTCTCTCCTAGAGGACAACTCATTAGGTGACACTTCCCTCAACCCCTATCTTCACATTTTGAATAATGGAGAAGGGATTGGCCAAGGGAGGGTCAACGATGACATGGGAAATGTCACCATTGAACATGTGGACACAAGCAAGATTTCTCCAGATGAGTTTCTTCTTGATAAAAACATCTTCACACAGGATCAAGACAGGTTGGAGATTGGTAAGCTGGTTCATTTAATTGTTTTTTTTGTTACGCCAACATCCCACCCACTCGCTATAAAAATAGACTTGATGGTATATAAATGTTAGCTTGGTGAAATGGATCAAGTTCTTTCACAGATTAAAAAAGAATTTATTAGATTTTGTTAAATAAAAATATTAAGGCATAATATACTAAAATGGTTTATCTTGATATTCCATAAGTTTAAAGGGTAAATAGGTAGTCTGCGAAATGACTGCTTATTGCTATTAACAATAACACAATAATTTAATATTCACGCATAAAGTTTTTGTCCATATTTATTCATGTGCTTTTAGAACTGCTTATTCAAATTTTTTTTTCTTACTAGGGATTGAAGCAGGAGATGTGAACAGCTTGCTGGAACAATTTGAAGAATCCGAGGTTTCTCAAACAGACCAAGCTAATGAGGTTACCCATATACCACTCAACACAAATTTCAGGTAAGTTTATTTCATTTATTTGTTTGTTATTCATATAGCACCTTCTTTCAAATGCTAAAGTGTTGCTGCTGTAATCAGCGCTGGAGCAGCCAACCCATTTCTGTTTGTCAGTGCTCAATTTAGTACTAGCCCGGTGTACAATGTCTAGTTAATACTGGTCCAGGCCAGCCTATCTATCACATTATGCTGCCCGGTGGTCTAGTGAAAATTTTGCAAGCTATTTTCTTCATACATACATACATACATACATACGTACATGAGCACTTGTGTATGTATAGTTGGGCTACTAAATTAGCCCAGTGGGCTAGTTACCAAAGAAAGTTAAAGCAAAGCCTGCATTTGTACTTAGGTGACAGAAACAATGCAGAGAAAGTGCCTTGCTCAAAGACACAAGTGTAATGCACAATAATGGATTGGAACCCAGAATTGGAGGTTGGGAAAGTCTTCCAAAATCCTAATTAATTTTGGAAGACTTTCCAAAATCCTAATTAATTTTGGAAAGTCTTTCAAAATTACTTAGGATTTCTTTTTAAAATTACAAAAATGAATGTAGTATTTATCAATTAACATAATTCAAATATTTGTTGATTTTCAAATGCAATTTTTCTTTTTTTATTAGTAAAAAGAATGCTGATAGTGACTTGAAGAAATCAGGTAAAAATGTTATCTTTACATATTATTTGACCTTTAAATTTGAGTGTGGCTGCCTACAGGTCGATTTCTTAGCAGCACTCTAAACTATTTACAGTTATTTACTATTACACAGCGAAAACAAATTTTGTCTGTTATTTTAAAAACCGTTGGTTATCAAAATATTAATAAGAATATATTTTGATGTATGTTTGCATCAGGAAAATATCATAGGAGTGATTTTTTTCCCTACATGACATGTTATCTTACTGAATACTCAGTATGTTTCCAATACTTGTGATTCAGGTAAGAATTGAACACACAACCCCCAGATAACTCAGCCTTGTCTTATAACCACTAGAACACCGAGCTTGTGCTTAGTGACTAGTGTTGAATCTAAGCCCCAAATAGCAGTGAATACTGCAATACTATTTTAATGTGTTTGCGTCAGGAAAATATCTAGTATAAAGACCTCATAGTGTAAAGTGCCTTGCCCAGGACATAAGTGAAATGTACGCATGCCTCCTTGCACATGCAATTTGAATAAAAAAACACTTTTTCATTTTACATTTACATCACAGATATGTCAATTGAAGCGATTGCCAAGAAGATAGCCCCAGTTAAAAGAAAATCTACAATTCTTCTTGAGAATGTTACTCTACCTTTAAAGCGGAACCGTAAACCCCTGAATCATGTTGCTTTCAAAACTACCAGCAGCCAACCCTGTAGCCACCCATGCAGCAACCCCAATAGTCTTCCAAATAGTGCCCCTAACAGTCTTCCAGCAAGTCTGCCAAGTAGTTGCAACAGTAGCCGGAGTTGCAGTCCTGTACATCAGTGGACTGTGCCATCAATGGATCATGATTACTGTTATACACCAAATGTTTACCTACCCATGAATGTTACTGGTTCCTTATCACCCAAGTGTGTTAATAAGGAGAATGGAGAGATCAGTGATTTATCTACTCCTGAGAAAAAAGAGGAAAAAAGAAATGAACTGTACATGGGAAAATACAAGATCAAGAAAAGAAATCACCACCGTCATCATCACCATCACCATCGCCATCATCGGCATAGCCACCAGGATGTGTCTAAGACAATATTAGATGCTGGATTCATGATGAATTCTAATTCCCCATCTCCTGCTTTGGTTGGCAGTGTTCATCGAGAACTTGATATTAGCCAAAGGGCTAGAGAAGAATTCCAGAGGAGATTTGGTAAGCTAGAAGTACCTGTCATTCCAGAAAAGAAGACACTGAAGATTCAGAGTCTGAATGAACCACCACTGATGAACTTAAGAAAGAAAGTAGATAATCCCAATCTGCGACCTGCATTATCCAACATTAAAGTTCAAGAAAATTTTCAACCAGAATTAGTTAGTTCTGGAAAGAAGAAGGAAACTTACCAAAAAGAAGAATCTAGAAGTCGCAGTCTAATTACAGAGTTATGTTCAGACAATGAAAGTTTGATCAGAATTGAGCAAGAGAATAAAAAAACAAAACCATTGAGTGCCAATGAAGTACACCCAACTGATTTCATAGAAATTAGAAAGCCAGTAAAACAAGAAAGAATGCCTGTTTACGGTGTTGGTGGTCAAGAACAGTTGAAGCCTGCCACTACTGACAACTCACAAGACAAACTTATTCCTGCCATCAGTGCCAGAGACCAAGTAACATCAGTCAATGAAGTAAATGAAGCTAGACCAGTGGTTCCCAATTTAGAAGAAAACATGGAAACTCAGCAAGTTGATAAAACAGAGGAAGTCTGTCCTAAAGAAGACATTTATAAAGCTATAGAGAGCCAATATGACATAACTTGTGAACAAAAATTGCAGGTTTCGGCATCAGTTGATTTTGCAGAAAGTATTGATACAAATATTGGATCCTGTGTGGACAAGATTAATATGAACATTGATGCTGTAAAACATGATAACGTTACTCAATTGGATGGAGAAATAAATAGCTTAATAAAAGAATGTGGACAAAAATACGATGAAAGTGATGCAGGTAATGCAGAGTATTTAGCTAAATGTAAAGAACGTGAGGTCATTCCAGAGGAAGAAGACAGTGGTGAGATTGGAAGTAGTGATGAAGTCAAAAATAAAGATGATGATGATATGCACAGATGGAGGGAAAGGTCATACTCCCCTTACAGAAGGGGTAGATCTAGTAGTAGGTCTAGTGATAGGTCAAGCCAGTGGACCCATACCAGTTCACAAAGCTTTACCAAACGCAAAAGTCGTTCTCTTTCCTATGAAAGTTTGAGGAGTCGGTCGCGTTCAAACTCTTACAGGTCTCGAAGAGGGCATCACAGAAGACGTCAGAGATACCGTCGAAGTTCGCACTCTTCATGTTCAATGTCATCAAGGTCCAGCTCTCGAGGGTCTCGTGGCTCCCGAAGACGACGAACAAGGTCATCGTCTTGCTCGACATGTCCATCAAGATCATATTCACGCTCGAGATCTAGGTCATTTTCTCGTTCCCATTCCCGGAGTAGAAGTCGGCAAAGCAGGTGTCGATCAAGATCTAGATCAAGTAGGCGAAGGAGTGGACGTCGGTCATCAGATCGAAAAAGGTAATTGAAATATCAATATATGTTTGATGTATAATAAGTGGATAGATATTTTAACCAAAATATTAATAATTAACAATTTTTCCATGATAGTATTCATATTTGTAATTTTTTTACCCTGCAAGGCGATACCTTCGTGATCGGTCAGTAAGCAGGGAACGCAGACTTGAGATGAAGAAGAGGCAAGAACAGGAATGGGTGAGTTTAGTGCTGACCATTGTATAATTACCTACAAATTTTAGAACTTTCTTTGCATGACTAGACATGGATGCTCAAAATGAGACTCAAATACATCTCTTTCCATCTTGAAAAAGACGGCAAATGAATATTAAAGATTAATTGGAAGTATATCTACACACTCTCTCTGTCTCTCACTCTGAAATTTAAACATCCTGTCTTGGCTTCAATCGCCACAAATGGAGTGGATAGTGTAACCTTTATTTGTTGTGGATCAGGTACAGTAGTATACTGTGAGAAGTAAATAAAAATTTTTCAGATTTTTTTTTAACATCGTTTGGTTCAATATTGAGAAAGCATTTATTCTGTTCTTATGCTTCCTTGAATTTTTGTTACGTTAATTCTGTTTTCAGGAAGATCGACGAGTACTTTATGTGGGCAATATATCTGAAGGAACCACTCGACGTGATATCAGTTGTCGATTCAGTAAATTTGGGGACATTACACGCATAACTCTTCATTTCCGAGACAAAGGGTAAATAATTTTTTGATCGACAATAATATTGCTGAGTAGTATAAGTAGACCAATGTTTAATTTGTTGATCAGTTTTATAATTATTATTATCATTTTTATTATGGTGATGATTAAATAGTTTTTTCATTTGTTGTTTATTATTTTACTTTCAGGGACAATTACTGCTTTGTGACATTTGCTTACACTTGTGATGCATATGCTGCTGTGGAGTGTAAGTAACAAATCCAATTTGTCTTGTTTTCATATAAATTTTCCTTCTTTAACACTTTAACTGCCAGACCATTTTAGCCTGTATGACCAAGTTTCCAGTTCACATTGAGAACACATGTATATACAAATATGGAATGTTCTTTACACCAAAATAAAGAGTAATTCATGAGCTTTCAAATGATATCATACATTTTATTCATACAATAAATTATTGCAACACAATTTTGAATAGTAAACACATAACTTATTGCAATTTCACTCTTTTCAGGCAATAAAGCTGTCCCCTTTAGTGTATTAGTTATTTATACATATATGAATCTAACATAATAAAATTATAAATCCCACGCATGGATAAGGTCCACTTAGCCCCTGGGGTAGGGTTGGCTACCCTCACTCTCAAAACAACTAAAAGTGTGAATATTTCATATTTTCATTGCTTTGTTAGATATCCACATATTGATAAAAATGAAATATAAAAACACTGGTGTAATTGCACACGACTTTGTACACATATCCACCACTGAGCCCTGGGGTAGGGTTGGCTACCCTCCTCCAAACAACAACTAAAAAAATGTGAATATTGCATATTTTCATTGCTTTGTTATTAGATATTCACATATTGATAAAAATGAAATATAAGAACACTGGTGTAATTGCACACGACCTTGTACACATACCCACCACTGAGCCCAGGGGTAGGGTTGGCTACCCCCCCCCCCAAACAACTAAAAAGTGTGAATATTGCATATTTTCATTGCTAGGCCTAGGCCTACATAGACGCATCATTCACACGCTACTATATTTAGGTCTAGGCCTGCCAACTTCATTCACTAAGTGCAGTCTGTACTTTTATATATTTCTGTAAATCTGTACTCAATATATTACATAAAATATTGCATTACTTTAGACATTATGCAAGGCCTGGGCTAAGAATTGGCTAAATTACCGAATAAGGCTAGGCCTAGGCCTAGCTAACATAACGCATCGGCCACCAAGCCTGACTGTTGTGCACACGTTGAAGGACAGCCTCAACAAATATCAAATCAAAACTCTTGTTTTATCTTGTTTATTGATAAATGTACAAGAAAATAAAAACACAGTAAGACATGTACATACATCGTTGCATACTAAAAAATCATTTTCGGAGTCCGAATCCGCAAAGGTTTCTGAAATGTCCTCTTCTGAAAACAGAGTGCGATCCATTTTCTTCGTCGCGTTTCGTATCCAGGAGATACTCAAGCTCTTTGGTGGTATAAGCAAACATGTCACACTAAGCATGCTGGGAGGGTGGGGTTTCAAAAGTGAAAAAATGTACGGCCAAAAACGAATTTATTGCAGAAATTTCTACCACAGGTCCACAACTTCCATATCCATCGAATTGTATAATAATACTCAAAAGACGGAGATTTCCGTCTTTG
>NW_022719802.1:189996-197961 GCF_011630105.1 Anneissia japonica
CCTCCAAATTACTAAAAAAAGTGTGAATATTGCATATTTTCATTGCTTTGTTATTAGATATCCACATATTGATAAAAATGAAATATAAGAACACTGGTGTAATTGCACACGACCTTGTACACATACCCACCACTGAGCCCAGGGGTAGGGTTGGCTACCCCCCCCCCCAAACAACTAAAAAGTGTGAATATTGCATATTTTCATTGCTAGGCCTAGGCCTACATAGACGCATCATTCACACGCTACTATATTTAGGTCTAGGCCTGCCGACTTCATTCACTAAATGCAGTCTGTACTTTTATATATTTCTGTAAATCTGTACTCAATATATTACATAAAATATTGCATTAATTTAGACATATGCAAGGCCTGGGCTAAGAATTGGCTAAATTACCGAAGAAGGCTTCAAAATTTAAAAAATGTACGGCCCAAAACGAATCTATTGCAGAAATTTCTACCACAGGTCCACAACTTCCTTATATATCGGATTGTATAATAATACTCAAAAGACGGAGATTTCCGTCTTTGGCAGTCAAGCGTTGTGTATCAAAATACAGTTAAAGTTGCCTAAGTCGACCTTGGATTCGACTTAGGCAAGTTCAACTGTATTTCAGTAATTGTTGGCAATTGTACATAATGTAAAATGGCCTAGTAAAACAGTTAAACCCTTAATTATATCATTAGTACTTCTACTCAATTTACAATTTCCCGGCTATGGAAATTTTAGCATGCGTCTTATTTATTATTCATGTAAAAAAACAATGGACATTACAGAAAAGGCCTGTAAAACTTCCAAGATATTTACCATGAGTCTGTGCGCATGCTAATGGTTCTCGACTTACACACTGTATCATTCACACTGTCTTGTGTGGATCTGGTATAAGCAAGTGTTGTCTCTGTTTTAAGTTATTTACTTTTACCCAGTTCACACGACAGAAAATGCATGTTTGTCGTTGGGAGGGGTATGAAAGTTGAGAATGTAGAATGTCTAAATCTCTATTCCAATGGAAACTTGTCATTTTAAAAATTAATTCTTTTAAGCGGGTTAAAAATGACAACATGAAGTGGAGAGGGGCACTCACCTCCAGTCTACCACCCTGATCTGATGTACTACATATTAGAAGGAACATGTTTAATATTTACATACCAAGATTTGCCAGAAATTGGTAAATTGATATGCATACAGTGAAAATACTCCAGACACTAAAGATAAGCTGTGTTGAATGACTCCAGAATTTTACAGGCCTTCAATATTCATTGGTCAAGGTTTATTGCGCATGGTACCATAAAAAAATTGATTTGAAAGATGGTTTTAAACAGCTTTATTGATTCAGACTGCCTGATATTTAGACATGCATTTGTATGGTATTCTTCATCATTAACAGTTGGCAATGAGGATCCCAGTTTTCCCAAGTATGAAATCTGTTTTGGTGGCAGGCGCAATTTCTGTAGAACATCATATGCAGATTTGGGTAAGTCTTGCAACCTTTTTATTTATTTATAAAACTGTAAGCCCCAGCTAAAAAGATATTCGGACCTTTACAACTTCGAAACACTACACTATCAACATAGTGTCCATCATGTCCATACTGCCGAGAGGTAGGTTTCCACTTCTTGTGGTCTTCAAATTCATCTAACGTCCAATTTTAATTGAGTCGATCGCGCACAGGGGTGGTGCCAGGATTTCCCCGACGAGAGCAATGTGGGCGTGGTCGGACATTGCTTAAAATGTTTTGAAAGTGGTCCAGGGGCGAATCCACTGAAAATTTTGACAATTTAGGTGTTTCAAAGGCGTATTTAATCAATTTTAGAGTCTACTAGTATGTACAAAAATACATATAACTTTTTTTTTCTCCCCGCATGGGGCCCCTGGCTCCCGGCACCCCTGATTGTGCAGCCCCTCGCATAAAAGTTAAGAAGGGACATATTGGTACTGGTATTATGGCAGGCATGGGTGCCCAGCCTTAATTTCTGATTTAGATTTGTAAAAATGAAATAAACAGTTTATAAAAAACAGTGAATGGCACTTCACACCTAAGATTTGATGGTGTGGATAAAGCATCAATTTTAAATAAGTACTCATCAATACAGTATTTTGTCTTTATAACACACCTAAATAGATCCCAGTCATTTGCCTGGTTGATTTCCTACCACATGACATTAGTTTATTTCTTCATTTGTATAATAATGAATGCTGTTATTTTTTGTTTTAGATAATATGCATAGAGAGGAAGAGGAATTAAAGTATGGGTACAATGGCTCAGTTGAGCCTACAAGAACACGCTCTTCCTCCAAGGAAACTGACTTTGATGCACTGCTAAAGCAGGCACTGAAGAAGATTAAACATAGGTGACATCTTTAATGCTGGTTAGTCGTTTCAACTAACAATTAAGCGGAAGAAAAGAATCTACTTAAAATATTGAGTTTACAATCATATGCTTTACATTATATACAGTAATTAATATCCTGGTGCTTAGAAAATAAAAATAGCACTGAAAAAGATAAAATATAGTTGACACCTTAATTACTGGTTAGTGGTTTATACTAAGCAGTGTTTTCAAGAGGATAATCTACTTAAAATGTTCATTTTACATATGCTTTATATATTTGATAACTAGGTGTTTAGAAATAAACATAAATATGGTAGTAAAGATTTAAGGATCAGTTAACACATTAACCCAGGAGTTTGAAAGTATGCAGAATTTATGTTGATTATTTAGTTTTATGAACACAAGATTCTGTCTTGTATCTTAGCATAATTTTTGAATGGAAGAACAATGAGAAATAAAATCTGTATTCAAGATTTCACTTGCAAACCTGAATCTGAAGTGATTATGGTGCTTCTCTTTTAATCCCAAGAAAAAATACATTCCCTATAACACCCTATAAGGTATGAAGAGTTCCTAAAGGTCAGCTTCCCTTGAAAAAATAGTGTTTTGTGCATCGTAAACATGTCATACCTACTGTAGAATCAGTCAAATTTAAAGACACTGTTGATAAATATGTGACAAAAAAAAACAAACAATATATATGCTAAAGCTACATAAGAAGTTAAATGTGATTTGCTATATTTTCCAACAGATGCAATGATTATGTTTAATTAACATCGAATGATTGTTTGAATTATAAAAAAAAGAAATAATAAACCCATGCACTGAAATAGATTTACACAAACATAAAAAATATCAATATTGTGTAGGGAATTAGAAATATAATCATGAAATTATATTTTAGTTTATATTTAAATACATATTACAACTCAAAAGAAAATACTAAAGAATCATACAGTATTTATTGAATACACAGCCAATCAAGAAATTTAAGAGTACTGTACACACTTTGTTAAATATATTTTATTTTAGTTGGTCCATTTTTAAATGAATGTACATGGTATATTTGTTTATACTCAGCAGGAACTAATAAGCTTACTTATGGTGCTCTGTTTACTGCCAGGCGTAGATAATAAAGTATTCAGTCTCATTTTAAGGGTCCAGTTGCCTCTAGTTCTAAAATGTATTAGCGAATACATATTTTCTTCAGAATTTTACAGAAGTACAGTAATTCCAAAAGAGGGTGGACTGAGAGTGATTAAATAATAGTTTAATTTCTTTCTCCTCAGTCCATTGCTTATGTCAATTGATTTTTTTTTTGTTTCACCAGTTAATTTAATTATTTAAAGTACAGTAATTCCGAAAGAGGAATTTTAACTTGTTTGTGCTAATAAAGACAAAAGAAAATGTTTTAGAAAAATTACAGTAGTCTTGATTTTATTGCTCCAGTATTTTAAATGTACATATATTTCAGCTGATTACAATACTTGCAGCTCTGCTATAAACGTCGCGTACAATATAACCTTAGAACAACATTATTTCACATCAAGTTATGAACGATGAGTTGCTTAATATAGATGCAATGTACAGGTATTGAAATACTGTACTGACTAATTACAGAGCATGTTAAACGTAACGGCCTATATCTACCCCAGATGTTATAAATCAAATGCAAATGACAAGATAACTGAGCAGTGCTTAAACTTCTGCAGCTTTACATGCATGTTAATGATCTTGTGTATTTTAATATTCAAGGTACTCCAACAATAAATTGTAAGCTAACTAATGCAAACACATCCTCTTCAGACAGCTAAGGAAAGGGCAACATCCAGTGCGAGACTGTACTTCATGTGTGTCACTTTCACCTGCAAAATACCATGTACGAAACATGAAAAAAGAGCTTGTCAAAAGTACCTTCTGGAAAAACACAGAAATAGAAAAATACAGACACCAGAAATCTGGTAATGCAAATTTTTGCTTGTGTTCAGGAAGTGCGGTATTTCAGAGATTATTTTCTCGACAGATGCAAGAAACGTCTGAATTTAGGTAATTTTTAAAATATCGGCGGATAAATTAATTACCAGGCAATTGAAGGGTATATGAATGAAGTTTATTTGCAAGAAAGGTACTGTCTTGTTTCACAGTAGCAATATAATGTAATATTGATAATGGTTCACAAGCTGTAACTACTGAGCTAAATGTGTTTTCTCACAGAATACAAAGATCTTACCTCGAAGCGTACTGGGAACCTCCAGCTTTCTCTTCGGCTTATGGTGAGGAGGGGTGTACACAGACTGCTGTGAACTTATGTGTTCATGTCTCGGCCCCGGGATAAGCAAGGAGTCTGGGGACAGATTCCGTTCACTGGATAGTGGAAAACAAGAAATAACATAAAATTCAGTTAATATTCAGTACTCGAGTGATGAAATACAATTGTAATAATTTGCGTTGTATATAGGAGTGTTCGTTTTTGCCACACGAAGATTATAGGATGTAATTATGTCATGAAATGAAAAACATCAAACAAAACAAAAATACATTTAGTACCTGATTTCACTATCAAATGAGCTAATACTGTATGTATCCAACACATCGTCTGTTTGGATTGCTGTATCAACACTTATCGTCTCCTGCAAGAACCAGTTCATCATTTGTTACGTATTTCCTTCTGTTGTTTAAATGTTTTATTATTCTATTACGTAAGAAAAGGCTAGGTTCTTGTTAAATCAAATGAAAATAACCATAATTAGGGCAATGCGTTAATCCCCATTCCCTTGTTTAAAAATGTAGGCATACGGCGATATACTCATGTATTGCACAATGAAACACACGTCGGTTCTGTGTTTGGGTTTATACAAGGCACGGGTTCCGCCACATCCCCCAGCTTCACCCCACCCTTTGGGGAGAAAAACTATAATTCGTCAAGGAGAAAAAAATGTACATACTAGTAGACTCCAAAATTGATTAAATAAGCCTTTCAAACTCCTAAGTTGTCATATTTTTTCGCCCCTATAACATAACACTCATGGGAACCCGGACCTCCCGTCAGGAAATTCCTAGCGCCACCACTGATACCGGGAAGCAGGGGAGTTTTCATTGCAATAAGGATTTAGTTGCATAATTACATAATCTCCTCAAGCCGGACCACAATTGTCATAGACCCAGCTGATGGGCATGCCATTTGCAATTCCGTTGATGTATTTCTGCAAAAACAAACTTCCGGAATGCCTGTCCTTTGTGACAGGTTGTGTATCTACACGTACAAAGATCGGTTCATATAAAAATAATAATTTTCGATATGGGTGATGATTTTGAAGGCAGTTGTCTATGAAGCTGTCTCTTTTCATGTTTCCGTAGATCTATCGACATAATAACATTTCAAAGGAAACTTACTTGCGCTTGTCCACTGAGTCCATCCTTAATAACTGTGTTCATTTTCAATGCTTCAATTTCTTTTGAAAGCTGAAAACGAACATGTTAAGAATAAATAAAAAAAATTAACTGAATAAAGAATTAAACCGTAGAAAATAAAATTCAGGTGCATGCATATTATACGTTTTGAAGACATTTAAACATGCTAATATCTTTTTTTGGTACAATCTCTACTCTTTCTCTATTTAGGCCTATACGCTTTTCTACTTATTGGCATAATGGCGATTTTACAAAGCATACTGTACTTTTTTTAATATTGTAACTGCTTAGGAAGCAAAATATTCGAAATTTATTTGATATTGTGCTGAGACATCAAACTTTCATAAACCATTTATATACTGTAGGCCTAAACACAATTAAGTTATAAGCCTGCATATATTATAATTATGTAACAAAGTATAGACCACTAATACAGGTTAAAATTTAAAAACATACGGTACCATAACAATATCATGTGCCTGAAGACTACTGGATAGAGCTTTCTCAATTAACAACGAAAACCATGATTGGTCGGTTACAGTCACCTGACCATCCCGTATATATTGGTGATGAAGTTGTCTCAGAAAAACAGTTAGAGCCAAGCCATCTGTGTCTATGCATGAACAAAAAGCTGTTTTTAAACAATTTTGTAAAACGACATTTTTAATCAAGTTATTTCTGCACATTGAATTACTGAAGTTCACATTTACGCAATTAAGCCAATATAGAACTTTTCGAATGGTCGTGGGTTAAGGTTCTGGAGCGGTCCATTATTTTGAGGAAGATGCAGGGGTTTTTTTTTGGGGGGGGGGGGGGTGGAGAGTGTGGAGACGGTGCAATCGCACCCCCTACATTGTATAATGAAAAATATTTTTTTCATTATATTGTTGATATGAATTACCGGGGAGATTTTGAAGGTATGAGTCAATGGCGGATCTGGGGGAGAAATTCTCTGTGTACCGGTACACACACACAGGCCTATTTACTGTAATAAGAATAAGAAAAAAAATTACCTGACCGTTTACAAAAGGGGAAAACCTTGAATTTTTATTAAAAGTCCGGAAAACTCATTTCTCGCCATCTAAGAACAAAAATTTTCCCGGGGAGGACCCCCGACCCCCGTTTTATTTGGGGTTCATCGATTTATTGAAAAAAAAAAAAATGTATGCAGCGACTCAATTTTTGTTATGTACTGTACATACACACATAGTAGGGCTACTAGTATTTACAGTAATAAGAATGAGAAGCTTAATATTTAAAGAACTTAAAACTCATTAAAAGACACCTCATAAGTCGGGAAAGCTCATTTCATGCCATCTAGTGATCAGATTTTTCCCAGGGAGGACCCCCCACCCCTTCCTCTTTGGGGTAATCCATTCATGGAAAAAAGAATACGTAAGCAACTCAATTTTTCAAATGTACGTATGCACACATAAATAGGCCTATTTACTGTAATAAGAATGAGAAAGTTTACCTGACCGTTTTCAAGAGGGGGAAACCTTGAATTTTGAAAAACTTAAATGTCATTAAAAGACACCTCAGAAGTCTCATTTCCGGCATCTAAGAATCAAAATTTTCCAGGGGGAGGACCCCGGACCCCCCATTTTTTGGTTTTTCTTATGCAAAAAAAGTCTGACACCCCACTAAAAGTGACCCTAGATCCGCCCCTGTATGAGAGTGCAATTTCCCGGCACTTACAGGTTCATATTCTCCCACGCAACCAACAATACAGTATATTTTATAAATAGTGATGTTTTATGGACAAACCTTGGCTTGCTTCTTGCCAGGCAATAGCGTCATTCAGTGCTGTCGTGATTTCATGATCTAAACGTTGCTTCAAACGTTGTAGCGTCAGTACTAGTTCCTCTGTGTCTGTGGTATGGCATGACATATCTTCATATTGCGAAGTTGAACTATAAGAAAATGGTGCGACAACATTAGCTATACGTGTCGAAACATGTAGAAATTTATAGAAACTTATAGAAATTCCAACCTTACTAACAATGCAATACAGTCACCATTTTCATCCCGTAATGAGGAGTTGGTAATGAAATAGGCCTAATAGTTGGATTTCTGAGAATTTAGAAAAATTATTTTACCTGTTAATGCTCATATATATACTGTCTTCAAGTTCTGAAGGTGGGCGTGGCGTTATGATGTCAGACCTGTCTCTTATACACATCTAGATGTTTATAAGAGACAGCGTATATATTGGTGATGAAGT
>NW_022719802.1:198016-232680 GCF_011630105.1 Anneissia japonica
CATATATACACACACATATATATATATACACATATATAGACACATATATAGACACACATATATATATACACAAAATATACATATACATACACATACATATACATATATACATATACATATACACATATACATATATACATATACATATACACATATACATATACATATATGTATATATAAGAGATAAGATAAGATAAACTTTATTGTCCAAATAAAAATGGAAATTCAAGTTCCATTTGGCGTAAAAAGCACTACTCAATTCACATGTAAAAATGTACATATAAAATATACATATACACACATACATACATATACATATATACATATTATATATATACATATATACATACATACATACATATACATATAGGCCTACATATACATATATATATATATATATATACATATATATATACATATATACATATATATATATATATACATATATATATAATTAAAGGTTTGATGATAACAGTGTCAGTATTCAGTGTATGGAATGGATTAAAGTAGTGTATCACTACCAGTAAGCAGCACTATCGGCATGTATATTGGCAGCAGCATCACCATAATAGTAGATGAAAATTATCATGAAATATTGATGATGATGATGATGATAATGATAATGGTGGTGATGATGATGATAATGATAATGGTGGTGATGATGATAATGATGACGATATTATAACGGCAAAGATGATGTTGATGATACCTGAATGCGTCCGAAGATTGTGAGTTATCATTTGATGTGCATGATTTGAATTCCAAAGATGCCAGACTGTTGGAGGACTCTGAATGCTTAAATTGTTGAATTGCTGATATTGTCCCTTGACTGTCTGTATATGCTATGGATTAAAACAATATAACTGAATTAAAATATAAAAGTAGCAATATAAAATATTTTGCATACGAGTATGAACAAACCGATTTGGATTATATCCGTGAGAAAAATTGAAGTTGAACAAAGATGAACGAAAGTTTTTCTTTATTAAATAACAGCACATTCACAAAAAGCAAAGCATAAAAAGACGGATCTAGTAAAAGAATCTTTTATTTTTAATATCTTTTTAATTTACAGTATGTTAGTTCGTACATTTATTAGTTAAGTCGTTCGAGTACATATTCTTTCAATCATTCAGTCTATTTCATAAGAGTCCATCTACAATTCATCAATTTTTTTCATGGCTTAATCAGTTTCAATAAAATATATTATTAGTTTTTTATTTAAATAAGTAACATACAATACTGGGAATTGCCGCGCACCAGAGAGTTCCCCTAAGCGCCTCTCTCACTGCGCTTATTGAGATAAACTCCTAATAAATTCCCAATGAATTAAAACTCATAAAGTCCAGCGCTTAATCGAAGTTTACTACCTAACCAACGTGTTTGATGTCTCATATTATTTAGAAAACTAACTTATTTCGCAATAATAGTATAAAATATATGAAAACGTTGCATTTTGCCACTCCAATTGTAATTTGAAATTAGCAGCTCTTTCCAAAATTCGATAAATGCCGAGGTACAAAGCTTTTACATATTTCTATGTTTAAGTCATTCATTTTACTTCTTTTAATATATTTTTTAAATAATACCAAATATTAATACTTTACCATCAAATATTTCCTCATAAATAAAACAATATTACCACTTTACCTATAAAAGCAATAATAATATTGATACAATACTTTTTATATTATTGCTATTAATAATTATATTATAATGTATTTTCTTTATGTAGGTCAATGCGCAATTTTTAAAGTGGCAGTCAAATTACATAATCAATTTCAATTATACTTATGAATTAGTTATAACCCGCCACCACAGAGTACTATATATTCTTTTCTATAGGATTATAGGCCTAATTTCCAGCTCATCTACCCAGATTTCCTTTTTGATGAACGTTTTTCCACAATCCATTTATAATTCCTACTCTAAAAAAAACTTCTGTTCAAGACTGAAAAAAACATTTCTTATCAAGTTATGCATAATTTTCTCCTTTTACCCATTTCTCGATCTCCTTTACCATCTCGTTACTTTTTGTTTTTTTCCCAAAATTATAAAAGAAAAAAAAAATCCTCCTCGTGTTGTCTGCTTTGTCTGTCTTGTCTCCTGTTGTCCTGTCCTGTCCTGTCTTTGGCTTTGGTTTTTCTGTGTGTTAATTTCAGGGCAGCCCTACACAAGTTCCGCTTTCTGGGTTTCACCCCTCAAACTTGGCTGGTTATTTATCATTTTATATATGCTATTATTACTTTTGAGAAAATAAATGTTGTTTTGAACTTGAACTTGATGACTACCAAAACTGCGAACAGTTACAGTACAGAATACTACAATTATAATATACATACATTTTCTGTATTCTCGAGGAATGATCTGGTTTAGGGACTGAATCACGGCACTGGTCGCCTCGATTAGTCGCACCTGCTGGTCGTGGGTAATGTCAGTTGAAGCTTCGAAATACAAAATAAAGGTTAGGCCTATATCGGGATTCAATGTCGGGATTCTATATTTCGACATTAATTATATTATCATCATTCCTGATGATGACATAATTAATGTCGAAATATTGAATCCCGACACGATGGCGTGCATTTCGATATTTGGAATATGTATTTTACTATCTTATCTGAGATTAATCAGTGGGCCTTTCGGTTTAAGGTTATTTAGATATTGTACGTTGAGTCTGATGGAACGTTTTGGCTTCCCATTCTTAATATATATATATATTTACATACACATATACATACATATATACATATACACAATTATATATAGGCCTACATTATATACATAGGCCTACATTATATATACATATACATACACTATATATAATATACACATATACATATATAATTATAATTATATGTATAATATATATATAACAATAATAATAATAATAGGTCTAATAACAACAACAATAATAATAATAATAATAATAATATTAATATTAATAATATTAATAATATTATTATTAATAATAATAATAATAATAATAATAATAATAATAATAATAATAATGCTCAAATAGGAACACGATGCTATATTCCTATCAAACATAGGCCTAGCCCTTCAACAAAAAAATTACCTATTTTCAGTTGTATGAAAAAAGGTGTCTAGCGGGATTCGAATCTGCAACCTCGCTATCAAGACGAGTATCATGCAATTAGGCCAGTGAGACGTGCAGATCTAATCCCAAGCACTTACTAACATTGACTGAAACGCTTAGTGGAGCTATGTTAAGGCTAGAAAGGCTTATATCGAAGCTTGGAAATCATACGGTATTAAATAATATTCAAATTGGTTTGAAACACAGTATAAACATCTATATCTATTTAATCTATCTATTTATATATATACAGTATATACAGTGTATATATATATACAATATATATATATATACAGAGTGTATATACAGTATATATATATATATAAATATATATATATTATATAAATATATATACAGAGTGTATATACAGTATATATATAAATATATATATACAGTATAATCAAATTCTTGTTAAGTATATAGAGTAAACTTCCATTAATCTATCTCTTGGCACGCCACTGCTTACTTTGTTGATTATTGCCTATTTTATGATTTCAGGCATAGCCTGACAGACTGTCTTCTTTTCAAGTGTGACCTTAAATTGAAAATCATATCCCGACTAATAAAAAAAAACTCTACCTGACGATTTATAGAGTTCGTTACTCATTGCAGAGAGCACTAACAGTGAAGTAACATCTGATATAATGGCTCGAATATCACCTTCGTTTCCAGGGGTAACGGGCTTAGATGCAGAAAAAGTTAACGCACTTGGCCGTAACGTTTCCGTCGATGTACTTACTGACGCCTTTGAGGCTGACAGTTGTTCACCACCACAAGCCTCTTCCATTGAGTCGTTATTGTTTGCATCTAGCACTACCAGCTGAAATCAAAGCACATATTATTTTAAGGCATTATCATTATGAAACTAGTAAGTTACCAGCCATATTTACAAGTCATAAAAATGTAATGTTTTTCATTATACGTCCCATCGACAACAAATACCGTGATTTCGTTGTGAAAAAGAAGGCGGCATATGCTAAATGATTCATCATGTGGCCAAAATATGCAACAAAAGCCAGTAGTCATCCTCCCCTCCCTCCCCAAAATTACCATGTAACAATTGTGCACACGTGAGAATTGCCCCTACTGGAACAGATGTAGGTACTTACCCGAAATTCTGCCGTTTTGGTATATTCCTACAATTTACTACTCTACATTTAACATGACCGTTCTTGTGTCAGTAGATACAACTTCATTGTTATGGCCCGAGTTGCGTATTTTGGATAAAGTCACCTGGATTAATTTACATTATTTAAATCAGATCAAAACCATCTGGTACAAGACTGGAAATGCTAATCAATGGTTCCACCCATCTCCCTATATTTGTGTCTTCCTTTATCATATCAATTTAAGATTACTATCCCGCGAATCTAGTAAACATTTTACCAGGGAAAAATCCTCGTAGGCCTATATTAATGGACGTGAATATAAGGCATTCCTCCCTATAAAGTCTTGCATATAGCTTACTCTTAAATGTCAGCAAATTGAAATATACTGCCACCTAATTTGATATAGGCAGATTGAATTGCTTATATATTTCAACTCGAATTTGTAGAAAAATCGACAATATAGTAATATAATAACAACAATAATAATAATAATAATAATAATAATAATTTTTGTTTCAAGTAATTTTCATACCACTATTATTGTTATTTAGTAGTTTGGTTGTTCATTTCTTGTTAGCTTGGGGTTTACTGTAATTTTGAAATACTAGGTTCGTTTTTCAGAAATTGAATATGCAATTAATTTTGCCTATTTATATTAATATATATATATATATATATATATATATATATATATAAACATGTTTCTACTATTTTCTATATATTTATTTATCTAAATAATGTATAAAACACTGCAGTATTTACCTTTCTTTGATGATTTATATACAAATAACAGTGTTAACGGCTATCTTGATTTATATTATTTGCAATTATTTGTTTCCAGTCGTACCTATTGTGTAATAGAGTGTATCTGACGTTATTTTAATCTGTTCAACAATGAAGTCTCTAAGGTCTAATGGTTATGACGCTCGCCTTGGCGAGAGGCTGCAGATTCGAATCCCGTCAGAGGCATTTTATTACACAACTTTTCTATATATTTATAGAGCTATGATACACGATGTATTATCCTTTATGTGAACACTTTGTTTAACTTTCTTTGATGATTTATATAATTTAACAGTGTTAACGGCTATCTTGATTTATATTATATATTATTATTTGTTTCCAGCAGTACATATTCTGACGTTATTTGATTACGTTATCTGTTCAACTATGAAGCGTCTGTGGTCTAATTATGACGCTCGCCTTGACAGTGAGATGCTGCAGGTTCAAATCCCGTCAGAGGCATTTTATTACACAGTTTCTATATTTATTTATGGACCGCATTCGTTGAGAGCTACTGTATGCTACACGATGTGTTATCCTTTATTTGAACTCTGTACACCTTTCTTTGATGATTTATATGTAATTAAATAACAATGGCATGACATAATTATTATTATGTCAGTAACTGACATGATTATTTTGATCTTTATATAAATTTATGAGGTGTATAAAGAGTAAGGTTTAAGATGGAACCACCAGTATGGCGTCGGGCAATCATTTGAATAAGTAGCAATAATTACCATGTTTTAGCTAATTTCCAGTCGCCGAAACACACGGTACCAACCACAGAAAGTTCGTAGTGTTTAACACGACCCAAAGCGATCAGGCCGTAGTAGTTCTAAAAGTAAGACCTAAAATAATTCCCTTTGAGTACGTAAATAAAAAAAAAAAATAATGTATTCATGTATGTACTGCACATAGAGATATCGCGACCTTACGAAAACGATAACGAATACCTCATTATCGTTGTCCTCATTCTTGACAATTATGCTGTACGAGCTGAATAAATATGTATAATATGTAATATATCATAATACATTTCATATAGGCCTAGGCCTATAAGGCTTTGATTACAAAGCCTTACTACCGTATTTCACCAACAAACATAGTAGGCCTACAGGCCTACAAAACAATTTCAGTGATTACATGTTATTTACGTTTATTTATTTTAGATGCACACTTAATTTGCAAATGTTCAACAATTCAACAAAAAGCATGTCCTGCTGGTATTGGTGGATTACTACCTTGTGATTTTACTCAGCAAAAAATCAACCAATCAATTGTTTCAATCCTTCCAGTGTCGACGAATCATGCTTTGTGCGAAATCCAATCAAGCTATCCGACTTGTCATCAAAAATTTGACGATAACCATGACTATTTAAATTGTTGTAGGTCTACTCGAGATTTATTATGCAGTATTGAACAAACGAAATTATCAAATATGAGAATTTGTCAAAGAAATGATAACTGTATAGAGCGGGCGCATTGCAAAGATTCTGTTTGTAAGTTTGTGGTCTACCCAAATGCTTCTAATCATAAGGAATATAATATATCAAAAAACCAAACCTCATTTGAAAATCAAAATCGTAATAATGGAAAAGAGGATAATCACAACATTGGCTTATCTATCGTAGCAGATTGGTCAAAGAATACTTCCGCAATATACAATAATTATGAAAATCATTATAATAAAATTAAAGAGAAAGATCAGATCGTATCTAACCTAGCAGACCTGCTGACAAATACATCAGAAAAAGTCAGTTATCATTATGGTATTTCAGATAGACCTACATATAGTTTTCCATCGTGTCATGTCTTGAATGAAAATGCAGATACATGGACTCCGAAGACGGTATGGGTTCGCCAACACTGTGAACCATCAATTCTACCGATTACACAATCAGCTTATCAACCAACTGAATTTAATTCAATTCATCGTTGTCAGCAACAATCCACATTCCAACATTGCGAAGAAGCGTCTCACTCTCCGAACAATTTGCACACTACACCAAATGAAGGCCGATCCATTGATAGATCAAAATCGCCATCACATTCATCCATAATATCATCAACCAAAGAACTGAAATTGACGTCACATTTAATCCAATCATCTAGCACAAATGGGTTCTACGACGCTTCAGTTGCTGATTGCTTGGCGATTCCAACACGGGTTGTTCATAATCGCCCTGCAGACAGGCCGTTAATTCGAACCCTGCCAACGTTTACAGTTCATGAAAAGAACTCTCCGACCGAATTGGTCTCATCAGGCGATAGGTTACTTAAAGAGTTAGTCTCGTCAAATGCTCTAAGTGCTATATTGCATGATACTTGCAAGAATTCAGCCATGTTTGACAAATCTTCAAAACTAAATACCTTTGATTCATCTGCGTCGACATCGATTAGCAGAATATTAGAAAGAGTCCGAAGCATTCCTTGTAAAAGTAATATCGAAAAGATCTCATCCACCCAACTTGTAAGGAAAGCTCAGGTCCAACGAACAAGTACTAGCAACCGTACGAAATGTGTGCAGATCTCGTCACCTGATAGACCAAATGCTAAACACAATAGCAGTTATCGTCATACGCCTATCAACCAAGGTCATATTCGCTCAGCTGATGGCAACCGTGCAGAGTCGCAGAACAGTCCATCATTCAACAGTCGGCCTACTATCACTATTACACACCGCTTCACACCAGTAGGTTCCTCTGCTCCTCAAGGCTTCTCTACTACTTCGAATAGCAATAGTCGAACATGGTCGTCATCTTATTCAAAAAACGTTCAATCGGGAAGAAAGGGTACGTTGGAAAGTAGAATACTATAATGATAATAACACCAAACGGTAAAAGCATATGAAAACATAGAAAACCAATTAATAATATAAATCTACTAAATAATAAATATGCAAAGCCACCATAATGGATAACACAAAGCTTCATATGAAAAGTAGGCAGACCTACTAGGAGCCAATAACCTTCAGATCATTCTTTAAATGTTGCCTTTCTCCCGTAAAGAGTCCGAGACCCAGTCCTCTGTGGAGGCTCGAATCAAGCGACCTATGAACGCTTTCATGGTCTGGGCGAAAAAGCACCGCCCTATAGTGGCCAACGTCTTCAACGGGCTTACAAACTCTCAGATTAGTGTCAAACTTGGAGAGATGTGGAACGCATTGCCAAAAGGACAGAAGCAAAGCTACTATGACGAGGCCGACATCATAAAGAGGAAACACAAACGTGATTTCCCAGGTCAGTGTGCCCTCGATGATTTCATCAGTTAGACTACATTAGAGACTTCAAAAAAAGTACCACACAACAGACGTATATAAAAAGTATCAAAGAATTCTAATTTTCTTTCCAAAAGGTTGGGTGTACCAGCCAAGACCTGCAAAGAAACGAAGAGAGTCAAAATACTCATTAGCAAACCTCTTCCCGTCAGAGGAGGCCATGCATGAACACATGAGATCAATAAACCACAATGATAGTTTCTCACCTGTACGAAAAGGAAGCTATTCAGACAATCGGCAAGGATCTCCGGTCAAGTATAATAAAACCTCAGATGAACATCGGGTTATGATGGCAGAAAAAACGCAAAAGGTAATCAGGGGTGGCGCCAGCGGGGGGCCAGGGTCCCCGTCGGGGAGAGCTGGCCCCCACCCCCGTCGGGGAGAAAAATCACAATTCGTCGGGGAGAAAAAAATATTACTGTATATGTATTTTATACATAGTAGTAGACTCTAAAATCGATTAAATAAGCCTTTGAAACACCTAAATTGTCGAAATTTCCGGGGGCTTCGCCCCTAGGACCACTTTCGGTACTTTTAATCAAAGCTCGACCACGCCTACTTTGCTTTCGTCTGGGAAATCTGACACCTCGTCGGGGGCATCGGCCCCCCGTCGGGGACCTCGCCCCCACCCCCCTGTCGGGAAAATCCTGGCGCCACCCCTGAAGATAATCAGTTATATCATATACTACTGCTACCTCTAATGTTACCTGCAATATCAGAGCAATTATTTAATCGACTAGCCAATAGTGTTACACTTAAATACGAGGACCTGGCCTATTGGATTGAAGATTACGAATTTGGTAGCACTGTTTAATAACTTCTGATTGTTTTCTTCTGTTGATTCTTATCCATTATTTAGTTTGTATTGGAACCAATACAGGTTAATCCAGACAATCCAAAAGAATATACATGCATGATGAAATCAATTGATGCGAAGGACCCAACAAAACACGCCTGTCAGCTAGTTCACGTCATGCCAATACTAAAAACATCATCTGAAGGGAATGGCGAGCACGCAAGCGACGCCGTTCGACAAAAGACGATACAGAAAAGTCAGATGACAACCAAAGATGCATTCAAACTAGAAGAGATGTCAACCAAGCAAGAATGCATCATTAATGGGAAATCTGGATGTAGTGTTATGTGGTCACCAATGAAAGCAAACACCGGAGAAAAGATTAAAAATCTTCAAAGATATACCAGCCATCGACCTCACCTCGACGATGTTGCCCTGAACTTTGCCAGCCGTTCGATCACTAATGATCACGACGACATTGAGGCTGATGATCTGAATTACGAAAATATTCAGCAATATTGTCTCGAAAGTGGCATAGCACTGGAAGAAGTACAGCTGAGCGAACAGTCGAGTTCACAAACAAGCGTGGAGCTTGATCGCCTCTTCTATGAGATATCTAATAGTGATGATGAAGATAACTTTCGTGAGTGCAATTCCGAATGGTTAAGTGCGCCAGAAATTGAAATAACTGATGTAGGCGACGTTACCGAGCTGTGAACAATCTGCTTTACCAATATCTTGAACATTTAACATTAGTTTTATGTATACTGTATGTTAATTACGGTATTTTTTTTTCATAAAACCTTAATAAAAAAAAAATCAGCATTTTTGAACTGAACATATTCAATCATGTGTGAAAATATAGATGGATGTTTATAAACTATGGAAATGTAAATTATATAATAAATCTGAATGTGAAAATATTATATTGGTTGAGTTTGAAGATTTCCACAAATGACACTATGGAAGTCAGCGAGCATGTATAGATGTGATTAAACTTGCATCAGAGTATTTAGATTTAGATCAAAATGTGGATGCAAGTTTGATAAAATTACAAAAACTTGAATACGTATGGCTGGCTCATCAGTCACTCACTCAATAAATAAATAAATAGATGAATCAATCAATAAATCAACAAATCAAAAGTTTATCACGTAAAGTAATATTCGGTGGCACTTAATGATGAAGTAAGTACAGTACACAACATTTGTTTTCAATTTAACAGGAGCTATACATGAAAGTGATCGTCTGTTGAGTTTTTAAAATCTGAGATTGTGAAAGCTTGATTGAAGTGGTAAAATATCAACATGAGGCTCCAGGTCATGTTTGTATCAAACATATTTTATATTGAATGCGAGATGATGCAGATAACTAGTTAAGTTTCTTGAGACGGGGAGTGAAATTTCTATTTGGTGACAAGTCTTGCTGCGGTGTTCTGTGCAAATTGAAGCAAGTGCGAACAGAGAATAACTTTTAGGAAAGAATATGACAACTAAAATCGTAACAATTAAATAAAATAACCTGTATTTCAAGTTTATTATATTATATAAAAACTATGACTATGAACATGTCAAAGTCAGAAAAACAACATATAATCTACAAGTAAATAATATTTTTAATGAGTCGCAATGAATAGATTATTTTCTTTGTAAAATGCAAAATAGTGTTATTCTATGCATCAATTCAGTTATGGATCACTGTTACTTTGAAAAAGATTGCAAGGAATCAGTTGCCTTGTGGGATCGTTTATGTTTTAGAATCTCAGTACTAGTGAGACTGAAGTCTTGCTTGCAGATTTCACAGTAGAACGCTTTTGCCAGTTTCTTTAAGGAGCTTTTTGCCGAGGTAGAATCTGCAGATGTTCCAGCTGTATCTAACACTGCATGAAAAAAAAACAGAACAACATTGTAGTGATAATGCCCAAGTTTAGATACAAACGAGGTTACATATTGCATCACAGGATGGACGACTCCGAAAGCTTATATTTTCAGTAGGGACATAGAGTTGAATACATGACAAGAAAACATCAGTAGAGCAACAACATGCAATTTGTAAAGTTCTTTTTCATTATACATGTATTATGTGAACATACATTCATTAAAATAACACAAAGAATGTGGAAGATGCCATATCATTCCCATACTTCCATTTCCAAGATTTCACAAATCCGTACAAGGTGTGCAATCTTGTTTGATATTCTTAGATAAAAGATCACTTGTGACAGTAGCATATTCTGTTTAATTGTTTTATATTAACTATATAAATAGATTTGATATTCTTACATTGTGTTGACTTGCACTCGCTTTGATGTTGTAACCTTTCAACCATTGTTACAATCATGGCTTCATTGCACTTTAAACATGTCCAATGCTCACGGAGAACAGAGCTATACATTCCTAGGCTGTTTGAATCATTGTCTTGAAGGCTATAATGAAAAAAGATGAAAGTTAAAAACAGAATGTTATCAAATAATTAAAAAAAAAAACTATTATCCATCAAAATTGGTTCTCATGTTGTTTATATTTATGATATGGTAATCAGATATTACATGTTGCATCATGTACAACAGCCTCTACCACATATGGAGATTATTCCTAGTTCTGCAGCACCATGCCAATTCATTTTCATAAAATATAAGGTACCCATTAATACTCATTGGTGGAGAGTATACCATCTGATATTATATATGTAATTCAATTCAACTTTTATATTTATACAATCATTAACAAAATGTAATGTTAACACCAGAATCTGGCATTCACAAAAACTAATACAGTTATAAGACAACTTCAAACATAAAAAAATGTAAAATAAATAGTTAAATGAAGCTCTAAACAAAGTAAAAGAAATTACAAATTATCCATAATATGCAGGGAATATTCTAAGAACAAATCTGGTGCTGTATTGTATCATTTTAAAGCCCTCCATCAATATTAACTATTTATTAAATGATAGCTCCATTATCATACTTAAATTTTTTTTCAAGGAAGCACATTTATAAGACAAAAGCTTATATATGGCACGTGCAAGAATCTAATCTATAAGTTTGTGCTCAATTACAATCCCACCACAGCACTTTAAACCATTTCAAATGTCTCCAACACTTGAAGCAGCTCACCTGGCAATTGTGAGGTAACTGTTAACCTGGGTACCGCCTTTGATAGGGTGTGGCTTAGCATCTTTACTTTGTGAGATGAAAAAGTTATCTGTATCATTTCCTAAAAGAAAAAGATTTTTAAATGATGAGATTTCATTTACACAAAATACCATATGAAACTGCTCAACCAATCTTGGTGCAATGATACTTGGCCTCTCATCCAGAGGCAATGGAACTAGGGTGAGGTGTTTTAGTGCAGTGCATTAAGTTGGGTGTATGAACAATATGACCATAATTGACCAGTAATATAAGAGAAGGAATGGGAAAACAATGTGGTTGCTTCTAACCACACTGAGTGCAAAGCTGCTGGGAAATGCCTACAAAGATATAGGTGAAGGCATAAGAGTTATGATATGACTTAGAGACAACAACAGGATTACCTTCTGTAGGACCAATGTACAGATTTTGTAATTCAGAACCAGCAATTTTCTTCATTGTGTACTTGATGTTAGATTCCAAGAACTGCACAAGCTTGCCTGCAAGCTGCTTTTCAAATTGTAATAAGCCAACGTCGATGGGTTGATCAGCACTTGAGCCATTTGCATCTGATTATAAAAAAAAGTAATTTATTATTTTGATTTGTTTCAAACATATGCATGATTACAGTAAAAGAAAAAGTTACAGTAAATCATAAAGGAAGATGATGATACTAGAGAGCTTTTGACTGCACAACCAGTGGCGTAGCTGGGAGTTTTTGGGGGGGAGATGATGGGGTACAAAGGCAGAGGGGGGACCAACGGCTATGTGAGGGGGCACTAAGTCGCAAAATAAGGTAATATGAGGTAATTTTTAACTACTTCACTAGATACGTCACTGGGCTTGACAAAGTTAAGATTTTGGACATAACATCACATAAAGTTTTCTGCACATCCAACAAAATTGATTTTTTTTTATGGTCATCTGAGTTCTAGGATGGGGTTTGGGTTGTATATGCAATGTGCAGAAAAACCATGATGGCCACCAACAAATGAATCAGTCTTAGGGTAATCTCTTCATGCAAATGAAAGCCACCTAATGACTGATTTTACCTAAAATTGCTCTTGTAATGCTTGAATAAAAATGTAACATCCTAAGCTGCCAATGTATTATGTGCAAATGTGTAATAAAAAAAAAGTTTTCTTTAAACTTACCCTCTAATCTCATTTTTAGAAGCTTCTGCCAGGTGTCTCTAAGTTGGACTACTGAGGAGATCATTTGCTGAGCATCCGTATCTGTTTGGAACTTGAACTCCACCCAGTCATCAGCCACAACTCTACAAATAAAAGCCAAAACTATACAAGTTATCTACTACTGTAAAACAGATACAGTAGTACCAATATTAATAATAATGATAATTATTATAATATGTCAGTCTCCTAAAATAGAATATAATACCCAATGAAAAAATTGTCTGTAAGTCGTGCATTATGAGCATGTTAGGCCAACGTAAATTTGTGGCATTCGTCTAGCATACGGTCGAAGTTGATTCAGCTTGTTGGGCTAATGTTTCAATTAACTGTGTTTTCCAATAAGCTGGATACATTCTGGCCAGATTGAAAATCGAACATTAAAAAACAATGATAGTTTAAATATGTTGAGTTGACGTACATGTGTAAACTTTGCCCAACATAGGGTCATAATAATTTGCAGGTTTTTGCTACTGAATTATCAATTGTCATACAGAAGTCAGTGCCAATGTTTATCACTATGCACAGCAAATAAAAATTCAATCAATCAATCAGAAATGTATAGGGCACACATATCTATCATCCATATGTAGTGTTAAAAAATCTTATTTAATCAGATCTCTCAGATGTGACTTCCTCTAACTTGGGACCCTAGTACTTGCTATTGGATGTGCAATATTAAATATCTAAATGATGAATTAGAGAGAACATAATGTACAGTAATTAAAACATTATGATAATCTAATACTAAAAATACCTATAATGAATTAGAACTGGTAAAAACAGCTTTCTTTACCTTCTCTGTTTCAGTTTTCCATGCTTACCTTGTACAATCTGTGTTTGTATCTAAACTGTGAGCATAAAGTAGCATTGTCTGGAGTGCAGGAACACGCATAGTATTCACAAGGTAGGGCTTCGTTGTTTCCAAGAGCGATCTGAACAGAAACAAGAATAACACTGAGTTTCACACACAAATCCTTTGTATGCAGGTAATGAGGAAGGACCACTATTAAGTTTCTATTATAATTAAGTCAATTTTTAACTTTGCTGTATTACATTAACACACTCAATGAATGTTCAACACATTTAGTTTCTTCAACCCAATTCAAATACATGCTTGAACATTGCCAGAAAATATAGTTCTGCTTTAACAGCCTTAATTAACAGTTCTCTCTAATTTGGTGAGGTTCCATATTTGAAAGTGGCTAAATATTTTGAAAGGGTAGTTGCCAAGCAACACCTATCTTTCCTTTCTGCCTATGACCTGCTAAGTGGACATTATTGTCCAATTTACAATATTGAGAGTGCTACTGTAAAAGTCCAGAATGACCTCCATTATTATTACCATTATCATAGTACTGTACTGTATTACTATTTACTATATATCTTATTTGTTACAAATAATTTCACTTACACAAATGCTAGCAACTGGTGTTTATTACTGAACACCTTCTTAGTATTAGACTCCTCATCAGATACTGGTGGCTCAAGGGTGTCTGGGTTGGTTGCAAATATCCCAGTGGGATGCAGTAACACAAATGGCTTAGCCTACATATCAGAGATCAAAATAACATTTGAATTGGTACATTAAACTAAACACTGACATGAAATAGGGAAATCTACCTCCAATCCCAATCCCTATTCAGGGAACACCTCTACTAAGAGAACACTATTTTGGTCCTGAGGGGTTCTACAGTAGTATGAGTTGCTTTTTATACAACAAATATTAAAGTATAGACATACATCAAAATACATCAATAGAAGATACATACGCATGAAATCTTGGTTTGGCTTGGTTTCCATACAATTGCTATACGCTATTGCTGACAGCTTTCGGTGATGCTGATTGGTCGGTAGAAGCAGGGAGACTTCCCGATTGCATCAGGGACTGCCATACGGTACAATGATTATACTGAAAACACTATAGCAAAAGTGTAGCAATTGTATGGAAACCAAGCTTTACAAAAGTCTGTATTCAAATTCTATTCCTTACAATTACACACAGGCTAAAGATTACAGTATTCATCTTCTTAATTGTTAAAGATGATGAATTGTTTGTAGAATATATAATTACTTTTGTATGAAACACTTGATCTGTGTCCTTCCTATAGGAATTGCAGTCATCTGCAATGGCAAGCTGTGGATACAGTCCGCTGCAAAGGATCACCTTAAGCAGGTTGATATCACGTAGGGTAAAACTTCTTGTCACGTTTGCTGCCTCCTAAAATTATTTCAGAAAATTTTAAAATTTTAATTTACCATTTATACATTACCTATTAGTATAGACTTCAGTACAGTCAATGGAAATTACCAAAAGACAGCATTCTTAAAAGATTAACACACATTTAATACATCCGGAAGACTGCACTAATGGAATTAAATTAAAATCTAATATACATAAAAAAACAATTAGTGGTCTATGATTTAAACAATACACTGGGTCCCATGTCTTCTGTGATTTGGGCTCCTGAAAATCATCATGATTTTTGTGAGTTGTTTTTATTACTGCATTATTGTCACCCTAAAATCAGCTGGCCATCATCTTTACAGACTCTAATTGATTGAAAGACTTGGTCTGGCGAGTCGAATGGCCGAACAGTTAAGACAGGGGTGTTGCAATCTAGCTACAGCCATAGTATGATCACTGGTTTGGATGGCAAGCTCGCCTATGGTTCTGTGGTCGAACAAGTTTTCTCAGATAGGACTATGAACTGTAGGCCCAGTGTACACAATTGGCTCATGTGCACTTTAAAGAACCCAGTAGGAGGTTACCCCGGTGTACTGGTCCATACAGCCCCTGTTACCCTGTGTTTATGGACCATTTGGTCCTTTGCAGGATGCACCTACGTACACGTAAACTGAAAACACAGCCCGTAAGATTTAGACAAACCTGCAGCTGATTCAAATCATTGGAAAGTTTAAATTCCAAGTCAGCTATGTTAGTTTCTGGATTATCATCATCTTCCCCTTCACTTATTTCAACATCCTGTGAAACAGACGTATAGATCATTAAACATTGTCCAAACATAGTTACATAATATACTACATAGTTACACTGTAGCAGATTCAATGGGAGGGGGAGCCATCCCGGGACCACTTAAATTTGTTAAAATTATAAATAAAATGGAGAAAAAGGGAAAATTTTAACGAAATTTAGGTCTCAGAGTGCCATTTTCGGCCATTTAGAGGTGCCATAATCAAAAATTTTCTTACGTCAGCCCCAATATGGTGGGCTGAGGTAGCGTAGATTATCCATTAGTGGAAGTCCCCCTGGGCCCTGTCTATTTTGAATTACTGGATCTGCCACTGTTACATAACATACTACACAAAGACAGTATTAGCTAAGACTTGATTGGTTGTCTATATCTGAACTGGCATAATAAATAAATATATTATAATGAGGATAACTTTTTATTAATCTTCAAAGATAGAGGATAACTTTTTATTAATCTTCAAAGATAATAACAAGTAGTATACATTTCAATTAGGATTATTAAATGTATATTTGCATATATGTATCTATGCTGTATCTCTTGATGTTTAAATGATACTGTTGGTGAACTTCAGGACCATGTATCTGCTACTAGGTCTTTTGCATGTTTTGTCTTTTCTGATTCTTTACTTGCTGCTAGGCCCAATGTTGTTTCTGTTATGTTTAATGTGTTAAGTACTATAAATGAAGTTAAATGTTTTGATCACAACAAAAGTGAATATTGTTTAGAACAAGATGGTTGAATCAGAGGTGGTGTCAGGATTAGCCTAACTAAAGCTTTAGCTTGGTATTTCTTCCCCCCCCCCCACCACCACTGTACTGGTACCATCCCTGTGATGGATGAATACTAAAAAAGAAAGACAATGCTATCTGGAGTACTTGGCTTTATAGAAGCCTTACCCCATCCTCCAGACGTAGGAACTTCCTCTTCCTCCTGGTGCCCTGGTGCTCTCTCTTTAGTGATGTCAGTTTCTTACGATCTCTATATTTCTGCTGTCGATCATAGCTTGTTAACTCACTGGCTGTTTGTACTTTTCTGTTCACTAAACCATAATCCTTCAGAAATTTAAGAAAATAGCAGGTAAACCAAAATGGTAGGGTAGCATCTCTAGATAGTCATGTAACTGACACAACCGTTCACTTTCTATCATTCTATTCATTTATAAGAAAATTTATCAACAAAATTAAATGCTGTCCTTATCTTTATTCCTACCGTTAATAAGCCTTTGAATTGTTTCACAAGTTTTGACATTTCGTAAAACCTCTGCTCTTCAAGTCCACGTCGCCGGCACCACTTACGGGAAGTAGAGCTTCGATCTGCTTTAATCTATGGAAAGGTAATATAGTGCATAAACTTAATAGTCTGAATTATGATGATATACTACTTCTAATCCAAAATAATAAAAATAACAAGCACAAGTATCCATCAACAATAATATCCTGAATTTATAGGGTGCCAATTCTAATACTAAATCCAAGGTGTACCCACTAAAAATTTGATTAATTGGTTGATAAACCAGAAAAATGTTCAAAATTCTCTTCTACGAGGGGATTATACCTATTCATATATAAGTAGATTGTATATGAACAAATACAGCAAACTACACACTAAATATCCTAGCAGGTAACCATTTAAGCTCCTGGGTGAAAAGAGGCAAACATCGATAATGTTGAGACCCGAACCATAGCTGCTGCACCAACTACTCCAACAAAGCATATAAAAGCTTATGGTGCAGTGACATACAATGGTAACCTTGATAAAGTTAATATTGATAACAGATTTTCAAAATTCTATTGTAATTTTACTAATACTATGGTCAAACGAAGAGAAAAGAAACTGGGTCATCACATTCGAGTCCTGGCCCCTATAAAACTACAGATGGGATGCTGAACCACTGAACATGCACAAGTCTGTGTAAGCTGGCTGAATTGAACTTACCTGGACCCACTCATCATAAGCATTGAGGAGTGTAAAGGGATCACCATGGTCTGATTCTAGGGAACGTCTTGCAGCCTATGGAGCACAAAACGCAGCTTGTGTAAGGTATATACTTTACAGTCCACAGCACACCTATCTCTCTCTACTGGTAGCAGGCTCCAGTGGCATATTTAGGTGTCTTAAAAAGGGGGGCTCATGGGAAGTAAAGGTAAAGTGGGGGATACCTCGATAATTAGTGAGGGGGGGCACTACAGTAGCTCACAAAATAAGGTCATATTTATCCATTTGAGCGTGATGTTTTTGCATTGAATATTTCTAATTGGAAAGGTTACGGGGGGGCACACAAGTTCTTTTAAGGGGGTGTGCAAACCCCTTAGATAATTATGCCACTGGGAAGCTCCACCAAAACACTGGAAATTGTGGTATTCCATAAGCTTGTTCTGGTGGTGGTGGTGAACATACTGTTTTTAAAGCTAGATTTCTGTCACTGTTACCTTGTATTTGTATTTAAAAAAAAAAAATTATAATGATAATGACGATAATAATGATGAAGATGACCACAATGATGAGAAAGGTGTTTTTAATTAATTTATAAATATAAAATAATAAAACTGTATCAGACAACTGAATTTCAAATATTTCTGTTAGGTTCAATTAATCTGTCAAATATTCAAAAGAAACATCAATCAATCAATCAATCAATCAGTATCTTTCAGGAATAGATAGTGATGAGTAAAATCCTTCGCTGGTGCTTTCTAAGTGCCTTAGTTTTGTTGAAGGATTTACTAATAAATACAAATGATACAACAAATCATGGAGGATGAAGACTTCATCAACAGTATAAACATGCTTTGTATATACCATTGCATCTTGATTAGAATGAGCCTTGCTTGTGAATGGAGACTGGACACTCAGTGAAGCCGCTATGCAAAGTATAGGATCAATCATCTATTAAAAAAACACATTCAATAATTATCTTATTACCATAATATTATTACATTACAAATTACAACAATAACATAATAACAATAACAATAATAACATTAGGAATTTGAATGAAGTTTGAAACCATTCAGACTTACCAAATTTTGTCTCAAATGTACTGTTGTTGAATAAAAATGAATTGAATTGAATTGAAACTTTAGTTATTGTGGTAACAAACAAATAACCAACAACGACAACAATAACAACATGAAGAACATAGGTAAAAACAATTGCCTCCCCAGTCTAAACACCTTAAATTACATAAAGATGTTCCTGAAAAATTATTCCTATTGAAAATGTCACATAATTGGGGAAAGAAAATTACAAAATGCTCTGAAGCAAAGTATTTCATTTTCAGATGGAAAGTGACACACTATTTTCAAATGGATGCAATGTTTTATAAATGTTGCAAGGTTTGCAGAATGGAATTTTTAGTCATGAGAAAAAATTCTAGTGGTTTGCAGGACTTAATACAGGCTATTGCGTACAGCACAAGAATTCCTAAGAATATTGTCTTGACAAGCACAACAGCTCCTTTTTTTTTGTGAATTTTCTTTCCTTTAGTTAATCCAGTCTGGATTAACTAAATTCACAAATAATTTACTGAATCCAGAATGAATTTATTTCCTATGATCACAACAGCTCCCTCTAGAAGATTCTGAATGTTTTGTAATGATGCAACAACCTACTTTGAATACAGTGCCTATTATCAACATCTTTCCAATCACCACATCTACGGGAAGTCTGGCAAGCATGGCCCCAACAGGCGTTAATTGCTCATCATCTGTCAAAGCATTTTGCTCTTTCAAAAATGCCAAGGAATTCTCAATGTTTGATGGAGGAGGTGGTTCAATGAATGGAAACCTTTAAGAAATAAGATAATTCTTTATTAATAATGTATAACAATTTATAATTATAGTTGCCAGCTGGTACTGGTAACTGGTATAGGCATTTATAATGCGCCTCTTCCTTGAGGTTATAAAGCGCACTTCTTTTCCCTGGTCATTGGGTCCATATGCTTTAAGTGTTGCAATCAGCGCAGGAGCAGACAACCCCACCAGGTACCCATTTATACTCCTGGGTGGAGAGAAGCAATGCAGATAAAGTGTCCACATCCTTCAAAATTATAATAAAACCTAATCATCATCATTTAATACAATCATTATCAAAATTCACTTATTTATTGCCATATCACAATGTATATATGAAATGTGTTTGTTTCATCATCTCCCCTGCCTTTAGCATCATCTAATTCTTACAATCTGGTACTGCAAATGAAAAAAAACAACAGTTTCTTACTCCCTCGCATTTGGTAGGCCCATTGCTATCATTTGCAGTAGAGTTGAGTCCAGGGGAACACGGTGGATCTCTGGGGTTGTGTATTCTTGAAATTCATCATAATCAGATTCATCGTAAAGCCTAAAACAAACACCAGGCCCTGTTCTACCTGTATTGAAAACAGTTACTTGCCAGTTACGAAATAATCTACTATATATGTATCTCCATATAGAAAATAAACTTCATTGTATTCATCAATAAATCATGGAATTAGCATGGATCAGGGTCCCAAGTCTCCCGCGTGTTGCAGGAAATCAGGAAGGCCTCCCTCAGTCCAGCAAATAAGCAAGAATCTCCCGAAAAATTGACAATATTTGCATATTTTTACTACTGTATTATCAATTATCTCCCAGATGTCAGTGCCGATGGGTATCACCATGCACAGCAAAAAACAAACTAGATGTACTAAGTGGCTTCGTCCAACTTGAGACCCCTGCATGGATTAAACCTATGGCTTCAGGTTGGAAGGCAACCACCTTCCCGAACTGACAATTTTTTTTATCAATAGTCTAATAATTTGGAGAACATATAAAAAAAAAAGATGCTCATCCTGAAAAATACAAATACAGTTAAACTTGTTTAAGTCTACATTGCCAAACTCGAATAATTATTTTACATGCCAAATTGTTGTGTTTTCCATTAATTAACGATCTCTAAGTCAAATTTAATGTAAGTCAAACAATTTTTCAATACCATTTTGAATTCGACTTTAAGCAAGTTAAACTGTATATATTTCAATGTTTACCTGCTCTTCCTTTGCGTTGTTCAGCGCTTGCTCTACTTATCCAGAATTCCTGCAGTTTGCGCATTTTTTCCTTTGAATCGTAACTCATTTCTTTAACCTTTGACATTATCAGAAAAAACATACTATAATGAACATAAATCAAATCAATCAATAACAGGACCTCCTACACTCCCACAAGCAAGCATGGATCTACCAGAAAACAAGATATCTGCTGCAAATTCATAATATTTGCATGCTTTCACCAATTTATTATCAATTGTCTCATGGAAGTCAGCGTCAACAGGCTTCACCATGTGCAACAAAATAAAATAAAATGTTATGGAAGCTCATTCAACCAGATCTCACGAAAGCAACTTCTTTGAACTTGGGACCTCCACAATAATAGATCAATCAGTTAAAAAATATATCATAATTGTCATACACAGATGACAATGAATCAAAAAAGCAAATGAAAAGCGTTATTACATAATGGGACAAAGAGTGACATTCTAAAATTACAAAATCATAAACATTGAAAATATTTTTTTAAAATAGGCTCCCAGCGGGAGCGTGTTTCTACTGCCTTATACAGGAGTTTTTGTTTTTGAATTTAATCTTAAGTTCTTCAATATGCAGAAGTGTGTATTATTGTAGTACATCTGGATTTTTCATGAAAATTTTCTTTTATAACAATATTCTGTATAGGCCTACTACTATTATATTACACTAAAAATACTTTAAAAAAAGAGTAACTCTTGGAGTTGCTGCGTTATGTTGTTGATCTCGAAAAGTACTACCATGTTCTAGAGGGCGTCCTTCAAATGATGGTAAAAGGCATTCATGGCGAATACGTACTGCGTCTTTATAACGCATGTTCAAGTTTCGAAACCAATTTTGTTGGAGTTCTGAAGGCTATTCGATTTTCAATAGAGCGCCCCCTACCTAGTGGTAGTAGTACCCATCATTCCTCCACCGGATTTACCCTTTTCCGCCATCTTTAATTGCTACATCATGACATGGGGGCCGTAGACACAAAAAGAGATACTTAAGAGGGGTGGGGTACCTGTGAATTTTAAAAAGTAGTACAACTCTACCTCCTATCATGATTAAGCCACCCAAATATTTACAAGCTAATAAAATATAACTGCACTCTGCAAATTACCTTTCCAGAATCAGCAATAAAACGGACACCATCGATTGTGACAGAAGTTTCTGCAATGTTTGTTGAAACGATGCACTTCCTAATCCCATCTGGGGCAACATCAAACACCTGAACAATACAATTCAACAATAGTCAATAACATATTCAAAATTATAATGCCAAAAAAAAATTGTGTTGCCCAAGCTCAACTGATCGAAAAAATCTTTAAAACCCAGCTTCTGCTTGTTTTTGGCAAACATAATTGTTTACAAAGAAGCCAAAAATGCTTGTATGAAATGTAAAAGGACAAGCTTCAATTAATACGCGTTTTCTATTGTTCTCCCAAACGCGACAGAAAACATCGTTTGAATAGCACATCGTTTTGAGGCTGATATTCCGTTTTGGACTTTGCTCCTCCCCTTTAACAATGGCTGATTGGATGCACCGTAAAACGTGTCCAGACGACTCTAGCGAACACTAGCGAACACTAGCGAACATCTTTTTGTATGCCGCCTGTGTGTGCAAGAACTGACAGAAGTACGTAAACTCAGGGAAGTCCCTAGTCGATGCTAAAAAAATAGTCGGTTGGGTACTGGGACATCGTTCAGTAGGCTTAGTACCGTGCATAGGTGAGACTATCTTAATATTCAGTGATTTTATGAATCGATGAACAAACATAACGTTAAAAAATCCGATTTTTTAGTTATTTCCGATGTAGTTGCAGCGGGAGTCGCAGGCCACCATCCTGTGCAGCTGTGGTAACATCCAGCAGCACAGCAATTAATTGCTCTCCTTGCCGTTGAAAGGGATCACATGCTAAGACCCATGCCTCTGAAAACATTGTCCATGATCAAATAGATGAAATTTTGCATTATACTAAGCTAAATTATCATACGTAAACGTTAATTTCATGCGAAACACGTTTTTTTTTTTTTATGCCGAATTTCACCATGAATTTCTACTTGTGTATTCCATAAAAAACATGTAAGGCTAAACCATTGCCTACCCAGTAAATGTTTTAATGAGAACTCGCAATATTACTGTAATTTATTTATTTATTCAACTGAACATACACTTTTGTTTCAGCAGCACACATAAATTTGGTGCGTTCAATGTATAAAAGAGAGAAAGAAAAACAACTAAAAATAAGTAATTGTAAAAAAAAAATGTTATACCCCGTTTGAAAATGGACAGTTCTAAATTGCCCAGTACTCTACTGTTTACACACGTGGTTCTGGGCCCTGCTCTCTGCACCTAAGGCTCAACCTCGATATCGCTGCAGTTTTATTTTAAAGAGGACTCTGTAGTTCGATCAGTTAAATAATACATCAAAACTAAAGCTCATGATCTGTTGTAAATATGACAAGTTATTGTCTTTATCTAAATTTTACTATTCAACCAAATATACATCTCTCGATTCAGAGGACCTACAGTAGAGAAAATGCACTGCTGCATTGTATACACAGTAGAGAGTGTAGCCTCGGAAAAATGTGAGTAACCAGCCGTGCGCAAGGATAAAAAAAGATAGGCAGACTACCTACCTAGGTCTAGATTTTACTTTATATTTAGGACAGAATGTAATGCCGAATTACCATGGCACTTAAAGTATATTTGAAGTATGTTTGTAATTTGTAATGACAATGTACCCTCCTTCACATTTGCAAAGAAAATCCCAGTACTATTTTTAGAGTCTTGATGTTCTATCTACAGAGCGGCGTACAAAGCGAATTCAAATGGAACTTATTTATTTTTGTACTTGAATTTTTTACTTAATGTTGCTTAATTAATTGTAATGCCTTATTGTAAATTATTTATGTGTTTAGTGGGTTTGTGATGTTGTTTTGTAATGTTTTTTCTCCCCTTTTGTTAAACTTCAATTTTGAATGAGAGATTGCAATAAAGTTCTTCGTATTTCGTATTTTGTATTAACTCGCTTAGCGCATACCGCGCCCTGGACATCCAGGCACGTTGTCATCATGTAATTTACAAATCTTCATATAAGCATAGAGTAAGTATAGCCACATGTACGTATAAGAAAGAATAGGAGCTGCATAATAATATTTATTTGAAAGGCCAGTATTTCTATGCACTCAAGTGGGCCAGTTGACCGCGCTGTTAGTATAGTAGTAAACGATAGAAAATCGTTCAAACGATTAACAAGCGTCCAAACGATTCACCGTCGTCCAGACGTGAGCCATAATTCAAGCGTGTAGCAAATGAATATTCATATAGCGTGGTAATTAGAATGGTTGATTTCTTAGACGTGTTCGTGATCGGGTGTTGACCTAGACGCGTCTTTACCGTCTGGGATAATTTGGCGATCGCGCCTAATGTGAGTGATGATTGACCAATCTAACTCTCACAAGAACTACACTTCACTGGGCTTCGTTTAATATTTACCTTATCCTGTTCACTTATTGACAGCGTGCTGTGGAGTGGAAGGACTATCCACCTCTTTGTTTGACTGCCATACATCCTTGCTGCTTCCACCACGCTCGATATCTCAGACATGCCACTGAGGAATATGAGTAGGTCACCTCGCTCAGTGATGGGGTACTTGTGCTCAATTCGCTGCATTATCCTGAGAGTAAACTTGTTTTCTGAATGAAGCTGTAACGGGGTCGTTACAGCTTATTGCCTTGGGAGAACACTGATTATGACAAGTTATTGTCCTGGTTATTGTAGATAGTCAACTAAATATAGATCTCTCAATTCGGAGGACCTACATTAGAACTTAGAAGAAAATGCACTGCTGAATACTGTAGTATACACAGTAAAGAGTAGCCTCAGAAAATTGTGAGTAACCAGCCGTGCACGAGGATAAAAAGATAGGCAGACTACCTACAGTACCTAGGCCTAGATTTGATTTTATACTTAGGCCAGAATGTAACGGCGACTATACCATTGCACTTAAAGTATATTTGAAGTATGTTTGTGATTTGTAATGCTAATGTAGTTCTATCTACAGAGCAGCGTACAAAGCGAAATCCAATCGAACTCGCTTAGCGCATACCGTGCCCTGGACCTCCAGGCATGTTGTCATCATGTAATTTACAAATCTTCATATAAGCATAGAGTAAGTATAGCCACATGTACGTATAAGAAAGAATAGGAGCTGCATAATAATATTTATTTGAAAGGCCAGTATTTCTACGCACTCAAGTGGGCCAGTTGACCGCGCTGTTAGTATAGTAGTAAACGATAGAAAATCGTTCAAACTATCAACAAGCGTCCAAACGATTCACCGTCGTCCAGACGTGAGCTGTAATTCAAGCGTGTAGCAAATGAATATTCATATAGCGTGGTAATTAGAATGGTTGATTTCTTAGACGCGTTCGTGATAGGGTGTTGACCTAGATACGTTTTTACTGTCTGGGATAATTTGGCGATCGCGCCTAAGGTGAGTGATGATTGACCAATCTAACCCTCACAAGAACTGCACTTCACTGGGCTTCGTTTAATATTTACCTTATCCTGTTCACTTATTGACAACGTGCTGTGGAGTGGAAGGACTATCCACCTCTTTGTTTGACTGGCATACATTCTTGCTGCTTCCACCACGCTCGATATCTCAGACATGCCACTGAGGAATATGAGTAGGTCACCTCGCTCGGTGGTGGGGTACTTGTGCTCAATTCGCTGCATTATCCTGAGATAGGGTCGTGGATTGAGTCTTTCAAGACGACTTGTTGTCTCCTGCAACAAGAAAATAATCACATGTCAAAGGATTAAACCCACATGCTGACATTATTTGAATGCCAAACTGAAAATAGCTTCTACAGACAGGTCAATATAATAAGAGTTATAGTAACGATAAATAAGATATATAAAACCTTCTTGTCCAACATCAGCAATATTTGTAAACAATTTAAACAACTGATCCATCAGTAAATGCTTAAAATTGCTTAATTACTCGTAGAGATAGGGAAAAGGATTATCACTATGAAAATGAAACAACCAATCATAAAAAAAACCTCTAAAAGACAACAAAAGTAATATGGTAATATTTAGTATACTGGGAGTTCTACTGAGTTCTTTTTGCTTACATGAACAATTGATCCATCAGTAAACGCATAAAATTAGCTCTAGAAATAATCTTTACTTGTAAAGACAAGGTGTAAGACAAATGCTGTTTACCAACCTCATCCCGTATTGGAACATACTCTAAAGTAATTGGGTAAAGCCTTCCTGGTACCTGGAAAAAAAAAAAAACATTCATTAAACATTAAACACAAACTTAATACAGTACATTCAATTCAGTAGAAATTTAGCCTCCTGCTAAGTACCTATTTACTTATATCCTAGAAAGTGTAGCTACTAAAGAGTTAGGTGAAGCCTACATCTATGCTTGGTGGATGGTTTAATGCCAATGTCAGTGTCCTTGGCTCACTTGGATCTCTAGGTCCCCGGTTCAATTCCCATCACTGCCTCTCCTTGTAAGTTAAAAACAAGTTAAAATAGCGCACCGTCTTTCGAACGAGACGTTTAAGCTATTGGTCCCGTGTGCATTTATGGCCCATGTGCATGTTAAAGATGCAGTACACTCTTCGGAAAAGAGTAGGGGATTGTGTCCTTTGTAATAGACAGTGTGAAACCCAAACCCTTGATGCCAAGCTTAAGTTTCTGAATTGCAATGATAAACACAATCAACACTATGTAGTGTAGACTCATCTTCATTATATTTATTTTATTTCAATGTATCCAAACACAAGATGTGGACCTCCACAAAATAATTAAAAAAATATAATAATAATGCGACATTCATATAGCGTTATTTCGTTAAGATCAGAGCACTTTAAGTGTTATGCTGTTGAAAAAAAATATCAAACTCTGAAAAAAGTAATGCACTAAACCAACCACAAACACAAAAAGAAAAAAAAAATACAATGAAGAGGATTCAAACACCCCCAGCAATTTAAGGCGCGAAACCCGTCTGGACAATATTCACAGGTGCCATAGAGGTGTTTGGCATCTATGCCAACATACAATATACATACCTGTAAAACTGGTGCATTATGAAAATAATTTGAAAATAGATTGATGTTGATGGTAGCAGACATAAGGACCACCTTGAGATCTTCTCTCTGCTGCACAATGGCTTTTAGTACACCCAAGAGGAAGTCAGTGTGGATGTGGCGTTCATGAACCTCATCAATCACAATCACATTGTACTGGCTTAGTAATGACTCTGATGCTACTTGTCTTAGTAACAAACCTGTATAGAAATGGTACAGTTAGTAGTTATTCACATAGGTTCATGATGATAGTAACAAAACATGGATTGTAGGGGGGGGGGGAGGTGGTTGGGCTACCATTTGAAGGTATATTTTAGCAATAAAATTGGCAATTTAAACCAACATGTTCAGGTCTGTATTTAGGAGATAAATAACATGTATTTTTTGCACACCCACCACAATGGCAATCCTGGCTATGGCTATACTCTGACTACAAAACTGTAAACAGCATAATGGTTAACAGTCAGCATAGACATCAATCATATTTTATGCCTGTGAGACCTCTCTTTCTTGGATGTATGGAGTGTACACCATGTTTTCCTCACCTTCTGTCAAAAACACGATCCTAGTGGCTTTGCTTCTGCTTGACTCAAACCGTATCTGATAGCCAACCTCATCACCATATTCATTTTGCGTCTCATAACTAACCCTTTTTGCCAATGAGATGCAAGCAATCCTACGGGGCTGAGTACATGCAATGTAACTGTATCCAGCCTCCATTAAGTACTGTGGCACCTGAGAAATTAAATACGATGTAAAAACCATAGCAAGATACGGTAAACCTTGAATTGAAGCCCCATGGGCTTAAACTCGAGCAGCAGCCGATCTTGAATTGAAGCCCACCTCTTCATTTTGCAAAATTAGCCTCGAAAAGAAGCCTATGGAGTTCATTTTGAGATAGCATAGGCTTCTTTTCGAGACAGTACAGTACATACACTGTACATGAATTTAGAAGTAACAAAATAAATTAAAAACATGCATGGTTTATACAGTAGTTTAGGTGATTTAATGCTGGTTAATACACTCAATGATACAGATTGATGTTACAGTGGCCCTCTTTGTAGTTTTATAGTAGTAATTCCCAAAATTAAAAGCTTTTGGAAAAAAGCACCCTCACCCCCCCACTTTGCAAAAGTGGCCTCAAAAAGAAGCCCATCCAAAGTTCGCTTAAAAAAAAACAAAAAAAAACCCTGGGCTTCAATTCGAGAATTTCACAGTAATGTAGTGTATTCCTGAATAAGAGTATGTATAACAATTATATTTACATAGGCAATAAGCGAAGTAGTTCTCCGTTGGAAAATGTGACGAGGATTGGATACAGTGCTTATAAGCTAAGTTTGTTACGACTAGAAGGTGCCCAAATTCTGTTGGGTTTTCACTAACTACATGTTTGGCAACTACAGACGTTCACCACACTAGTTAAGACTAAAGATAGCACTCCAACTACAGCAACTGAGTTCATCTCACTGCAGCCTTAAGCTTGTTTTCCACTTATAAATGAAGTGAATAATTCTGCAAGAGTCAAAAGCGTCGGTTCATGGGCATGTGCATTCACATTTCTATCGGAGTATTCACTTCAGCAAAATCCGTAGTTCAAACTGTTCTACTTTTTGCAAAACAAAAAGAAGGTGCGCAACCAATCAGAGCAAGGAACCTAAATGACACCTTTGATTCACACGAATAAATTCGCCTAGTGGAAAACAGGCTTTAAGCTTCGTCCACACTAACAAATTTTATGTGACAAAATGTGTGTGATGTGCACTTATATCGTCATGATGTCATGTTACATAAAAATATGGGCACATCACATATATTTGTCACATAAAATTTGATAGTATGGACAGAGTTTTAAATGCTCTTACCTGAGTAGATTTCCCGCATCCTGTGTCACCTGCAACGATGATTACCTGATGTTCTTGTAACGCTTCAATGATTTTGCTCTTGAATTGATAGATTGGTAGATTTCTCTGGTCTTCACGTAGTTTTGATAGCCTATCAACCTACAACAAATACATAATTTGGAAAATATACTAATTTGCAATTAGACAATACTTCAGCCCTGCTGAATTGTATAATTACATAATTTATGATTTGACTATTTATTTATCGTTGCCTCAAAATAAATAAACAAATAAATAACAGAGATCTGATTCCTGATGATGACATAATTAATGTTGAAATATTGAATCCCGACACGATGGCGTGCATTTCAATACTTGGAGTATGTATTATACTATCTTATCTGAGATCTGATTAGATACTGTAATTGAGTTAAAACAAATGAAATGTTGAAATATTATTAACACACCTTCTGCTTTTGACAAAAATCTAAGTACATCATGATAACAAACTTGAATTCCTTTAAATGCTTTGGTTTTATATCAGTTTCACCATCTGAAAAGCATAGCAAAAGAAGAAACCCTCAAAATGTAACCATTTAATTACTTTGCAATAAGAAGTGATCATATTTTGGATGATTTAATGTATAGAACATTACATAAAAATAATTGATTGAAGTACTGTACTGTCTGGCCGTTGATCCACAATCAAAACATTGTGAGGCTTTACAATCTTTTTGATTAAAATAATTAGGAACAAAAAATATTTATAAAAAAAATATATTCAATATATAACTGACCTTTATAAAGTGATTTGTAATATTCTAATTGATCATCTATATTTTGGTCTTTGATTGAATCATTGTGACGTTTGGCAGGAATTTCCTTATCATTGTCCTTTCTTCTTTTATCATCATCACATCTTACCTCTGTAAAGAGAATGGTGACTTGATGTGATTTATTATATTTTGTCAATAATAATAATATATTGGACATTTCTGCTAAGCACCACCCCTTGGATATTGTTGCTAAGGTCGTATGAACTGACAGTGTAAAAACATACACAAACATGTGCGTTTGTGGGACATCACATGTTTTTAGGGAACACACATATTCCTGGCCCTCTTTTGATTGGTCAGTTGTTACTCTAAGTTTGATTGACACTCTAAAAAGGTCTATTTACTGCATGTAAGCACTTAGTCTTCATTTTTATTAATGGCCCTCTCATACTATGCATTATTAGATAGCTTCCCTTGCTTGATAAAAATACAAAAATTGGTTCACGACTAAAATTTAACCTCTAGTAGGGGTGGCGCCAGGATTTGCCTGACGGGGGCTCGAGGTGCCCAATGGAGGGGCCGATGCCTCCACGAGGGGTCAGATTTCCCCAACGAAAGCAAAGTGGGCATGGTCGAGCTTCTATTAAAAGGCTTTAAAAGTGGTCCAGGGGGTGAATCTGAAAATTTTGAAAATTTAGGGCTTTCAAAGGCTTATTTAATTGATTTTATTTTAGAGTCTAATACCGTAATATGTAGAAAATACATATAATTTTTTTTTTCTCCCGACGAATTGTGCTTTTTCTCCCCGACTGGGGCCCTGGCCCCCCCAGCTGGTGCCACCCCGACCTCTAGCTTCTGAGCACAAAATTGTATTTAATGGTAACTATGGTTACATACATTGTTGCACTCCATAGCACATATGTGGCAGAGCCAAGCCAAAGGAGGGATAAGTCGCACAGGCAGTTTTCCAATAAATGCACAAACGTGAAATTGGTCATTTTTTTAGAATTTTTTTTTTTCTCGAAAACATACATATTAATCATTTAACTTTCATCCTACATTTACTTTTCTCTGATTTATAATCGATAAATGTTCTAAAAATGGTATTTAAGAGTGCTTGTCCTAGCGTACAGACATAAAATCTTATTTTCAAAGCCAGTTTTCTCAATATACACTTACCAAGTATCCTAAATTTGATTGCCCATAACTTTGCCATAAACTATCATATCAAAGTGATTTCTTTTGCATTTTGAAGATAATAATGTATAGTTTCATAATATGTACAAAACTCAATTTTGAAAATTTCGACTTATCCCTCCTTTGGCTTGGCTCTGCCGCATATATAGATTAAGCTTACCACCCCACCCCTAAAAAAAAAAGGGTAATTCCTATACACACAGGGGTCCCAAGTTTGAAAAAGTCACTTCTGTGAGATATGTTTAAATGAGCTTTTTTAAATACACTTAATTTTATTTTGCTGTGGATGATGATATACATCAGCACTGAATTCTGTGAGACAATTTATCATACACAAAACTAAAAATATGCAACTATTATGAATTTGCGGATGATTCTTTCTTGCTTGCGGGAGTGCGTCTCTATTTCCAGGGGACTCCCGCGACTTGGGACCCCTGTTAATACCAATCACATTTGGAAACTATTATGAAAATTGATGCATAAAATTGAGTGGTATAAATACTTTCTTCTTACTTGCTTTTGATGAAATCTGCCTTCTACTTTGGAATTGCTGATAGCGTAAAAAGAAATTCCAAAAATCGTCATGTTCCTGACTCCTTCTATTAACGCCATATGATATTTTAAGAAAAAATGAAAACGTATAAATTGTTAGAAAAAACATGATACAAGAACAAACGAGCAGTACATTGTTATACAGTTCGCCCTCCAATGCGAGACCACCTTTGGGACCTGAAAATGTGGGGTGGTCTCCAATTTGAGGGCTAGCTTTGTGTTAAAAGGTTGAAGATTGTTATTTGGGTCTTTGGAAAAGTGGTCTCGAATTAGAGGGGTCTCGAATTGGAGGATGCATTGTATTAACTATACAGTAGGTGTATTACTGTATGTGCTTACCTTCTGATACTAAAGTCCTCATTTCTAAAAAATATTCTATCCAATTCATTTCTATACCGTTCCCATGGAAACAAACCATCATTATCATGTTGCTTGGAATGTTTTACATTTGGTTTCTCATCTCGACTGTTTACTTTATAGTCATCTTGCGACCTTCGCCCTGCTGATGAAGATTGCACATTCACTTCATCTGATTTATGTTCCTTGTCATCCTTTGGGGGAAGAAATTCTTTTATATCCTCTATGGAATACCCATAATTATTCCAATCTCCATCTTCTTTTTTCTCTTTTCTGCTTTCTCTTCTTTTGGTTTCTTTTTCCTTTGATGAGTAAGTTTTTTCTTTTCTTGATGATCTTGAGTTCCTTGCTTCTCCGCTGTCAGAGTACCTTTTTTTTATTTTTTCGTCCGAGTCTCTAGAATAGTAATAGTAGTCATCTTGTCGTTCTCCATGCTTGTGATCATACTTGTCACGTCTTTCATCAGAGCAAGAATGTCTGGTATGGTCATCTCGTCTTGAATGACCCTTAACTCTATCAAGATGCCTTTCATTAGAGAGATGTTTCTTATTCACCATTATTCTTAGATTTAGTGTTACTGTTGCCTGCCCTGTGGGAGAACAGTAATATTATATTAACCAGGCCCACAGGCAGTGGGATGTGTGCAGGGGGCAGAAACACACTCCAATCCTCAATTTCAAAAGGTCCACTTTTATAAACCTAGAACACTAAACATTGTTCATTTCGAAAAAAGTTATGCATTACAGTACATATTACGGTATTTGCCAGTTCTTCTAAGCGATGATTTTAATACTGTGGTATGGAATTTGTTAAAAATTAATCAGCTCTAGTGTGATTACAGATTGATCCATATGAACCAAAAAACCTTTTTATCTTGGGGGTTATGAGGCCTATATATAGACCATTATATCGGGTTAATTTTAAAACAGCGGCGCCAACGTCTCGCAACTCATTGGGGGACTTCCAGCGGCCTAGCCTAGCTTGAGCACCTAGATAGTGTGTCAAATACAGCGCCACGCATACACTGGTAACTACGTAGTGCAAAGTGCATAAGCTAGTCTGAAAAGCTCCCCAGTGGTAGTACCCAGGTTATCGGAAACTTTCATTTCAAATTTCGCAAAAATGGTCTATAGATGTAATAAATAGACATAAAACTTCACTTCTCCAGGTTTAACAGCCAAATCGATGGAAATTTTAATAGAATTTTTACAAACATATGGGTTTCAAAAATCCATTAAATAAGGGCCTCAAAATGACACATTGTCATAGGGGGAATTCGTCATAGGGGGCACCATTGCTCTGCCCAGGCCTCTACCACACCAAAGACCCTATTAACAAAGACCCGGCCCCTGCAGCATATATTAAAAAAAGCTCACATTGCACCCCTCACTTCTTCCACCCCCATCGAAAATCCTGCCTTCAGGCTTGTTTACAAATACTACTGTATGCCACCCAGGTTAAAAACTTAGCCTTAGGGATTACAGTATTAGGCCTAAACTCATTCTTGACTAGGGCCTAGGCCCAACACAAATAGGCCTAGTTTGCACCATTGGCATTGGCAGTTTCCACCATTTTTATTTATATGACTGATCCGATAATAAAATTAGTGCATGTTTTTAAGTATTATATTACTTCAAGAACAATCGGAAAAGAAGACGATCGGGCACAATATTTGATTTGGACACCATACGATCTGGCTCAAAGCGAGCAGACCCATTTCCAGGACGAATGGCCGCAATCAGGCCTACCTTCATATTGGGCTCGGAAGCCCTAAACATGGGTCCGATCATCCAGCTAGGGCCAATCGGTGCAGCAGCAGAAGACTGTTGCTCGACTGCTGTGCACTGATCGGGCCCACCCAAGGCCGATCAGGTCATTGTGTAAATAAAAATATAGTTGAGGCTTATGTTAGCTATGTAATAAGAAATATGATTGTCCACCTAGGCCTAGGACTTCATCCACCTGGTAATACTACACCCAACAAAAGAATTAACGAAGTAAAGACAGACAGGCTGGAGGCGTTCTACGAGGTAGCCGATCATTTCGGTCGCGCTTCGTTTCGGTCGCGGTTTATTTCGAACAAATATATGGAGCGCCGAAGGAGTTGCGAAAACGAAAAATTTAATATGCCTAGGCCCTATATATTTTAGTTCGTGAATCGGTTTATCATAGGCCTAATTATTATTGTTTTGCTATCTTTCCACTAACAAAATATCTTTCTGATATATTCTCTTTCTTCCATTTACGGTGATATATTCATGATTGCAACATGATCTTATAATTGAAACAATGGAATTTAGTATGTGCTTCATGCTATTCTTTTTGTTGCGTTTTCATATACTATACTTTAATAAATGGTCAATAAAATGTATCTTTGATTTTAATTGAATTGAATATTGTTACCATCTGAAATCTAT
>NW_022719802.1:235447-242028 GCF_011630105.1 Anneissia japonica
GCTGTATTTGTTATGTAGTAGAAAGCGTAGGATTCATAACAAAACGAAAATAAAAACCGTCCGATAATATTAATTGATAGTTTAGTAATAATAGTATTAATTTTACTTGCTTTTAAGTAGCCTGTTATTACTTATTAGAAATACATAAATTAAAAAAATATGATAAACCGATTGACGAACTTGCAATGATAATTAGGCCTAGTTATATTAAATTTAGCGTTTCGAAACTCCATTGGCGCTCCATGTATTTGTTGAAAACAAACCGCGACCGAAATGAAGCGCGACCGAAACGAAGCGCGACCGAAATGATCTGTATTCGAATTCTCACCTTGACCTTCGCCTGGGCGCAGTGGGCGAAGGTCTGGATCCGCGTCTAGTTAGCATGAATTTTTTAAGCCAGGACCCATAGTATTTTGTTACGTTTCTTCACAGAGTGGGGTTCGTCCGAACCCCCCACCCCCGGATCCGACACTGTAATGTGCTAATAGTTAATAGCTTTTAACGAAGCGAAGACGAAGTCCCCCAATTTGGTGATTATATCGGCAATGCCCTGAGAAAACTTCAAGCAACAAATTTAAATGCTTAAAAAAGAAAGTGCATGTTTTACTAGAGTGCACGAGAAGCACACACACACAAGACGAGTGACCATTATTTTTTGTTCACGGTAAACAAAGAGGGGTGGCTAGCCACCCTATTCGCCACTTCCCCCCCCCCCCCCCCGCCCCCCCCCCCCCCCCGGGGTTTTGTATTTAAAAAAAGAAAACTATATTTGTAATTGAATTATATAATTTTGTAATTGTATTTGTAGATTTACGATTTAGGCCTATATTTGTAAATGGGAGGAACTTTGATTGTATAATTGTTAATGACCATAGGAATTTAAATTATTTTACGTATGTAGGTGTGTCAGAAAGTGCACAAATGAATGGTGTAAGTACGTAGTGTGAGACAAGGGCGATTTTGCCACTATTTTAAAAATGTCAATGCATATTAATGTTATGTGCTACTCATTTATCTACTCTGGAACTGTTGTGTGCCCCCTCCCCCTCCCCCTTTGAAAAATGTTGGATCCGCCCCTGTGACAAGTATCAACAGTACAGTAATAATGACATCATACCAATTTTCTTCTAAAGTTCAAAACCCACTGTTTTTTTTTTAAACTTGTGGAAAGGATAACATTGACTAAGTTAGTATAATTTAAGATATATCATTATTTTTATGAATGTGGGTATGTTTGTTTGTTTATTTATTTATTTACTCTAAGATAGAGATGGCAGGCTATATACCATATACATTCAGAACAAATAGAACTTTATTATTTGTTAACCTAAAAATCCATTAAATACGACTTGCTATACATAAGGCTATAGGCGTCTTCCCCGTCTTCCCCGGAACCGACTGGGGCTTTCCCCTGCCTCCCGGGCAAAGCTTGGCTTATACAAAAATAGAAATAATAGAAATTTTAAAGTAATTCGTATATAACTCGCACAGGTTGTTGTTCGCACAAATGGATCTTCTTCCGCTCGAAAAAAAAATCCGCTCGAATTCGCCTTCGCTCGAAGTGGCATCCGCTCGAATTGACTGGTTCCCAGGCTGGGACATGAAAGGTTGTTGTTTGTTGTTATTTCGCAATTCGCGACGTCATCAACGAGTAAAATACATTCAATCCCGTAACATGATTGGTTTATTATTTTCTAATTTGCATAATTAATTTTTCCAACATTTTTGTCTATTTAAAAAAAAGTGTGTAAGTTATGGAGATGGTAACAATTATAAATCGATTATAAATTTAAATATACATTTTTAGACAAAAAATAAACCCTCTTGGCCCACGGCCCATTTTTTTTTTACACCATGAGCATGCGTAATATTAACCTGCAGTGTATATATACAAAGAATTTTTTCTAGTAGAATTAGAGTTGACTAACTGGTACTTGGTGTGGTACTAGGTTTATCGTCACTAGGTTTATCGCATTTGTGGGTTAGGGGCCGCGGTTTACCTCCCTCCGTTTAGTCATGCTGGATCAGGAGTAGTAAACTCAGCGATCGTGGGTTCGATTCCCACACGGGGCAAGTTTTTTTTAAATTTTTTTATTTATTTATTTTTTTAAGGTCGTGGGTTCGATTCCCACACGAGCCAGTTTTTTTTATTTTTTTTTAAGGCAGTTTAGTTGATGGTGGATAATGATAGCAAACATGGAGGTTGTGTGTTCGATTCCCACACGAACCAATTTTTTCCCCCTTTTTTTTTAAAGGTTGAAGGTGGATAATGAATAGCAAACCTGGTAGTTGTGTGTTCAATTCCCACACGAACCATTTTTTTTTAAGGTAGTTTAGTTGATGGTGGATAATGAATAGCAAACCGACAGGATTGTTCATTTAATTCATATTGAAATTAGTGTTTTGATGGTGAATTTGTTTTTCATTCAATGGGAATTCATATATTTTATATGAGAAGAATCTATGAATATTCAGCTTTCCGTTTACTGGATCCGCCACTGATTATAGCTCTGGAGTTGGAACATGACCGAAGTCCGTTTTGGTATACCAAATATACCTCTTATTTTCTATCGGCATTATTGCCGCAGTGCGAAAAAAGCTCCGATTTTCTATCGGCACTGCCGCAGTGACAAAACACTGCAGTTTTCTATCAGCACGGCCACTCGAAAAGCTGCTGCTTAATTAGTCAAATGGATATTTTTTATCGATATATTATGGTATCAATAATTGGTTAGATCTAGCCTAGCCTATATTATTGTTAACATTATATTATATATGTTTTAAAATTAATTATAATTATTTCTAATTATATAATATATACATATATCTAGGCCCATACATAAGACAAAAAATAAAACAACAAAAATAAAAAATAAAATAGTAGTAATAATAATAATAATATAATAATAATAATAACAGTGCTCGAATAATATTATAATAATGAATAGGCCCCACCGGCCCGCTAATAATTGTTTGATTAATAAAATGAATCAGCATATTAAATGTTTTATAAATAAAGATGTTATTTATTTTATTCTGTTTTAAAAAGTAATCTTATAAATTGGTTAGATCTAGCCTAGCCTATATTATTGTTAACATTATATTATATATGTTTTAAAATTAATTATAATTATTTCTAATTATATAATATATACATATATCTAGGCCCATACATAAGACAAAAAATAAAACAACAAAAATTAAAAATAAAATAGTAGTAATAATAATAATAATAATATAATAATAATAACAGTGCTCGAATAATATTATAATAATGAATAGGCCCCGCCGGCCCGCTAATAATTGTTTGATTAATAAAATGAATCAGCATATTAAATATTTTATAAATAAAGATGTTATTTATTTTATTCTGTTTTAAAAAGTAATCTTATAAATTATAAGTTTATTTTCTATGATAATTTTATCCACATAATTCAAGTTTTCAATGTTAGTACGGTTGATAAATAGGGCTAATATATGAAATAATAATAATAATAATAATAATAATAATAATAACAATAATAATAATAATAATAGACCTAATAATAATAATAATAATAGGCCTAATAATAATGAAGGTGCTCGAATCATGCTTTAATAAAGAACTAATAATACTTCAATAATACTTTAGTATGCCTATTTGCGTTAGTGTGATTAATGAGATATTTGTATATAATAGGTATATACCATTAATAATGATTCAGCATATTAAATCAACTTACGTCTATAGATGTAAAATCTCAGGTTTTTTTTTAAATAAAATGTTACTTATTTTATTCTGCTCAAAAAATAATCTTATAATTTACATTCATTGTAAATTATATGAAAATTTAATCCACATAATTTATATTTTCAATTATTTAAGCATTTAAACAATTCAGTGGGCCTAACACTGGATGTAAATGTAAAAAAAAAACACAAAAAAAACAACAAACAAACAAACAAACAAACAAAAAACATCAACAAAGTGTTTTCGTGTATGCAAATGCTAACACTATCCCGCGATTACCGCGTATTTTTGGTAAGCAGACCTCAGGATGGTTCACACGTGGTGACGAATATCCGTCGAAATGCCGTATAAATAAACTGTAATTATGTAAATAACTTTCACAGGAGCTTTAAAATATCTTAATTAATATAATCTTAATTAATATCTTAAATTAGTTACTAAATTAATTAATAGATTGATATAAACATTGTGACCTATAAAAAAAATTATTAATATATTTTAATTATAAATACAAGAATCCTGCAACAAATTTTTCAGGTCAGAAATTGGCATCAAAAAGTAGTAGTTTTTCAATCGCGATCTTCGTATTTGTCGGTTCATGGAAATAGCGACGATAAACATATAATAATTAGTTCGTAGTTTTTATTGTTGTTATAATAATAATTATATATATATATATATGTAAATATATATATATGTATAATTTTTATTATTATATACATATATTATTATTACATTTTTATTATATATATATATATATATATATATATATGTATATGTATACATTTATAATTTAATAAGGACAGGCCGAAATATTCATGTGAATAATAAATTTATACATATATATATATACAGATATACACATATACATATAGATATACATATACATATACATATATACATATATATATATATTATATATACTGTATATAATTTGCATCATTAATGTGACTATAAACTAATTATTATATATGTTTATCGTCGCTACTTCAATGAACCGAAAAAAAAAAATACGAATATCCCGATTGAAAAGTTACTTATTGATGCCAATTTCTGACCTGAAAAAATCGTTGCAGATTTTCGTATTTTTAAATTAAAATAGATTAAAAAAATGTAGTTAAAGGTCACAATGTTTATATCTATATATTAATTATTTAGTAATTAACTTATTTGAAATGTTAAGATATATTAATTAAGATATATTAAGATATTCGTAAGTTCGTGTGAAAATTATTTACTGGTCCTAATTGCAGTTTATTTATACTGCATTTCGACAGATATTTGTCACCTCGTGTGAACCATCCTGAGCTATGCTTACCAAAAATATGCGGTAATCTCGCGATAATATTAGCATCTGCTTTTGTTTTGTTTTACATTTACATCCAGCGTTAGGCCCACTGAATTGTTAAATGCTTCATAAATTATTTGGTTAACATAGAATTTACAATGAAACTACGGAAGCCCGTTAGTGTCAACAGTGAATAAAAATGTCAAATCAGTTAACTGGCGGCCGCCAGATAATTAAGTGGCGGTCGCCAGATAATTATCTGGCGGCCGCCAGTTAACGGATCTGAAATTTTAATTCACTGGTGACACTAACGGGCTTCCGTATAATATAACGTAGACTTGTTTTGGATATGTTGTGTTTGTTAGCTTAAATTCTATGTTTGATTCTAATCATGTACCTTTTGTTTGTACTTGCACTTAACACTTAATCTAGGCCTTATGGTACACGGACCCCTAGCCGATTTGACGTAAGAGAGTTTATTTAAATGATAACAGTTACATTTAATCATTTAAATTGTTCGGATGAAATATATATATATATATATATAATTTAGGCCTATATGAAGTTTATACTCGTTTAAGCTTTATGAGAACAGTTCAATGCAGGTTTGTACCATATAGGGCCTATTGTGTGTCTTTGTATATGTACCGTACCATCCTAGTGGAGGTTCTTTCTCTTTTGAATATAAATTAAATACTGTAGGCCTACTTTAATTAATTTATTATTGCCCACTTGAACTGTATAGGACTAGGTCTGCAGTGTTCTGTAGAGCGCCATATAAATGCTCGATGTGATCATTTTGGTCCGATGGCCACCTCCAATTTCAAGCAAGCGTCGCAGATTCTTCGGTTACTCTGGAGTTAGGTTGTATATATGAGAATGAAGAAGATAATTCTGATAGCAACATTGATTTATTGCTTTAAGTACTGCGACAATAACATTCAGAGGCGAATTTAGAAAGTTTACATAAAAAAAGTATTTATTAAGGTTTTCATAAGTTTGTTTTAACGCCAGTTTGTGTTACCAATGTAACTTTCATTCTAATTAAAGAGAGCCACGGATTTGCCAATAAAAGGCCCTTAAAAGTTTTGTTATAGCATAATTACCAACCTGGGAGATTTAAAATGCGTGAGTAACTACACCATTTGGCTGGGGGAGGGGATCGGGGTCCATAGGCGGAGCTCAGCTGGGATCGAGGGGGCGTGGCCCCAGGCGCTCTGACGATCTGAGCATTAAAGCTGTTTTAAAACGATTTGAGGGAGTGTGTGTTGACAATACCGGGTACATAAGCAAAAATATTTTGAGTTTCAATGTAATTGAGCACGAACAATGTTGACCTAAGCATTTCACTGATAACCTTTTAGTATAACGCGTCTGAAATAAATATTCACGTAAATACTAAGTACTCTCTAATGACTCAAGTTACTGCATGATCGTTTAAAAACCGAAAGGTCCACTGATTAATCTCAGATAAGAAAGTATAATACATACTCCAAGTATTGAAATACACGCCATCGTGTTGGGATTCAATATTTCGACATTAATTATGTCATCATCAGGAAT
>NW_022719802.1:242119-242699 GCF_011630105.1 Anneissia japonica
TCAAAGCATTCTTACTCTAATGATCAAAGATACCTACAAAAACAAAGAAAGCTCTTTTGAAGCTCTGAGCCCATTGTTAAGCAAAGGGTGTAGTCTACGTATAGCGAACGCTTCTTTAAACAATAGGATAGACCAGTTTCGGGAGCTGTCAATAATGTTAGTACTAGAAAATCACTGCTATGTTACCTACTAGAGGTAATGTTTTGATTGGTTAAACACTTTTGGTACTAGTGCATATAAGCTTGCTAATATGGATATTTTTTTTCATTCCTGATGATGACATAATTAATGTCGAAATATTGAATCCCAACACGATGGCGTGTATTTCAATACTTGGAGTATGTATTATACTTTCTTATGATCGTTTATGTTTTTTAATAAAACCAATTTCTTTAATTTTAAATACATTTTCACCTGAATTTATGATAATTCGTTATCACGCATAGATTTGTGCTAATGCATGACAAATTATGGATCACGCATGTGTTTCTGCAAAATGCGTGTTCTATCCAATATCACTTTGAAATGCGGGACCGTCCCGCGATGCGAGACAGTTGGTAACTATGCTATAGATCGACTA
>NW_022719802.1:242773-243441 GCF_011630105.1 Anneissia japonica
GGGACTTAGGGGGGGGGGGGGGGAGGTGTGAAAAAAAAAGAGAAAAAAAAGAAGGAAATAATTGATCGCCCAAATGCATCAGAGGTTATTTTCCGGCGTCTATAAAACAAAATTTCCACCAAGATGGTGTTATCTCGATCTTCCCCTTTTTCTACTCCCCCCTCCCCTTTTCGGCCCCGGCCCTTTCCCCCTTCGGACATTTCTGGATTCACCCCTGAATTGGTCTACATGCCAGCTGTCACAGAGTGGACCTTATAATGCCGTTACATTCACTGTATAGTGCATTAGCGTAATAAATATTCATGATTTAATGGTTGTTTGTGTTCATTGTGTAGAATCAGTATAATGAATATGCATGAGTTAATGATTGATTTAACATTACTCCAGGCTAGTTGAAAGTTTCATGAATATGAATAACTTTTAGGCAAGTGGCAACTTCTGATAAGTGTAGAGAAATTGGGTGGGGGAATATTATGTTAATTTGTGTTAGCAGGGGTAGGCTTGGTAGAGAAACCAGAGCCAGAGGTAGTTGCATCAAGGTAATTTAACAAAAGGACGCACATCTCCGCTCTCGAACATAGCGCGTGCGTACAGTCCTTTGATCTTTACTGTGGCATCGACAATCCGATACTAGTTGCGAGTACAGCCGTCAATTATTAGTCTATGCG
>NW_022719802.1:243462-260175 GCF_011630105.1 Anneissia japonica
TTTATGGTCTGGTTGCTATGGTTTTTGTGACGTTCAGCGTGTAGGGACGCACGTGCGCATAGAATGTCGATGCCAGAGTTATAACCTTTGATGTCCCGAGATGTGCGTCCTTTTGTTAAATTACCTTGGTTGCATAAGGAAAGGCTTAATGGAAGGGTGTAAGCTGTGGAATATGATCCAAGCAGGGACATGTCAGCTATTAAGGTGCACCAAAGATTAAGCAAAGTTAAGAGGCATAGTGAAGCCTACCTAAATGATATATGGTGATAGCTAAGAGCATCACAGTATTGTGCAACTCATATGTAAGAGCCAAGTGGAGTTAGTTTGACCATGGTCAGAGGAGTACAGCTTGAACTCCAACGACAGGCTGACTTAAGAAGAAATTGAAGGTTTCAAGCAGCTGAAGTAAGAGCTGATATTATCTCATTCAGAACCAACTTGTATGGTGTGACAAGTAGTGAATACCTGGGAGAACGTCACATGTTTGGCTTCTCATCTGTATATAGCGCAGGGTATTATGATGCGAACTGAATGTTCGACATATTATTTTATTAAACACCTTATTTGAATTTATAACTATGTTTTTATGTTGACTATTATTCACTTGTACGACGTGTACTGTATGCGTGTGCGCAGTCACTGGCTAACGTGTCAATTGTCTATTCTCAAAACGAGGTGACACCAGCAACTAAAGAACATTGTCGTTGTGGAATGATGAACATGTATCTACCATGAAGCGCCTCTTTACGGCTGCTAGGTAGTCACGGACCACGCCCATACGCAATTCAGCACAATGACGCTTCAAGTTATGGGTTATTCTCCTACCTTTACCCTTTTTTAGAGGCTATTTAATATTATGATATAGCTGGGCATGTATTTTATGGTGGTAATTAAAAGAAGAAAAACAGTGGAAGTTTAACATTGTTCTGTGTATATCATTTGAATTTCTTCAATTCCAAACGAATGATCGCTTATTTTCGTGTAATTTGTGTAGTATTTCAAATGAATATGTACCCACTGTTGTCTTCTAATCGGATTAAAATCTGGCCGAATTTTGGCCGATATCGAAAAAAAAGTTTGGCCGAATTTGGCCGTGAGATGGCGTGTGTTGGTTTGGCCGTGATCGTGAAGCCTGTCGACTATCTGGCAACCCGCCCTGAATCAGACGACTCTCTTTACATTAGAGAGAACAAGAGCGGCAGCGCTGATGATTGGAGAAACTTTTTTTTCAAGAATTGGTGATGATATGAAAAGACGGAACATATGGGGGTATGTTACGAAGTGTTTCCAGTTGACAAATTCGACAGATGACTTAAAATATCTTAGTCAAATTTCTAATAAATAAAAATTTAGTCCCTAGCCATGTTATTGTTAAGACCCAGTAGCTAGTAGCAGGCCCTAGCTAGGCCTAGGCCAGGCCTAGAACTGAACTGTGTCTAGGCCTAAAGGCTTTGTGACAAGTGTAGGCCTAGCCTAGGCCTAAGTATTAGATAGGCCTAGGCTAGTAGGAGTAGGCCTAGGCTAGGCCTAGTACAGAAGTAGGCTAGTTTAAGCCTAGGCCTAGGTTTAAGCCTAGTGCCAGTGGGTAGTAGTAATTAGTAACCAAGGCTAGGCCTAGTTAGAAACAAAAAAAAATTGAAATGTCCCAAATATTTTTTTATTTATTTTTAATAGAAAGACATAACTGAATGAAGCATTTTAAAACAAAAATTATGTAAATCGGACCAATATTAGCGGAGATATTGCTATTTTAAATATGTTTTTTGCTGGAGTTTAATTCCTATTGTTTTTATTATACAAGAAGTGTGTCCCTTACAGTATAATTATGTAGCATTTTAGGTCATGTTAAAATAATACTTGACAATTACTAATGATTATAATTTAGTATTTTAGTATATATATTTATATTAGATTTAATGATTTTTATCAACTTATAGATTCTACGTATAACAAATTGTATTGAATCGCATAACTCTAGGCCTAATTGAAGGCCTCAGACAACACGGTTGCCAGCGGGGAAAACATCGTTTACCCTGCATGTAGCCGCCGCAAATTAATTATTCGTACGAGCCGAGCCTAGCTGCGGTAAGTGATAAGACAATATAATTTATGCCATCCATTTCAATTAATATGCACACAAATATTATTGAAAACTTACTTATCTTGATAGTTTAAAAACTGAAGAAAACAAACATGTTAACCAAAAAACTAGCGAAGGTTTCCTTTTATTATTGAAAATCGACGAAACATTGGTTGTACTAAAAAAACTTCTCTTAAAGCGATTCGCGCGCTTAAAAAGCCAATAACTTGGTCCAGAAATCATTTCTGGAGAGTTATCTGGAAGTAATTCGGTCAAATTGGTGTATACTTCCACGAAATACCCAATTAATACATTGGATATCCTATATCCGTCGGGGCACTATATTCTATCGCGATGTTTGTATTGCCGATCTATAGCGCCCTCTATCGGTTTTGTATCTAGCTACCAAGGTTGCTTAGGCCTAGGAATGAATGCAGGTCATTTTGGTCGCGCTCCGTTTTGGTCGTGCCTCACTTCGGTCACATTTTATTTTGGTCACGGTTTGTTTTCAACAAATATATGGAGCGCCAATGGAGTTGCGAAAACGCTAAATTTAATATAACTAGGCCTAATTATCATTCGAAGTTCGTCAATCGGTTTATCATACTTTTTTAAATTTATGTTTTGTTGTCTTTCTACTAACAACATAGATTACTTAAAAACAAATAAAACTAGATTTGAACTCGTCACTGAGGACGAGTTAGGTGATCCGCCGCACTTTGACCCTCATTAAGATCACGCGGTGATGATTGAAAAGTGTCATAATATGCTAAAATATGCTGTAATTAGTTTTTTTAAAAAAGAATAATTTTGAGCATTTTAAAAGATTTCCGCATGTGTACATGTACGTCTTGACGCCTGTGAGCATGGTAACAGAACAAGGAGTGACTCTTGATATGAATAATGTGTCAGGAACACAAAGTATGTAACAAAACGTGATTTCCAGCTTTAATATGTGCTGTATGCCTGGAAATGAACGTACGGTGGGTAAATTATGGAAAGTTTTGAAATGCACGCGTGCGCACGCATTATGAAACGCACGCATAAAATTAGGGTACAGTACATCCAACATTAACCCGAAGTTAATGCTCACTAATACAATTTCGAAATGGCAATTGGTTAGGCTGATATGATCGATAATGTAAAAACGCAAAATTGCACGTACATGACGTCATGCATGACTGAGCGCGTTGAAAAGCTTACCATGACTATTCCAGACCAAGCCAAATGTTCGCTGACAGCGATTGTGCGTAAACTTGTGGCATTTTTTGAGATATCGTGCGAACAAAAAAGGGGAGAAAGAAAGAAGAATAAGAAAGTTGAAGATGATGATTCCGTACAATAACAATAGGTGATCCGCTAACGTTAGCGGATCACCAAATATATATTCATATTTATGAACTGCGCATGGGTATCAAAGAAAATTAAAGATTTCAAGTGAAAAATGATAATGTGTGTATTATTCGTTTGTTTCTTTAATTGTGTTTCCTTCAATTCTCTTGGTATGTTTTATCCAAAATCTGGAAGCTGCAAGAAAAATAAATAAATTTATTGTATAAAAATATCGTATTAAATATTATAATGATTATTGTTTTAACTAATTATGAAATAGATTTCAAATGGTAACAACATTCAATTCAATTAAAATTAAAGATACATTTTATTGACCATAATTATTAAAGATGAAAACGCAACAAAAAGAATAGCATGAAGCACATACTAAATTCCATTGTTTAAATTATAAGATCATGTTTCAATCATGAATATATCACCGTAAATGGAAGAAGCAGAATATGTTAGTAAAAAAATAAAATGTTAGTAGAAAGATAGCAAAACGGAAATAAAAAAATACTTAGGCCTATGATAAACCAATTGATGAACTAAAAATTATAATAATATACAGTATAGGGCCTAGGCATATTAAATTTTGCGTTTTCGCAACTCCTTCGGCGCTCCATATATTTGTTCGAAATAACCGCAACCAAAATGAGGCGCGACCGAAGTGAGGCGCGACCGAAATGATCGGCTACCCTAGGAATAGCCCTAGGCCTAGAACTTCACCTTAAAGGCCTGTTTATACTTCAATGATAATGATAACTATAAACTAGATTTGAACTCGTCACTGAGGACGAGTTAGGTGATCCGCCGTACTTTGACCCTTATAAAGGTCACGCGGTGCTGATTGAAAAGTGTCATAATATGCTAAAATATGCTGTAATTAGTTTTTTAAAAAAGAATAATTTTGAGCATTTTGAAAAATTTACGCATGCGTACACGTACGTCTTGACGCCCGTGAGCACGGTAATAGCACAAAAAGTGACTCCTGATTTGAATAATGTGTCAGGAACACAAAGTATGCAACAAACGTGATTTCCAGCTTCAGTACGTGTTGCTTGCGTAGAAATGAACGTATGGCGCGTAAATATGGAAAGTTTTGGAACGCTGAAAATGACCCGAAACGTTCTTTAAACTATCTGAATAGTGATATGGAGAATTTTTAAATTTTAACAGACACGCACGTCACGATGTGTGCGTGTACAGAAATGGCACACGAAATTAAACATTGTCAAGTGTTTTTAAAGCCGCCTGTTAGTTGGTAATGCCACACGAATTTTCTCTTCATATAACCTATATATATATATCAGTCTGATAGCGTCGAAATACAGTCTGCCGCCCTCTCTCTGTTCTATCTCTTTACATCTTTTAAGAATGAGAGATAAAAGGGCTCCTAAAATTAATTCTTTTTGTCCATGCTAACGTGATGAAAATGAAAAATAAAGGGACACGTCTGAAAGAGAATTGATTTAGCTATAATATACTCACAGGTGGGAGACAATCAATCAAGATAAGCGAGTTACGTCCAATGAGTATAAAAAGTAATAACATCAGTTTTTTCTTAATTTAAATGGCAATATGATGACGTCACAATGTCCGATCAGCCATTATGATCTATAAAATCGTATCTACAACTCATGTGCTCTCAGAATATGTAATAAATATTGGGGGTCACCTTTCATCCTAAGGAGCTATATTTGATTATAAATAGGCCTAATTATAAGCATATGTAATTTTTGACGCACGCGTACGCGCACGTTAAGACGCGCAAACAAAAAAGTAAGATACCTAACATTCAACTTTGACCTGAAGTATAAGCCCATATAATATTATTCAGAAATGACGAATGGTTAAGATGATTTAACGTCATCAGCGTTTTGAGAAAGGAAATATATATATTAAAAAAAAAAAATCAAATGGCAATATGATGACGTCACAATGTCCGATCAGCCATTATGATCTATAAAATCGTATCTACAACTCATGTGCTCTTAGAATATGTAATAAAAATTGGGGGTCACCTTTCATCCTTAGGAGCTATGTTTGATGATAAATAGGCATAATTATAAGCATAAGTAATATTTGACACACGCGTACGCGCACCTTAAGACGCACAAACAAAAAAGTAAGATACCTAACATTCAACATTGACCTGAAGTATAAGCCCATTTAATATTATTCAGAAATGACAAATGGTTAAGATGATATGACGTCATCAACGTTTTGAGAAAAGAAATATAAATTTTTTCTTGTTTTTGTCACGATGTGTGCGTGTACAGAAATGGCACACGAAATTAAAAGTAAGATACCTAACATTCAACATTGATCTGAAGTATAAGCCCATTTAATATTATTCAGAAATGACAAATGGTTAAGATGATATGACGTCATCAACGTTTTGAGAAAAGAAATATAAATTTTTTCTTGTTTTTGTAATGATCATTCATAGTATTTATCATATAAAAATTCAGTTTTTTTCACTTCAAGATGGCAATATGATGACGTTAGAATGTCCGATCAGCTATTATATTATATAAAATCATATCTACAGCTGATGTGCTTTCAGAATATGTAATAAAAGTTAGGGGTCACCTTTCATCCTAAGGAGCTATAACCAATTTAAAAAAAGACTTGATATAATGCATATATTAATTTTGACGCACGCGAACGCTCGCGTTATTACGCGCACACAAAAATATAATGTACATAACATTTAACCATGACCTGAAGTTTATACCCACTAAATATGATTCAGAAATCACTACTGATTAAGGTGATTATGGGGTCATTAAAGGCTGGACGAAAGAAAGATGAGGGGGTAAGCAAAACCCTATATTTTGACCATGATGACGTCATCAAAATGTAAAAAAAAGCCACACATATGAAAGACAATTGCCTCAGCTACAACATACTCAAAGTTGGAAGACAATCCATCAAGAATAAGCGAGATACGCTCAAATGCGCATTTGCTAAAATGAGGTCATCGATAATATTCAGTTTGTTGAATTCAGATGGCAATATGATGACGTCATAATGTCCGATCAGCCATTATGACCTATAAAATCATATTTACAACTCATCTGCTTTCAGAATATGTAATAAAAATTGGGGGGTCACCTTTCATCCTAATGAGCTGTAACTGTTGCAAATTAGGCCTGATTTTAGCAAAATTTCACTGTATATCGGCACAATTGCGCACGAAGGTCGCTATGTTTGATGCGTGCGTACGGCATTGTTATTGGCCATAGAGTGATTGAAAAGATTGGAAACTTGTCAAAACAATGTCAGGAAACCAAAATTTGACAAAAAATTATTTTCTAGCTTCCATACGTGCTGCGCCCTTAAAAATGCGCACGCGTAGTGGTAAATTTCAAAAAAATTTGAAATGCTCAAAATGGCCTGAAACGTGCTCTAATTTAATCCAAATGTGATTTCAAGCATTTTAAAAGTTTGACGCACGCGTACGCGCGTGTTATGACGCGCACGCGTAAAATTTGGGTAAATTACGTTTAACATTGACTTGAAGTTAATGCTCACTTCATACGATTTCGAAATGGCAATTGGTTAGGCTGATATGATCGATAATATAAAAATGCAAAATTGCGCGTAGATGACGTCACGCATAACTGCGCACTTTGAAAACCTTATTGTGACTATTCCAGGCCAAGCTAAATGTTTGTTGAAGCGTGCATGTATAAATCTCGTGCCAATTTTTAGATATCGTGCTAACAAGAAATGGGAAAAAAAAAAGAAGATCTCTGACAATAACAAGAGGTGATCCGGTAGTGTAGCGGATCACCAAAAAGTGTACGTATATGAAAGAGAATTGACTTAGCTATAACATACTCAAAGTTGGAAGAAAATCGACCAAGAATAAGCGAGATACGCTCAAATGCGCATTTTTTATAAATGACGTCATCGATAATATTCAGTTTGTTGAATTCAGATGGCAATATGATGACGTCATAATGTCCGATCAGCCATTATGACCTATAAAATCATATGTACAACTCATGTGCTTTCAGAATATGTAATAAAAATTGGGGGTCACCTTTCATTCTAAGGAGCTATAACTGATTGAAAATAGGCATGTTGTTGGCCTATTTTTGCTATATGTCGCAAAAAACGCGTACATGTGCTTTTATGTTCTATGCGCGCGTACAGCATTGCTATTGACCCTAAATGACCAAAAAAGATTGGAAATTTGTGAATACAGTGTCAGGGACCTAAAACATAAAAAAAACCCAATATTTTTAACTTCTGTACATGACGCGTGCGTAAAAATGTGCACACGGTGCCGACATTTTTAAAAATGTTGAAATGCTCAAAATGGCTTAAAACGTGCTCTAATTTAGTCAAAAATTGATTTTGACCATTTTAAAATTTTGACGCGTTATTAAGCGCACGCGCAAAATGAGTGTACATTACAATCAACCTTCACTCGAAGTTAATGCTCACGTAATACGATTTCGAAATGTCAATTGGTTAGGCTGATATAATTAATTGCGTAAAAAACACAAAAATGCGCGTAGATGACGTCACACGTTACTGGTAACCTTGCAAAGCTTATTGTCAATATTCCAGGCCAAGCCAAATGTTTGTTGTAGTCGTTTTGTGCGTAGCTCTCGGCAAATTTGAGATATCGTGCGAACAGTTATTTGTCAGAATGTAGAATTTAAAAAAAAATATATCTGACAATAACAAGAGGTGATCCGCACTAGATGCGGATCACCAAAAAGCTAAAAAGCGATTGTTCATATGGAAAACAAAAGAAATAAGAGAGGTTTGTACACTAGGACGATTGGATAACGATTTATCGTGTATACGATAAAAAATATTTTTAAAAATCAAATCAGATGACGTCATAATCATGGAAAAACGATAAAATTGTTGCTACTACTACGATTTTAATGTTTTTCCATGATTATGACGTCATCTGATTTGATTTGTCAAAATATGTTGTTATCACATAACTGATGAATCGTTATTGACTGTTCTAGTGTACAAACTTCTCTTATTTCTTTTATTTTCTATGTGAACAATTGCTTTTTAGCTTTTTTATTTTTATTGTTGAAGTATAAACAGGCCTTTAAGCTGCATAGGCCTAGGCCTAGGCCCCAGATAGGCAACGACTATATTCTATATAATTCTAATTAATGACCTTACATTACTTGTTAGGCCTAGTATAGTATTATGTTGTGCGCAATTTGAGGTTTTTGCTCATTTTGAGCCACATCAGACTGTAGATAAGGCATGCCTGGGGGAATACAGTATAATCAAATCATCTGCGCAAAACTTAACCTAAAAATCTGGTCACACATTTCGGAAAATAGAGAGTTTTCCTTTAAAATAGTTGCCATGTAATGTATGGAATGGCTAGGGCCTAGCCTAGGACAAGATACATTGATTAGGCTAAATAAAAAAAATTACTGTGTGAGCCACACCCGACCGACCCAGAATGTACGAAATTGAGGCTCGTTATTTTATTTTTATTATTTTTTTTTACTACAACGAAAAATATATATTTTTAATGAGCTAAAGGCTGGAATCAGACTATCTTGCTGGACACGGGGTGTGCAAAAGTGTAGTGCGATCGTTTTGCTTTTAAATATAAGTTAAAAAATTGTCTTTGTATTTTCGTGTATTTTCTGCTTTTTAGGCATAAACACATTTTTGAGTTTTTTTGAGTGCGAGAAAACTAAAACTAGGCCAAAACTGGTGACGTCATACACAAATATATGTACTTTCTCTTGCGGATTGGTTCTCGAACAAGATAACAAAATCTCTAATAATCGGTGATTTTGGTGCAGATTTTGCAGAAACTTAAGCATATTTCGTAATATCAGTGTATGCAGTAATTATGATTCTGCGCACCTATTTTCTTCGCGATTTTTCTCACAAAATTTGAGCTAGTTTTTGAGTTAACATCTGCACAATTGTATTTCTTTACACAGTTACCAGTATGGAAGTCACAGATGTTGATTCAAACTTGTTTCAAACTGTGCGCATAGTTTGCAAACTGTGCAAGGTTTCTTTCATCATGTGGTAAAATGTGACATTTAAATGCAATAGGATTTATATTACTCCTAAAAACTTGAATGTAAACGACGATTTTTTCAGCACGCCAGTTTGTTTTGCAAATAATTCTTAACCAAAACAGCAATTGAACAATGAAATAAGAATTTAACAAACTACAATGTATTCATATAAAAAAAAGTTAAAATAAATAAGACCCCCAAAAAACCCCTACCCATCATCCCTACCCCCTCACCTACCAAACTGACTGCCTCCCCATTCCTCCCCACCACACGGTCCACACATGTCCAGATTATCCACATGACCCTGCCTTATTATTCTATTCAAACTTCTGATGTTATGTCCCGTCACATATCCACCCAGGAACAGAAGAATAATAGTAAAATACTGTAGTATAAAAATGTGCAAAAATGTGCATGAGCTGTTCTTGAACAGTTCAATGCAAATTGTCCACGCATTAAGAACTTCACCATTCTCCTTTGCACAGTTTGCAAACTTTGCAGTTTTGCAGTTTTCAAATTGTGCAAGATTTCCATGCACAATGCGGCAAATTCTGCAAATGACTCAAAATGTGCACAACATAAACAATGGGTAGTGCAATAAAGATGTGATTTATAGTCCGTTTATTCTTATGCATAAATAACCACAAGAAATAAGCTGTGAATATACAAACTTATTTGTAAAGCAAATATTAATTAATACTAAGAAAACACATCATGTTTATTTCCTAATTTTCAAGGTGTTTAGGCATAAACGAACACAATAAACAAACTTTAAATACAGTGTTTAACTAAGTAAAAATATTCACTTTTAACGAAATCTGGTTACTGATGACATAAATAAAGCTGCTCTCCCACCTAGGTTTATTTCACCTAAGAGTCGTACGATTTCTACGAGTTCAAACTCGTGATCTTTGGAAAGGACCTATACGAGCTTATTACCTGTTAGCTAGGAGTGAGGTATGACTTTATGGAGTTGGTTACGAGTTGGTTACGAGTTGTGTACAAATTATGCCGAGCAGAGCACCAAGTTATCTACGAGATTATTAAGAGCGTAACAGTTTGTACCGAATTAGATACGAGTTAGGTACGAGCCAACTCGGTGCGCTCGTACTTACTCGTACTCGTATCGGGGTGCTCGCATCAAACTCTTAGATGACAAAACCGCAGACGAGTATCCAGAATAGTGTACGAGCTAGGTAGGAGTACCCCGAGTACTCTACGAGCTACCTACGAGTTCTTCGAGTTTACTACGAGTTATCTACTCGTGGCGATAATTTTGAACAAAATTAGTGCCACAAGTTCAGAGCTGCTACGAGTAGGTATAAGAGTCCTCTCCGAGCTTTCCGAATCGTCCTACAAGTTTTTGCCGAGTTTGCCGAGTTAGCAACTCGGCATTCTCTTGTAACTCGTATGCTGAAAAAAACCCTAGTGGGAGAGGGCTTAAGCCTATTTGTGAGCAAACATAATATTTAAATAATACTTAGCAAACACATGATGCTTATTTTGTGATTTTCAAGGTGTTATACAATATACGGTACATCGCAGCCGAACCACATTCCTATAGTAAGCCTCTTAATTTATAACTAGCCTAGGTAGTTTGGACTTACAATCGTGAGGAGGTGGTCAGTGGGACCAGTCCTAATTCCACTGTTACTGCACTTTAGCCTCTCTTATATTTTCTGAAAATTCCACTTGCAAGAGAGTATTTTTCAATGCTACCTCATTCAGCAGACATTTCAACTCCTGAATGTTTAAAAGCAGGACATGTAGATCTAGAAAGAAAGCGGGACTTCACTTTCAAGAGCCAGACACGTGGGGGTGGGGGAGCAAAATGAAAAAATGAGCAATGTTGCCTAACTTGGTTCTCACCATTTTAATTTTAATGTTGTACTCATAACTGGAGTCCTTAGGAGTTCTGCTTTACCCACCAAAACCAGAAAAAAGTGTTATTTTTTCTGTTGGGCTCCTGATGTTACTGTATTTTGCCCTGATATTTCATATTTTTATGTTTGTGAAGTAATACTTGTGTATAGTATGCTCTACTGAGGTCTAGTAATGGTAGTGCCTGTACATTTCCTTGGATAAAATGATGGATAATTTCTTTGATTGATAGTGTGTTTCTCAGGAATGATTCCAGGAAAAAATGTTGATATGGTTGAATGAATTTTTTGAATGAGCAATAATATTCTGAAAGTCTTATTCTCTATGTTATTATGAAAGACTAACCTACCGTCAATCTTTCCTGTTCTTATTCTCTATGTTATTATGGAAGACTAAACTACCATCAATTGTTCCAGCTTATTCTCTGTACTTTTTGATTGTTATAAAAAGTATCCATTGTCCATCTAATATCCTAATATTGTATTTACTTTATGCAGATGCAACTGAAAAAGAGTGCAAAATGGACTAATATTATAACTTTACTATATACATATTATTTTGTAACAACAATATTGAAATAATCCTTAAAAAAAATACACTGAAAAAATACTTGAATGACCTGTTTTCTGGCTGGGTAACAAAGGCCATTTGGAATATTAATATGTTTATAAATATTTATGGTCATTTTTAGCCAACATTTTACTCTAAACCCACACGTCAAAGTCTTGCACAAGGGACCAACGGCTTAACAGCACTCACTGCAACCAACAGTTGTCAGCTGACGCGATTCTATGGCGAACGCAGTAACTTGGCGCCCACACAACCTATTCAGACTGCCAGTGGCAATAAGCAGAAGACAACTTCGCATCGTCTAGCGCTCACAGGATAAATAAGCAATTAAGTGATCTTGCCTTATATTTTTAATAGAATTTTTTTAATAAACTTTTTTGTAATATTTTTTCAGATAAAATTAATTTTTTTTTTTTATGATGATCTGTTCAGACTGCCATTGACAATAAGCAGATGACAGCAATGCATCGTCTAGCACTCATAGGATTGATAAGGAATTACGTGATCTTGCCTTATATTCTTAATAGAATTTTATAAATAAACTATATTATAATATTTTATTTTTTTCAGATTAAATTCGATAAAAAAGTACCTAAGGCTTTCGACTGATCCAGGTAAGGGCTCCAGATTTGCTGTCAGTGATACTTCCACATTGCATAGTGAAGATGGTGAACCTGTTAATAACACTGATTTGGTAAAGATGGATAACACAACATTTAGTAAGAAGCCTGTACAACTGGATCCCAGGATATCTGACCATATTGAACATACAAAGGTGCCTAATCAACCTCTTTGTAATCCACCAGCACTTCTCCCAACTCCTGTTGAAAATAATGTAACATCAAATAGTATGCAACGAGGACTGCTACCTACTCTTGGGGCAGAAGTATCTCAATTTTCTAATAATAGAACCAGCAGTTTAATATATTCACATTCTAATGACCTTGCGTCATCCCCTCTGCCTACGAATAGTGCTTTGGATGGATATTATAGACCCCCTAACACTAGTGAAGAGTTAATGCAGATTTCTGTAGCTGGAACAGCACCTCGGTTGCAAAATTATGTTGATACAGATGAGGTAGTTAATAATCAACAGGTTTTACCTCTAAAGAGCAGTCTACCTAAGTTAACATATCAACAGTTATCTGATGATTGGAAGAAAAATAAGAAAGATATTTTGGACCAAAATCTCCATGAGAATACTGATGACAATTCTGGTTGTGAGTTAGATATTTCACCCACAAAGCCTATGACATCCCGATATTGTAGAAACCTTGATGAATTTCTTCTCTCTGACTCAGAGGATCACCAAGCTGTTATTCTCTCTGATACTGATATTGCTCAAGAATTTACTGTGTCCAGCCAGCCAGAGGTATGTCCTCCACAAGCCATAGATACTGCATCAGATAGCAATAACACTGAAAGTAACAAGTTAACTGATGTTAGAAAGAATACTAGAGTTCCTGGGCCAGTGATAGATCGCAGGAAATATCAAATCGGGAGAGGTTTTGACGACATATTAAAAATTGCCAGTCAAAATGTGAAAAGACAACGTAGACACTCGCTTCAAAGTAGTGAATCTCAGAAGCATGATGGTAGTAGTCATCGGGCACGTCATCGTAGCAATGGTACACCTAAAAAGAAAAAATTACATGAATCTCCACGAAAATTACCTCTCTTGGTCAACAGAAGCTTATCAGAAATTTCTGTAAAGAGCAATCATTTGATTATTGCTCAGGACATTCAAAAACAATTGGATAAATTGAGCATGACACTTTGTGTGCCAAAATTAGATGTTCCAGAGACTGTTTCTGTAACAGAGGAAATGGCTGTAAAGGGCTTCTGTAACTGTGTCCGGAAAAAGACTGGTAAGTGAATGCAATCATTATCTCAACCAGTTTAATTAATATAAATCTCTGTCGTGTCATTGTAACATCTAGAAAATTGTACGACATGTCATCAGCCCCCTTGTTTTGACAATTAAAATTCCCCTTTTCCAAGTTTTGGCTTCTCTTCTATTTCGTTATGAATTGGTATAGTATTGAAGAGTGACAACCTGAGTTGTTAATTTTTCTCAGTCACAATTTTTTTTATTACTGTACAGTAGTTTACTGAATATTATGAAAGAATCATATTATGAAAGAATCAACAGCATATAAAAACACAGTTATATTTTTTACTTTAAGAATATGTAATTAATTTTATTAATAGTAAGCATTGGTTTAAATTCCATTTACATTCTAAATGTTTAATAATTTTATATTTCCATGGATATTTATGTAAAAATGAATATGGCATTTTAGTATTCCTCTCCTTAATTGTAGCGCGATTCAGATGTATAATTCTAATTAATTGTCACATATTATTGGATCAAGACCGGTGGAAGGGTAGCCCAGCCGCTCGAATCACAAAACAACACTAAGACAAAACTTTTTTTTATACCTTGTTCAGCGAACCCGCCGAACGCAAATGTACAGTAGATGATTTCGAATAATCAAATAAAAATAAAATTTTATTTTTTGCCAATTTGTGCACCTGCCGCCACAAAAAATGGCAATTTCAGTAAAAAATTGAAATTTAAAAAAAAAATGTTATTACGCCCTTCGCTGCCTTGAAATCTCCAAAGATAAAATATGTATATTTCTTCCTAATTATATAAATTTGAAGCATTTAACCATCCCATTTTACATTCACCAATAAAATTTTATTTTTATTTTCTCCTACATCTGGATGTTTTTGGCAAAACTATTTGCTAAATAAGAAAACAAGATTTTATTTTTATTCCGCCCTCCTCCAATGATCTTTAAAAAAATAAGTATGCGAAACAAGGAATAAAAAAGTCTCGCCTAACAAACAATACTTTTTTGTGGCTTGGTTGTTGGTGGAATAGTCTTGTGCAAAAGCAGGATTAAGGTTGAATTAGAATATGAGCAAGCCAGAACTATATGAGGTGCCATGCGCAGCAAAAGCAAAATGTTAAAATCAAAATGTAATTGCAAAATTTAATGTCTAATTTATCAAAACGTAGGCGTAAATTTCTCAAAATATAGATCTGTTTTCCCAAAATGAAGTTCTAATTTTTCAATCGCGTGATCGCGGCACCCTGACCATTAAAAATTAGCAGACACACTGGGAAGCGTTGCTCATGGCATTGGACTGCTGCGAAAAATGCTTCCCCCATCATTAATGGAACAGGCCCACGTCATGCTTGACTGACTAGTTTTGATTTACATTTTGCATGTCTTGTGTTGTTGTAAAATGTATTTCAAACCAGTCATGCTTGGCTGGTTTTGATTTACGTTTTGGAACAGAATTTGGAGAGGGCCTACGTTTTGAATTTGAATTACATTAGAAATTTAAGAACTACATTTTGGCAAGTTTGAGCTACGTTTTGAAAAATTAGAACTTCATTTTGGGAAACTAGATCTACATTTTGAGCAATTTATGCCTACGTTTTGGTAAATTAGCAAACATTTTGATGTTAACATGGACTTTTGCTGCGTATGGCATCCCATAGAACTACTGCACTTCATTATAAAATAGACATTGTACAGTATATGATGTAACCCTGCATCATACAGATTGGCCATGATGCATAGGCTGTATAATGATTACTGTATAGTACTATTGATTGAGCTGCATTGTTAATTTCTAGGTAAACCAAATTTTTGTGAAAAGGCTGTTGCTGCTTCTTGTATATCAAATTACTGTACAGTAAATTTTTACAATATGACACCAGATTGAGATACAGTATCCATGATAAAAGTACTGTACATTAGATGGTCCTTCCGATGTATCATGGTTTTCCTGCTACTCTGGTGAAGCCTTTGGCATGAATATTGAATTTATTAACAGAGTTTTACTTCAGATGCATCCAACTATTTACACTGGACGCAGGGTTCAGCGGCGAGTGCGAAGCACAACTCAGGGTCAAAAGTGGAACGTGAAATTTGGATATGGTTTTGTAGTCAGATTTGCGAGAAAAACTTCAGCTACCCGTATTTCTTGACTGAGATGTCAGTGGGAGCTGTAATTTGTATGGCAAGGAGATTGAGCAACCCTTCATTCATATTAAGGGAATTTACGCCCAGAAACTTTGTAGTTATTAATATTTTGGTTATAATAGAAAATATTCATTTTTTGGTTACTCACATTAGTTAGCATGCATACGTCATAAGCTAGATACGTCACCTTTTCCTGGTAAGGCAAACTTTCCCGGCGTGCTTTTATGGATAAACAAACACCACTGCTTTGACATGGATGCCTTTGCCCAAGCCAGGGCTAAGAGCCGCATTGTTAGCATTGTATAATACTTTTAAGGTACCTCTGCAAATCAATTATTCTTAGTTATTTTTTGTTCTTATTTTAATTTATTTCTTTCGAAAGTGTACTTTCTATCACATATAATTCCACTGTCTTAGTTACTGTAGCCTAGGCCTAGTCTTATGCCTCATCGTCCCCTGCTACACAGTACATCAGCAGCCCCTCCCCCATACAGGACAGACGTTTGCTAGGTAACAACGTGATTGCACCATTCCTTCCCAGGTGTAACATTGACATAATTGTTAGCTAACCAGTTGTGTGTATTTCTTTGTGAAAATGAGTACCGCGGCCTACTCATTTTCACAAAGCATTTGCATCCCCTCTTGGAAAGAGGGATTCGAAATAATTGTCTCCATATCTTCGCTAATTAAATTAATCACCGTAATTTAGCTTACACTTATGAATTTAGGGAGCACTTAAAATGTGAAATAATTATTTCACTACCCGGCAAACTCCGAACTTTATTCATTCATTAGGCCTACATAA
>NW_022719802.1:260473-274479 GCF_011630105.1 Anneissia japonica
GGTCTTGCTAGTTCCATAGAGACTCCTATTACTGGTTGCAGATGACTTGAGAACACTGAGACTAAGACAAAATTAGTTATGATACACTCATCAAATACTCTGCACAGAACCTTATTGCTTGCCTTTACTTTCTGTTGGAAAAAATATTGCTCAGTGGCTCAGTGCTTCATAGTAACTGTCTCTTATACACATCTAGATGTGTATAAGAGACAGCCATAACACAGCACCCCCTAGTCCGTCACCTGGATGTTTTTAATGGGTTCAAATACATTGGGAAAAAAGCTAACAAGGCATGAGTGTAAAAAATAACAAAAGTACATAATTCACAGCAGAGTTTGATGCCCTTACCTTAGTAGGCATACAGTACATAGATTAAAACTAACAGTTACTACTGTATCAATCTCTTCAACTTGGAAAGACTCGGTCAATTACTGCATTGAATAAGTCTTTATTTATTGACAAAACAGTCGACAGCCAATGTACTGAAATAACAAATGCATTCTGTTTGATGTTTAATTGTCAAAGAGCCTGTACAATAGAGGCAGTAATTGTTATTGTGAAGCTTACAACATAAAGGCGTATATCAAGTGCTATAAAAGTATAATTAAATTCAGATAATTAAAAATAGAACAAAATGGAAAAAAAAATAAAAATCATTCATTTAATGTTCATGTCCGGTGTATCTGTGAAGTATTACTGGTGGCTAATAGTAAAAAATAAACAGGTTGCGATTTTTAACAAGCTTCCGTGTACCCCGCAGGTGGGCAAAGTGCGGCCCGACAGCGATTTTTTGCAGCCCGTAAAAACGAATTAAAAATCCTATGTGTGCGGCCCGCCAAGCAACATTGGCTAGAAGACACCTTGTGTATTATGGCCCGACCATATGTAAAAAGTAACATTAAAACTGAGAATAAAGTGGTGTGACAGTAGTGCTTAGAGCTTTTTGGAAGCTCACTGGAAACATCCAAGTCTGGGTTCAGCCCTCGGTGTTTAAATCAAAAATTCACTTTGGCCCTCTGACCAATTCTTATGTCTACCCCTGGTGTACACAGTACACTACAGGTACTGCAGCAATATGAGAGATAGTATAGTAGGCCTATTGTCATCGCCAATATAAAAATGTATTAATTTACTATAATGATTACTGTAGCTCCATCTCAATTACGGTACAGTAACTGCCTTTTTGCTTGTTCTGTTGGGGTATAGTAGGGTTTTGTACTGTAGAGTAGTTTACTGTTGAAATCGACCAATCTCCAATTCTTCCAAATGTCTCAATTTTTTCTAAATGAACATATTGCTAATATCATTAATTACTAATACTGTACACACTGAAGTTTACTGATCAATTTGAAAACATTCTTGGTTGTATTTCCTTGTTGCTATGGCAAAGGCCAGTTAAATTGTTCTTTCATTTTCCATTAGGGATACCTCAACAATTGTTGTTTAGTTCCAATCATATTTCATTTATCTAAAAACCAACTTATATTATTGGCACCATGAATGCATGGTGTTAGAGATACATGTATCAGCTGCCAATACAGTTGTGAAGAAAATGTACATACATAACATAAACATATACAAACATAAACAGTAATAATATTACTAATAATATCAGAGAATACTATCGAGAATTGTTAACAAGGCTGGCAGAGTGATTGGAGCCGATGTGAAACCCTTAGAAGATATCTTTAAAATTGTTATACTTAAGAAATTTCATTTAATTATGCAAGACTCATCCCATCTTTTATACTCAGACATTATCGTAAATAGATCGGGAAGGGTTAAACTTAAACAACACAAAATATCAACAAACCGTTTCAGACATTCAGCATTGTACATTGCTTGTAATTTATTTAATCAAAACTTAAGAAGATAACTACAATTTTTATAATTCTAGACAATTTTTAATGATATTTATCACATTATAACCAATTCTATGTTATGTACAAAAAATATCTCAGAATTTATTTTTTGACAATAAAGTTGACTTGTATTTTGTATATTGTATCAGAGATTTATCCTTTGACAATTCAAAAAATTGTCAAAGGTTCCAAGTGAAGAGTGATCCAGACCGAAAACCCTAACTTGTAATAATATTAATGTACAGTGGAGCTAGTTTCTGGAGGTTTTTGCTTGCTTGTGAGAGTGTAGGAGGTCTTGCTGGTTCCATAGAGACTCCTATTACTGGTTGCAGATGACTTGAGAACACTGAGACTAAGACAAAATTAGTTATGATACACTCATCAAATACTCTGCACAGAACCTTATTGCTTGCCTTTACTTTCTGTTGGAAAAAATATTGCTCAGTGGCTCAGTGCTTCATAGTAATCTAAATTTAATTTCCATCTTTCCAGAAAGGAAATCTCTTTTTCAAAGTTTTTCAAACAGCCAGCACGAGCAGCTAATAACAAAGATACCTGAAGAATTTAGCTTGGATATTGCTGAGAGAAACATCATAGAGGGGAATGGTGATGAGTCATCTGCTAACGACAACATTTGTAAGGTTTCTGAAGGTGTTGATGTTGAGACTGGCAGCCAAACATCCATAAACTGTGACTTGGATAAAAACAGAGAGAATATTGGATTGTTTGATCGTTTAAGATATTCGGTCTCTGAGATCTCACCATCCAAAAACTCTCCAGACGTGAGAGTGGCTACTTCTTCCAGAAAAGACAATCAACCAATTAAAACTACCTTGAAAAAAGCCATTAACTTTAACCTGCTTAAAGAAAAACTTTCAAAGAAAACCTTTATCAGGGCTTTAGAAAAGCATGGAGTGGATGGGTCAAGTGCGACAACATCCTCAAAGTTACAGACTTCGACATTACCTCAGAGTCAAGATGAAGATATGATGCAAGTTTCTGCTTCTGATGACAATCATATTGTTAATAATGATACTGACATTAATGATCCTGTTTTTGATGACACTGCGTGCAAATTCCAAAGTGATAATCATGATGATGGCAAAGAGGGAACAGGTAATTATACACTATTTTGATGATTATCTATGTTATGTTATCTCATATTTGTGGTCTAGTATTTGCCAAGTCAAAATATCCTTCTTGTTTAACATTCTTAGAATTTGATCACCTATGAAACAAAAACTGAAATTTGTTTACATTGACTTTTGATATTACTGTACATTGTTTTCAGAAGTGTGCCTTGTAGTGTACGAAAGTTTACCAAACTGTACCTGCAACATAAACAAAGATATATAATACCAGTACAAATATCTGTTCATTATTACATGCATTTTTCTTTGCCAAATTTGCACAGCGATTTCATTTCACGCTGACCACACAGCTTTCACTGTTGACAGGTTGTGGAAGTGGCTCACGCTATGTTTCAGCCCTAGGTGCTAGTATTTCATGGCTTATGAATTAAATGAATATTTTGTGGCCGCCTCTCATCAACATTGATGGTAACATCAGGAATAATTAACTAAGATTAAAAAAAAATAAAAACCATACATCACCATTCTGTCTCATGTAAATTGGGTATATTTATAATAATTTTCATCTTTTAAGTGGCATTTCTTTGTATATTCAGAACATATATCCAACACAGAGGTGCTACTGAATGATGCAGCTGCTTTAAATGAAACAAGATCCACTATGAATGATGAAACTAATGATGACAACTTATTAATTGAACTCATTAGCAGCGATGATGATGACGATCTGCCAGATCTTGGTGACACAGTCAACAGGTAAATTTTCAAATCGCAGTACAGTGTCAACATTTTATTTTTACCATGGACGTATACAATACAGGTTCCCCGCTAATTAACATACCCTCCAATTAAAGGCCATAAATAATTTTTTTGTAAGAATAATAAAGATCAAAGCAGCTAAAAGGCAGCGTTGGGTGTAATATAATGTTTATTTATTTCTGAAATTTCAATTTTCTTCTTGACGGTGTGTGTGCTAATTTGCCAAAAATAAAATTTTATTTTTTTTGAAGTAATTATTGTGGTTGGAGTGTGGGGGTTGGGGGGGAGGTGCCACAAAGTAAGATATTAACTTGCAATTATAATTTAAAATAGGAAAAAAATTACCTGTCAATTAAATAATACATTTTTCTTGATCCTCAATTTTTAAATTTTGTAATCAATTTAATGATTTTTGTAGTAAATCAGCATAAACAATTTTTGTTGCTCTTTTTCTGATTAGAAGTTAATTATGTAATCGATTCTTTTAAAATGTACTTTTCATGTTTTTTTTTGTTTGTTTGTTTTTTTTTTGGCATAGTACATTTTAGTAATATTCTGCAATAGTCATCAGCTCTTCTTTTAGATCCATATGGGAAGTTCATAATCCTTCAGTACTTAAGAACTAAAAGCAATTGTTTAGTAAGATGTTCCTCACTCGAATTATATTAAAGTTGTTTTTGTTATTTTTCTAGACGAGAACACCAACAAGATTCTAAAGAAAATGAAGTGTCCTTCTCTCAAGACAGCCTGGTATGTCCTTATCTTCTTTGCTATTCATAATTCCCATTTTCTATAGAATGACATCTATAATATATATAATAATATACAACTTATATATTATCAAAAGCAAATACAGTATAAATTTAGTGGAAGGTCAATTTTACAGTACAAAATGGATCAGTTGGATGTACCCTTCTATTAAGATGAATTCATGTTTAATAGTCTAGAAAAGTCTTCCATTTTGTTAGTTTTATAATCTGAATATTAAACAATTCATAAGAAGTACTAAAAATGTGATCAGTGTGTTCTGGTAGCATGTTCTGTTTTTGTCAGCAACACAATGAGAAAAATTAATGTTTCTCTACCTCTCATCCAAATTGTGATTAACTATATAATGACAGATAGCAAGCACAAATACTGCAGTGGTTTATGTTCCAGATCAGATATTGAATTGAGGTTCCATTGTAATGCAGTAAACAAATAAAAAGAGTGTTTTCAGAATAAATTACAGAGTAAGAAAAAAAAATCAAAATGTAGAATCCAACTGTTTTGTCTTACTGTATTTTTCAGGAGGATTCTCCACTTGACAACTCCATCACCAACATTGAAACAAAACCTCCAGAACGAAAACTTAAGTTTACCTTAGACAAGATGGTGCAAAATAAACAGGACAATGTAAATGATTCATTTTTTAAAAATCTCTTATGTTTAAGAATTCAATTTCATATTGTTGTTATATCATTTTGGTAAGATAACAAGATTGTACCTGGTTTGTCATCTTCATATTTTGAACTGCCATTATTACACAATGTTAATATTGAATGCAAAGAGTGCACACTTATAACATCCTTTTAAAAATAGTTTTTTTAAATGACTACCAGAAGACATTTTATATTCATTCACATTTTGTGGCCAGTTGTTTATTTGTACACTTATGAAATGGGATGTAAGCATGTTTAATATTAACCTATAAATATACAAACATATATGTTAATTGAAGGCTGTTGGTAATTCTTATTAGAAGGACTTATGATGTAAATGTCACCCAGCAGGTGGCTTTTGTGTTTTGCAACCTATGCCATGACAGCCCATAGCACAGACTGGCTATGTAGTCTAGCCAAGTGGTTCCCAACCTGGGGTCCACGAACCCCTAGGGGTTCGCAAAACATAATCGGAGTTCCGCCAAGTCAAACCAGTCCGCAGAGGGTTCACAAAATATGCTGGGGTAAAGCTAGATTTGTAGACCAATTTTTCATGATTATTCTTGTTTAACAACAGTGTGATAAACATCTGCTAATCATCAGGTATGGTACTTTATCAATAATAAAATACCTAATGACATATGCATAGCCTTCGTTCACAGTACAGTAAATTGCTTAACCTGGCATTATATTTTCAATCCAATATTTTATTGCTAATTTGTTAGAATCTGTTATATTTTCTGTATGGTTTATGTAAAGATGTTTAGTACAGGAGAGCCGCATGTCCAGAGGGGTCTGCGAAAGCAAAAAGGTTGAAAACCAATGGTCTAATCAAATCCAATCGAACCAAATCATCAAACATTTATATCATCATACTGCTGTACACATAATACAAGGCATAGATGAAGACCAGCCTAGAAATCAAGCATTCATCCTCTTTAAAATGATATTATTAATTATTAGCAATGATTCATAGTTTATGATCTTTGTTTTCTCAACATTGTTGTTTAAAAAATGGCAGCTTTAAAATTTGTATCTTGACAGATATTTTAACAATAATTTTCTTGATGCTGTAGGATCTGAAAGATGTTGAATTAGCTAAGATTACAAAAGAACTGAAGAAGGATATGGGCATTGATTGGATGAACAGAGCCAAGTCTGAAGATAACGCAAACAACATACTGCCAGACCACAAGAAAGAACTTGATAAAGTATGTTATTTCATAATTTTGAGTCACCATATTTAAAATAGTCATGTCATGAGCTGATGTGTATATTTTGAGCTTGTATACTTACCTCTGTGTCTAGAAATGTAAATATGGTGAGCTTCTCATACTTGATTGGCTGTAATAACCATTGGATTGTACATAATAATGAGATACAGTAGAACCCCTCCTTTCCATTAAGCGAGGGGAAATTTATCTTTTAACACTATGACCAACCCCTGTAAGGGGGACACTTCCTGTGTGTGCCAAATGGTTAAATTATCTCTATTTAAGGGGACACTTATTTTTTTTTTCATTGTATCATAACACCTACAGCAGTCTCAAATTAAGAAATATTCATTCAACTTTATAGTTTAAAACCTTTTGAGAAATGAACCAGAATTTTCTCCCTGAATCCATAGAGCCAATTTCGGTATAGACCTACTAAATGTGTCACTATGTATAAAACAATCTCTTGAATATTGACCCTAAACCATGGGGGTTTCTTTTTCTTTGTTTTTTGTGTACTTTCTTATTATGGATTCTATGCGTGCTGCCCATCCAATAGAAAGCTCAATATAATTTAAGAAAAGGAATATTTGGTCATTACCAATATATCATGAAATAATATTAGGAACTACTATTGTTTTAATTACGTTTCTGCTGATTTCATATTATAAATGAATGAATTGTTTTTGCATTGCAATTATTTCTTGCTAACAGAAATGTTTCTTGATTAATCCCTAACAGCTAGAAAACAAATTATTTTAATTTTTTCTAATAGTTTGCCTACCCCACTGATCATGTGCCAGGTATATACCCCGGAGATGATGTTTTCAACCTGGACCACATTGGTGAAGTAAGTTATTGTATTTTAATATTTAAAAAAAGCAAAGAAAATATTATGGCAATTGTGATAATATAGTGCCTTTTCTAAGGGTTGGATCCATAATCAAACCAGCACAAAGTGCAACCTCCTCCACTCCCTGGGGAATATTTATAGTTGTGCTTGCAATTTAATGCAGATACAGGCTAATACATTCAATGCCTCATCATGTCCTACGAAGTACCCATTTATACTCCTAGAATGAGAGAGAGAAACTTGGTAAATTGCCTTGCCCAATGACACAAGCAGAATGCACAGTAAAGGTTCGAACCTCCAACCTCAAGTTTGAGAGACTACAATGCAACCGCTGCATCAATTAGGGCGTGTTTCTGCTGAATAACACCAAAAACACTTGTTTCTAATAAACGGTTAAATTCCTTCTGAACACGTTTCTAGTGAAAAGTGCAATAAATAAAAACACGGTAATGCGAGCATTGGCTAGTGGGCGGAGATTAAATGACGGTCACCAACGGAAGTTGAAGCTGACCTTACTTCTTGTAATCTACAGCGCATGCTGCGAAAGAGGTAAACAACACACCACAAAAGTATGAAAAAAGTATGGTATGATCTTCAAGCATGTCATCCTATTGGTTTAATTTTTTTCTTCGCTCCAAATTTTCCGCGCGATTAAACCAAGGTCAATTTGGGTCACCGACGAGTCATGAAAAACATGGTATTGCATTGCAGCTAAAAAAGTGTACCACAAAATGCATGTTTTCTGAACGTGAACCCTATAACGAATGCGTGTAAAAACACGAATTTTTCAAACGCATTCCTAACCGTGTTTTTGTTTTGTGTACAGTAATTTTAGTTTTTTTGCTCAGCAGAAACAGGCCCTTAGTGACATTGCATTGAGAGCACCTCTTCTGAGGCTCTGCTAACTAAGCTAAATTGCTCCAGTTGAAAGAAAGCAGATGAAACTGCATCATTTTCAAGGATTTTCTGTCATTCCACTTACATCTTATCTTAGGTTTAGACATCTATTATCCCCATTTTTACAGCAGATAGGGTGCAGACCATTTAAGTATGGACGAACTGGTAACTAGGGCAGTTACTGTAATAGCTCAAAACCAATTCACACAAGATAACATTTTAGTTTTTACTCAAAATTTTTTTACTTTCCCATTAACTCCATCCATTTTTATATTAATACAAATTTATATGAATATACGTTCTTGTAGATAGATGATATTAAAACCAGTAACATAAATGGTAAAACATTTTTTTTTAAATTTTTTATAAAATACAAATATCAAAGGTTAACCTAGCAAAAGGCACTTTGTTGGTCTTTCAAACTCTGCATTGGCTCCAATTCATCTGGTACTGTAGCAACAAGGCAAATTCAAGAAATATTTGAGATTGACATTTTCTTCACTTATTCACCATTTTTGGCAAAGACAAGCCAAACCAGTCACTCGTCGCAAATTGTGTTTCAGAGAAAATGGCCAAAAACATGCTGGAATGTCAAATTTTTAAATCTATTTTATTGCACTAAACTAACCTTTATATGTCTATACATTATTCTATGCTCTTATTTCCCATATTTTCAATGTTAAAACAATACTTTTTAAATTATTTGATGATAGTTTCTGCATGGGAAATGCCCGAAATCATTAACTTTGAAGGCTGATTTCTCATATATTGTTCTTTAAACAGCTATATGTTTAAACGCTTGTAACTTCATAAGGTGATGTCAGATTTGAATTATTTTTTTACCATTTTATAGCTCTTATTTTACTTTTTAACCCTGTATTATTAACTCAAAATTGATTTTTGCGACAAGTGACTGGTTTGGCTTGACAAATTTATTGTCATTCATTAAAAGAAACATAATTTTTATTCCTTCTGATTGAATGTTTTTCTAGGTACTGTACCTAAAATTACTGTACACAAAGCTAACTAATTGGCATTTCTGTGTGTTACAGGTATTTTCCTTCCCATCTACCCTGCGTTTGGTTGACTGCGGTTTTAGGCCTGTGAAGGGGAAGGCAACTGACTCCCTGTTATGGAAAGCATCCCCAGGTAATTTTACAGTATATGTTTTATATGTGTTTTAATGTACTTTTTTATTATTAGTAGAAAAAGAAATAGAGGCAGCATATTGAGACTAAACTATGATTTTTATTAGTACAATTGATGCCAGCTTCACCACAACTATGAAATCAAAATGTTCCAATTATTATGCAAATATTGTATGGATAATAATATTATCCATAAAATTCATTATTTATTTGTCCTCATTCAAATTGGAAATCGGAAATCAAAAATTTGGGATGTGCCCCTTGGAACCCGCGGCAGCCGCAGTGGAGCGCCACCTGACTTAACTACAACACATACAGATACAAACACCTACATCTCAATATGAAAGTTATTTAAGGAGCTGAGCGATCAGACTCAGTGTTGGCTGAGTTTGAACCTGGGTCTTCAGCACAATATGCAGGATATACCTCTCAGCCAACTGCTGTACTTAGATACTTTTGTACCATAAATACAGAGGCTAAAACTAAGAAACATTCATTTTGGCAGTACAATATTTAAATCCATTGGTGACATCACAACTTCTAATGCGAGATCACTTGGTGAGCATCAAGAAGCAAACTCATATGGTAAAACATTTCCATCAACTCAAAAATAATACTCATGAAATATCTTACTACCACCTTCCAAAACACAGAAGTTAGTCTTTTACAATGTTTAAAATAAATTAAAAAAATATTTGTCAATTAGCACTTTCATTATATATTATGAAAGATGTATTGTCCCATGCTAAAAATAAAAAAAAAACTTGCCCATTTTGAAGTAATATAAAAGTTATCAACTTGAACATAGAAATTAGTGTTTTAAAAAAATGTCTACCCATCAGTTTACAGCGAAAAATGATAGAAACACTTCCAGTCACTGGAAGTGTTTTATTATTTTTATTATAATTTGTTGGTTTAAAAATCAGGGTACACATTTTTTAAATTCAATAATTTCTATGCACAAGTTAATAATTTGCAAAATGAGCAAGTTTATTTCAAACTTATGTTTTATGATTTTTTGATTAGTCAAGGGACAATACATCTTTTAGTCTTTGGTGTTCTGTTTTATTTATTCAGATTTCCTTGCATTTCGTAGTTAAGTCTTGCATATTCCCTAATGCTTAGACATAGATATCAAGCTCTGGCCTACAATATGTGACAACATTTACTGTAATTTAATGCTATACCAATGTTATCTAAGTAAAGTAAAGCGAAATAATTTACCCTTTTAAACTTCCCTAATTTCCTCAGCCTTCAAAATAAAAAAAAAGTATTAGTAACTTAATTAATTTTATATAAAATTTAGATCTTTTTTTGAATAAATGTATGTTATATCTTCAAAATAGACTTTCAGAATCTGTCTGGTATATTTTTATTTTGTATTGCATGTTTGAATAATATGTTTTCCTTGATTGCAGATGATCTGGTTGGCCTTATTAACTCATGTTTGCTGGCAGAGGCTCATCTGGTTAGGCCATGCCAGGATGCCTTGATGGTGTGGATTTTTTACCTCAGTGAGTTTATGCCAGGAGTTGTTATAGCCACTATAACAACTCCCAGGTTTAAAATCATTTTTTATTAGTAGTTGCTATAATTGGTTGGCTGAAAGTTTTGGGTGATGATGCACTTTGTACCTGTAGTAACATATGACTGGGTAACATCATACCTTTTACATAGAAACACTGGGTCTGGTTTAGGGCATGCCTAGGTTTAATAATGTTAGGATAGAATTGTCTTGCAACTCACAGATTCAATTCATTTCAATTCAATTCAAACATTTATTTACTTCCTTTTCAATTTGTACAAAAATATGAAACAAGTTCATAGTAGAGTCATTTTCATGAGATCCGTGACTAATTTTAGGATACCTTTTTTTCTCGATGGATTTGGCAAGATGGGGGCATATACCCACTCATATGGACGCAGGGTGACCTTGAAAATCACAAAAAAATTTGCATCGTTAAACAAAGAGGCTACTTTGAGTGCAGATAACTTCAAAAGGGAAGGAATGACTGTTAATCTAAGGTCATATTTGTGAAATACGGTAAACAATAAGTTAGAATACCAAGTGTGACCTTGATAGCTATTACCAATCCCGAGTTATAAGCTTCCAAAGTTGAAGTAAATTGCATTTGCATATCTTGAAGAACCACGCCCCTTTTTTAAGGAGTCAATATCTCGGAAACTACATACCCTAAAAGGCAAATTTTTTTTTTTGTTGGTTTTACATACAGTGGATCATTTTTATGGAATTTCATCAAAATCTGAGACGGTCATACAGGAATTTTTTTTTAAAATCTGGTTGATTTGACATGTAATGACCCTACAATAGGTCAAAGGTCGGAATTTACCATTTCCGGTCACTATTTGAATATTTTTTTCATTAAGACGAATATAAACATAAATCTCCTGAACAATTTGCAATTAATTGTGATTCTCTGTGACCAGTAGTTTTCGAGATATGACAGTACAAGGTCAAAGGACAAACTTTCAAAAATCACATTTCCCGCCATTTTTGGAGAAAAAGTTGTATTACAACAAATAGGAACATGCATATTGTGAAAAGTTTGAGACCAAAATCATGTCTTTCTGACCAGTGGTTATTGAGATACAAGCGTCCAAATCAACAGGCGGTCACTTTGAAAAACGCCCCCAAACAGGACTTTCCCCCCATATCTGGTAGGTATATAGGAGCTATATTTTATCTAAATTGGTCCATCTTGCCAAATCCATTGAGAAAAAAAGGTATCCTAAAATTAGTCACGGATCTCATGAAAATGACTCTACTACCATAACAAATTCATGAGAAAAGGAAAAAGAACACCTAACCCTGCATTATCCTAGGATTGCTGGTTTAGAAATCATTAATTCCTACTGGGAACCCATTTATGCATTTGAATGGATAGAGAAGAATGTATGTGGAGTGCCTTCCAAGCACAATAAGCAATGTTACTAGCGTTGACATGTTGACAAGGACGCGAAGCCTCGCCCACAAAGTCACGAAAACCTTAGACAATGGCGGCTAGACTTGCGAACATTTTCTTTGCTATCAACCTTCTTTAAGAAAGAGAATTCAGGGTAGGCGGTATGCAAATGAATCATATATTCATAGTGTTAATCTATTTCATGAATTAGGCGGTTAAATTTTTGTAAAAGCCTCTGTATTTCGCTCCCAAAGCAAGAGGGAAAAGCCGCATTTAGTCAACCTCGTTGGCAAAGGCCAAGTCACTGATGTGCAACCAAACATAGACATTTAGGCCTAGGCTCACGTATGTTTTGCGTTGACAACCAACTGTCTAAGGAAATTAAAATGTCAGAGAAAAAGTTTTTGATCATGTGACTAAATGGTGCTCGCTGGTTAGTTGGTTTATCTGTCAATCAAATCTCGTCGAGATGTTAATTGAATTCTATTTAGTTGGGAAAACTCACAGCATACTGCTGCTCCAATCTCTTGTCAAATGTTCCACAGACTTCCATTAAAATGCAAGTTATACCAGTTGACGTGTACCAAGGGTGGGTGTAAAAATGGGTGACATCATGAACCTACTGTAGGCAGTGCAAGGTGCTGTAATGGTGCGTGGAGATATAAAAGTTTTTTTGTCAATTGGCCTAGGGTTAATCTAGGATGATTCTAGAATGAAAAAACAGGCTAAATTATCAATGTTATTATAGCTTGAAAACTGGAGATTTGAAACATCATACAAGCATTTTGGGCTAAAAAAGGCAACTTAGATTTTCAAAATTTTGTATTGCTCCATACAAACTTTTTTTTGGCCTTCAAATATAATATTTTTTTTCTTTTTCAGTGTCAATTCATGGGAGTATACACACAATAATGCAGGCATTTAAAACACTCTGGTCTCTTATGAACAACTCAATCAGATTCAATCAAAGTAGAGTATGGCTGCCAAGTTTAAAACAGATAACACGAGTTTTACTTAATTATGGTGAGTCATGCTTTATTAATCCTTTAAAAAGATTTTCTCAAATAAGACTAAACAATTTTGATCGGTAAGGGATGACAAGAAAAACAAAACCACTGACAGGCTTAGTTTTGTACTGAAACAAGTAAACCACTTAATAAGACTACTATACAGAGGATAGTATTGTATATGATTTAGAATGATAAGATTATACTATGTGAATATGTTAAATATATTTATATACTATTGTTACAGTGTTTACAAAAGCTTAGTTAAAGTACACAACTAAATTTGTCTAAACTGAAATGTTGAAATTGACAAATACAATCTTACCAGGGCAGTTTGTCTTTCTACCTCAACGACCTCGGATTTCTGGCTACATACATTCATCTCCACTCTTTAATGTTCAGACTTACGACTTGACTCAGGCTACGGTCACACTATATTTTCAAGCCTGGCTTGACTTACCGCGGGTGAGATTTTCATAATGTGACCGCATCTGCACCGACTCGCGCCTGGCGTGACCTCGATCTCAATCTACCTATCTCGATCCTGGCTCAGCACCCATATTGACCCTGGATTGACCCAGGCGTGACCAAGATTGACATTTCCTCGTCGGCTGTCGACCAATCACAGTCGATGACGCTGTTGCGTTTAGAAGTTCTTGAATAAAAAACCCGCGAGTTCTTCATGTGTGTTCAATCAAGACGCAATCATTACTTTTCATAAAAGTTAATTCAAATTTTAATTAATAATAATGCGATTGATTTGGAGCGACCAGGAAACTGCTGACCTGGTGGATTTGTGGGGCCAACCCGAGCTGAGAGACCGGATAGAA
>NW_022719802.1:274802-308050 GCF_011630105.1 Anneissia japonica
GTCTCGGACATGAGAAGAGAACGACGGCCCAAATTCAAACAAAAGTGAAGGCATTGCGAGCCCAATACAAGCTGATAAAGGATCAGTTGAAGAAGAGTGGTTCGGGCACGTCTGGTGTAAAATCTTTGATTGCGATCCATCCAATCACACACGCGTATATCTAATCCCGTGAAACAGAGTTGGCCAAACTCTCTCTTTACGGCTCTGCTGTTTCGACTTTCATAATTTGGAGGTCAATCCAACTAGTGTGACCGACCCAGAATTTTGAGCCTGGCTTGAAATCTCACCCGCGTTGAGTCAAGCCAGGCTTGAGACGCTAGTGTGACCGTAGCCTCAGATTTGACCTTGCATTGATACTTCTACTAGAAATGCTAGAAATGCATTGCTGAGCTTGATGATTTCCACTGGTTAATTTTAAAGGTCATCCCATGTCAACCTACTGTACTAGTTTGGACACTCAACATTTTAAAGCTAGGTGTGAAACTCCACTATGTGGAACGTAGCCTTAGGCTTCATAATAACACTAGTTTTACATATCTATACCTTGGTTTATTTCGTCGCTCACATCACGAACTAACGATTTGTTGAACGTTAAATGGAATACTGGAGCATAAAGCCATTAACCATTCTGTATTATTCTACAGGATATAATGTACTGTACATTGGTATATTTGTTGTCCTTTTAAACACAACATACTATGAACAAAAACAGAAGCACAACTATTTTATTTAATTTATCAACTGTTTGATAACACAAACAGCATCTGAGGGCTACGATGTTGCTGTTGATAAACATAGAGCTATTTATATCAGAATAACATAAGTTAATTTTCTTTGTTGACTAATCTTATACTTTACCATTGAAATTTATTTATAGAATGTTGTTATCATTTTATTAGGTGCAACATTTGAATCTCTGTTCCCATCTACAGAACTGGAACCAGCATTCTCTCTAAATGATGTATTGTAAGTCAATATTAAACATTTATAATTATTTAGATGCTCATTCTTCATTCTCAGTGTCTTAGGTTCAAAGCCAGCTATGTGACTATAGAAAACATTAGTATTTGTTAAATTGTCATTATAAGATTCAGAGCATTTTAAAGACACAGGTGTCCCAAGTCTCCCGGAACTTCCGGAGTCTCCCTAAAATCGGTATGGTCTTCCACACTCCCGCAAACAAGCAAAAGTCTCCCGGAAATTCACTTATCTCCTGCAAACTCAGTAAAAAACAAATATTTTTGTTTATTTAGGTCTAAACTTTGGTTGCCAATTATTTTTTGCAGTCTCATAGAATATATAACGACTTTTTAATGTATCCGTATTCTCCACACTATAATCTTTAAAATGATAGGTCATTTACTAAACTTATTATTTCCAAAGTTATGAGTAAAAGTGTTACAGCTTCTCAATTATACTGCCACATCCCTTATGCTAATTAATCAGTTTAACATTGAGCGATAGTATGCTGGTTGTTGGATGGCATGCCAACCCTTATGAATTCACAGTGAGTCGAATGCAAAGTTAATCAATCGACCATCTTACAGTAAATGAAATTTCACACATACTTTGTATTATGTTTTAAGAAAAGTTAATGAACATGTGTTAGCCTTGAAAAATAAGTTTTTTTTGTCATGATCGATCTTTCTCACAACATTCGTAACAATTTTGATTCTCTTTCTATCAATATGTTTAAAAAAGAGGCCTTTATCTGTATTTAGTAAGACTGTACCTTTTTTATTTTAGTTTAGTATTTTTCATTTGTCTGCTTTCTTTTCAGTTTTAGGCTATCTTGTTGTTTTTGATTTACTTTTAGTTACTTTTGAATTTCATGATTGTAAACATTATTTTTTTTTTTCTGGGATATATTCACTGTATGTACCAGGGCTTCCTTGAAAAGCAGTGCTAGTCACTGAATGGATACCCCCTGGTTAAGAAAGCTTAATATTAAATAAAATTGAAACTCATTTTAGACTGTTTGCCATACATTTAAATACTTTCATATTGCGGTCATTAACTTCTGTTTGGTGCCCAATGAGAGAAACCCCCATGGGCAATATTTTAAACTTAGAACTTATTATTAAAGGAATGAAAGTGGCAAAGATAAGGAAAATATGGTAGAAGATGAAACAGAAAGTACACTAAAAAATCAGAGCTGGACTTCTCAGAAACAGTTTCCAGTGGATGCTTTGAACCATGTGATCAAGCTCATCACACATGGAATGCATTTGAGAGATATGCACAAGCAGTAAGTAAATATTAAAATTTAAGTACAGCAATTCGCAATCTAATGTACTTTAGTTTAATCAACAAAATGACTGACTGATCAACCAGAGCATTGCTTGGTGCGTCAGTAAGTGCATTGGTGAGTGCATCGGTAGGTGCATCGGTTGGGGCATTGGTTGGTGCATCTGTAGGTGCATTGGTTGGTGCATCGGTAGGTGCATTGGTGGACATTGGAGGGTGCATTGGTGGGTGCATTGGTGGGTGCATTGGTTGGTGCATTGGTTGGTGCATCGGTAGGTGCATCAGTAGGTGTATTGGTAGATGCATTGGTAGGTGTATCAGTGTTTGCACTGGTATGTGCATCAGTAGGTGCATTGGTTGTTGCATCTGTATGTGCATTGGTGGGTGCATTGTTTAGTGCATGGATGAGAGTATTGGTTGGTGCATCGGTGGGTGTATTGGTTGGTGCATCGGTAGGTGTATTGGTTGGTGCATCGGTGGGTGCATTGGTTGGTACATCGGTGGGTGCATTGGTTGGTACATCGGTGGGTGTATCGGTAGGTGCATTGGTGGGTGCATCGGTGGGTGCATTGGTTGGTGCGTTAGTGGGTGTATTGGTTGGTGCATCAGTGGGTGTATCGGTAGGTGCATTGGTTGGTGCATTAGTGGGTGCATCGGTTGGTGAAGGGCAACAACCATCATCGTCTCATCCAAGAATACTAAATTTACTTAATTTGGAACCTTCAGACAGGTAGATTAAAACCTAAACAAAACACCATCTTAATAAATGCTTTGTCACTTTTATGAAGTACAACATTATAAATCATATATTTTCAGACCTGTGTTTTATTCTGAAGAAGAATTGAAGCAGCTAATTGGACTTATATGTCGTTCTGGCTTAGAAACTCAAGGAAAAGAGTAAGCATAGCTTTGTCTAAAAAAATATGTCCATGTTCAACAGCACTTTTCCACTGTCCAGTCTAGTTGATTTTATCCAGAAACTTTTGATTCCTTATTTTTAATTGTCTACTTTTTCTGCTAAACTTAAATAAGATGAAGATTTGTTCTTAGTCTTTTTATTTTAACATATAATCATTTAGTACCTGTCCTCTATCGATAAGTATCACTCTAGTCCCTTCCATGCAGTATTTCAGTAGACACAATCAGTACCCTCAAGCTTAAGTACAAAAATGTCTTTTTTATTAACATTTTTTATGAGCATTTTACCTGTTCCATGTATTTTCATTATTTTATAAATTTTCTGACTTATCATGTATGGGAATAATTTGGTATTTGGATAGATGATCTTGGAATACAAAACCATACTCGCATTCTTAATATTCAGTATCAAGTCATTATACAATTGAAATTCTCTTATTTATAATAAAAAAAATAAAAGAGACATATCCAACAACACTCTCATTAAAATGTGTCCCTGTTCAACTTAAACAGGCCCGTAGCCAGGGGGGGGTTTTTATGGTTCGGGCGAACCCCCCTTTTCTAGCGAACCCCCTCGAATTTTTGAATGAGTCCCACCCGTTTTTAAATTGGAGCCAGCGATAAAAGCCTACATTCATAGAATATGCCACCAAACGAACCTAAAGTTTTGCGACTTAATCACCTAATTGTGGATTGTGTGGTTAGTAAATTCCATAGCCACACACTAAACTATGTGCTGATGGAGCATTTTGGGGAAATGGACTCTTCTTTTTTTCATCCCAAACAAAATATTATTAATAAATCAACATAGTCCATCTCAGTCATCATAGCCAGTGACAAAATTAGGCTGGAAGTTTGTTTTCAACAGCAGACACACTACAGAACGGAGTGCGTCAAAACGAGTGTTTGTTAATTTTTAGTGATAAAGACTGACTTTTTTTCGTCCGCTGTTGCAAAGAAGAAAACGACAGATAGTCCTGGTGGGTTATTGATTTTAAAATCAATTAGCCTAGCCTAGATGTTGACTAGCTAGGTAATTTGTAAATTATTATTGGTTGGCCTGGGACGGACCTAGACAGGCAGGCAGGCCAGTTTTATCCTGGGATTCGACGATGACGTCCGTGCACGTTTACAAACGCTATTGATTAGAATGAAAATAGACGCGCTGAATTTCAGGTCTTTTTTTTTTTTTTTTTTTTGATGAAAGATAGAATTTATCGAACATTTATCTACATAAAAACAAGAATAATATTGTAGAAATTGTATTTCTAAAGATGCATATAATTCATATTTCTTCATTTTGTAGACAATAAATATTCAGTAAGATATACTAAAAACGATTATTAATTCTGAAATGTGCATCTCAGCTATTATTAATCAGTAGGCTATGTATTATGTTATAAAATCTTAAAATAATAATTTTGAATTATGCTATATTTTGGGCTCTGACTTAATTTAACGATGGCCCTATCAGTAGTAATGACAGTATTTGTGCTTATTTAGCCATGTAGTAAAATAGTACTATTATTATGAGAGTCAAGAAGAAGTAGTAGAAGAAGAGGAGGAAAAAGAATAGCTTTTTTGTTTTATAATAATAAACGTGTTGAGTATATTGATATTGATTATGCGATGAGGTTTTGTTTATATCTTTCGGTGTGATTTAAACATGCCAATTCTCAGAAAATATTTTCTAATTTTATTATATTACCACCTTTTCATTACATAGATCTTTTTCAAAACATAGGCCAAACTGCTTTTATAACATTATTATAGACCCATTAAACATAAAAACAGCTCTGGCTTCGGGGACTTCGCCCCTGACCCCACCGTGGCCCCAGGCACCTGAACCACACCAGGGGTGGCGCCAGTGGGAGGGGGCGGGGGCCAGGGCCCCCGTCGGGGAGAAAAAGCACAATTCGTCGGGGAGAAAAAAAAATTTAATATGTATTTTTTACATATTAGTAGACTCTAATATCGATTTAATAAGCCTTTGAAACCCCTGAATTGTCAACATTTTCGGGGGCTTCACCCCCAGGACCACTTTTGGAACCTATTAATTGAAGCTCGAACACGCCCACTTTGCTTTCGTTGGGGAAATCTGACCCCTCGTCGGGGCACCGGCCCCCCCTGTCGGGGACCTCGTCGGGCAAATCCTGGTGCCACCTCTGGACCCCACGCCCAAAGAACCCCCCCCTTAAAATGACCTGGCTATGGGCCTGTTAAACATACCATATTGGCCTTAGCTGAGACAAGTGCTTTTCCATGATTCAGTGTTATGCATATTGTACATACAGTATATACATGTATGTTGAAGTTAGGTATGTTTAAATTTTAACTTCCAATGATTTAAATTTATTTTGTAATATAGCATGCTTTTTGACAAAAATAGAGCATACATTATTTGGGGTTTTTTCAATCTTTTTTCATTTTAATAGAGATACTCATGGTGAAGATTTTGCATTGTGTACTGCAGCTTTACTAGAAGGATTCTCGATTACCTCTTGGTCGATGAAGGTACATTTCAAATTATGGTTTTTATTTTACAATTTTAAATCAGAATCATCATACAGCTGGTTAGGCCTAAAAAAAATTTTGTTTGCCCTCCAGTGCCCGCTCCTAGCTTATGGAGAAATAGGAGCAGCGTTTCTAAAAAAAGTTTGTTTTTTCCCCCGATTTTTTTTTTTCACATTTTAAAAAGTGATCTTTATTTTTCTCCTTTTTTCTCATGAAAGTTGTCTAAATTTGGTATCTAATGTAAGGTATCGCCATTCTAGACCTCAATTCATTGCAAAATATCAATCATGGGTTATTTTTATTCAGTCTGATGAATACCCTTGAAAAACAGTGAATCAGGCTTAATTACAAGCATTGCGATTATGTTAATATTGGTGACAGGAGAAAAAAAGAACTAAAAAAACAACTTTTTGCGCCCGCCCCTCCTATACAATTTTCAGCATTAAAGTGCAAACGAACAATTTATTTTTTTTTAGGCCTTATATATATATTTTCATTGTTACCATATTTGTTACTTTATATATTTGTATGTGTGTTAAAGCTTTGTAATCGAGTCAGATCATTGTGTCTGGGGATTTTACTAAATTTGGCTAAAAAAAAATGCTGAAATGTATTTGGTATGGAGCAATGCTGAAAAAATGTATTTTTCTAAATATTGATTGCACATATTTTCATTGTTATTTTATTACTCTGCTTGTGATGATCAATTGTTAGCCTGAAGTACTACATACTAATTCTTACTACCAAATTGGTTTTTGTTTCAGAGTAAAGAGTTGTGCGAAGCTCTGCCTGCCTTAACCAGCCATCATCACAATTTGGTGCATCTTGTAGAATTGTTCCCAACCTTCACTGATAGAGGACGACAGACAAGACGCCTTCTGAGGTACACACTCATTTCAATCAATCAACAGTATCTTAATTATTATCTACTTTATATTGATGAAGACATACAATGTTTGGGGTTTGCAAGTCAATTTAGTAGTTTGATCAAACTAGTATGATCCTAACCATCCAAACCCAAGGCATTATTTCAATGTGGTTCTGACTAAGCAGAACAATTTATTATGATTAGTGCACACATAAGTTTGTTATTGTCATGCACTATTGTATTATTTCATTGGTAGTGGCTATTGTTACACCAGTCTTAAACTAATTCTTAATTCTAATTGGATATTATTGTCCTAACCAATCTAGACATACAGTAACATCCAATCAGAATAGGGAATCGGTGTAAGATTGGTGTAACTAGCCACTGCTTTAGAAGGAGAAAATATTTAATTACAATATATCTTTATACTTGAATATTGTTATTACTTTTTTTGGCTTCGTCACTTGTTCATATTATGGTATTATTAGGCCTAGATTTCATTATGTTAAATTTTGTTATTACTTAGTAATGATAATATTGTTAAGTCTATACTCATTTCATCTGTACTATAACATTGGAACAAGTGGAAATAAATTGAATTGAATTGAATCACTATTATTACTTTCTTCACCAAAAGCATTATTTGTTTATAGTGGAATAACAAAAGATGATTTATAATACAACAGTTTTTAGTACAATTCATTGTGCGAAAGAGTTCATATAGAGGTTACATTTCATGGTTTATTGAACATGCAAAAAATGACATGCCTATTATTACGTTACATGCATGTTACATACATGCTTGTATTGTGGTGCTATTATTTTTGTGAGCTTTTTCCTGAAATACATAATTTGTTGTAATTAATGATACTAATTGTAAAATGATGCTGTATTAATTTTAATTTACACTTAAAATAAAATGAAACAATATTATTAACAGATATAAAAATACACAGTCAATTTGAATAATTTACAAAACCTTACAAAATATTTTTCGTAAAATTTTATATGATTTTATATTTGTAAAACTTTGATATCAGGTGGTTTTAGTCACTTTCAAGCGCCTTGATCACGGAAAGGCGCTATATAAATCATTATTATTAATTTAATAACTATTTTTACAAATTGGCTGAATTTTGTTGTTTTTACAGGTATGTCACTTGTTTCCTCTGATAAGGTCGCTTCGTCCGAAGTCTGATACAGTCTACTACCAACTATACAGCATGATGATGCTAATGGACATGTGCATTGGAAACGAACCATTGCCTTCACAAGAAAAGGTATCATTAATTCCATATAAAATGAAGACTCTACTGCTGTACATTAGATAATTGTTTCTTCATGTGGGTGTGGTTGAACCGTCAGGGTTGGGCTTTTGGATCATCTCACTATAAATTTTTTGCTTGTGTGTTTAGGCAAGGCACTTTTCCTGTTTGCTGTCCATTAGATAATTGTTTTTTTCATGTGGGTGTGGTTGGAGCCGCAATTTGCATTTCGGTCTCACCGTCAGGGTCGGTTTTGGATCCTCTCCCTATAAAGATTTTGATTGTGTGTTTTGGCAAGGCACTTTTCCTGTTTGCCTCTCTACCTAAGAATATAAATGTGTACCTGGTAGGAAGTTGTGGCATTGGTTCTGTCTGCTATGTTTGGCTGCAGGACTAGGAGTAATCCCCAGGGAACCATTTGTGCTGGTTCGCCAATCTATGTATCCGGTAAACAGTGGCAATAACACTCTCACACCACTGATCATTATTGGTTTTGGTTTTGGTGGCATATACATTTCAGATATTATTGTTATCGTTGTCATCATCATCATTTAATGTCTAAATGACAAAGTGACACAGTAACAAGAAGCAATGTGCATTCAGCATTAAGCAACACAATTAGAAAATGAATTATGAGAAATTATTAAGAGTTGGTAGTATTCACCGATGACTAAATGACAGGCAACTCAAAATTTGTGTCATATATTTTTCAAAATTTTTCAAGTCGGATACCAGGCAGTGGCAGATCCAGGGATTCGAAATAGAGGGGGGGCCCAGAGAAGGAGTGTTACAGATACAGAGTGTACACCACCTCAGCCCCACCATGGTTGGGGCTGAGGTAAGAAAATTTATGATTATGGCACTCTCAGACTTAAAATCTGAATATAATTTTCTTCTTTTTCTCTTTTTTGTATAATCCTGAAAAATTTAAGGTGTGGGCCCGGCCCGGCACTCACAGAGCAGAAAAACAATTATTACGCTAGGAAAGTGTTCCTAGTTTTTCATAAATGGAAACTGGTTTTGAAAATATGTGCATAGAGATGATTTTTTGCAATACATACAAGAGGAATTAATAAAAATTAAAAAAGAGAAATTGAATATGGCTATTCAGACCTAGTCATCTATTCTTATTTCTTGTAAATGGCCAGCATCACATTATGATACATTTTTTTGTTTCCCCATTTAGAAAGATATTAGATATTTAATTAGAGATCTGCGTAGCCTTTCTAGTGATATCAGAGTATCACCGTATTATCCATCACGGTCAAAAGTGAAGCACATTCTTGAACGGATTTCGATAAAGCTCACCTTAATGGCTGACAACATGGATTCTAAACAGGTACAGTATTTAATATTTTTCAATTTACTTGTATAATATCTTCATTATGTATTAACAAAACAGCTTAGTATCTCATTTGATTAATGTTGTGTAGAGGGGCAGGGAGCAGTGGGGGTTCTAGGATATATTTTCTGGGTTGGCTGAGCTGTCTGACAGGGGGACTTGAGATCGTAGGCCTCAGCTGGGGGAAGGGTTTAAGAGGGGTTCCCCCTCCCAAATGAACAATTTTAATAACAGGAACCTCTGGATGGCCAGAAGTGACTGTGACAGATGTGTGTTGGCTTGGCGTGGGCCTATTTTTATATATTTTTTTTGAGTCCGATTGCCCAACGAGCTCCGTCTGATGTGGGGCTTGACCTGTCCGGTGGGGGCTTAAGCCCCTGCTTCCCCCTGCTGGCGCTGCCATTGGCAGGGAGAGGGTTGTGACGGGAGGTTGGATTTCTCTCCTTAAAACCCACTTCAGTTTTTTTATTCTTTCTCTAAATGATTTTGAGAGTAATTGGTGTAGGTGTCCTCCCATTGGTAAGTCTCTACCATGGATCATCAACAACTATAAATCTACTGATCTTCTAATGCTGTGGCAATGTGCTTGAAAATCAACACAAGCCAACATTATTTTATTATTACTTTTTATTATTATTATTATTATTATTATTATTATTATTATTATTATTATTATTATTATTATTGTTGTTTTACTAGAAAACAATTGTATTGAAAATATTTTTTTTTATTACTATTAATGTTTTTTATATAACTTATTTGTAGGATCTAGGTTCAAGTCTCTACGCATTTTTTAGCATGCCTAGCCCTATTGCCAGTCCAAACAAAGACCGTATAGCAAAGCATAGCAGGATAGACTCAGATGAGGAGCTAGCATATGAACACTATCATAGCCTAGTATCTTATGAAGAAGATTTAGAAGTTAAGGATAAAGAAATTAACATAAAAGAGGAAATAGAGAAAGATGTTCAGGTAGAACAGAATATGGAGACAAAAAGTGCCTGCAGCCACTCAGAAAAGCGATTTTCTATAGATTGCAACATAGCACAGCATTGCAGGGTAGACTCAGACAAGGAGCTAGAATATAAACAGTGTCATAGCATAGTGTCTTATGAAGAAGATTTAAAAGTTAAGAATAAAGAAAGTAACATAAAAGAGGAAAGAGAGGATGTTCAGGTAGAACAGAATATGGAGACAGTTAGTGCCTTCAGTCATACGAAAAAGCCATTTTCTATAGATCGCAACTTGGAAATACTGAATCAACGAGTATATGAAATGGAAGAACAAGTTGTAGAACAGAATAATGAATGTGGCAGTTTGGTAGGAAAGGTTGTTTCTTTATTGTCAGACAATATAATTAGGTTAATAAATAAGAGTGAACAGGCAAGTAAGCCGAGTACTAGTGAGAAAGTAGTTGAGGATCAGTTTATAAACCATATCTCTACATTAGAAAATAGAGAAGGCCTGATGAATAAAGAGGAGGTTCTTGAGAATTTTCAATATGATGCTATCACTGGCACCAACAATGATGACAGTACTGAATGCGAGGCAGAAATTCAATTTAAGCATCAGGATACAAGCCCTGACTTTATAGCTACAAGTAGTTGGTCCTTAGGACAACCATACATAAATTATTATCAGGATGAAATGATTGAATGCATTAATACTCCCTCCTCATCACCTGAAAAAAAGAAAGCACACTTTGAAGAAAATATACAAAATAATGCTTGTGTTAAGAATGACTCGAAGAAGAAAAGAAGTCAGCGAAAGTTGAATTTTAGTGGACATCATGAAGAAGAGGCAGACATAATAATGACTGAACCATCCATTAGTAACACAGCTGGTGGAGTTAGCTGTAGAACTAGTAGTGTAGAGAGAGGTATAGAACTCAATGAAAGAGAATTACCTAGTGAAGGAGTTGAGTATGATGTTGACAATGATAATAAGAGCCGTCTGTTATTGATAACAAATCAAGAATTTGGTCTGTTTGGTAGTAATAACTGTCATATTAAACACAATAGCCATAAAACACCATCCAATGACAGCGACGTTATTTTATCTTCACTGCCATGCTCCGAGAGTTCTACTAGTCTGAGTGGCAGCATTGAAGCAGTGCTGTCTCAGGACTTAATCTATGGTAGAAGTTTAGAACAAGGGCAGTCTTTGCAAAATTCAGAAGAAATGAAATCAAGTCAAGAAAGTGGTACAAGTTCACAATGCTCCAGTATTATGGACATTTTTGCAGTTGGTTAGGAAAAAATTATAAAAAAAACTAAAAAGAAGAGAAAGACAATAATAATTATGAGAGGTGTTTTTAACAGTAGCTTATAGATACTTTTTGTCATGCAATCAATAAAACATAGGGTAGTAGTGATCGTAATATGTGCTAGTGGGTACATGCTAATCTCTAATTTAAATAGCTATTTTCCTGTGGGCCTCCTGATTTGAAATTTTGGAAGATCATTTTTTCACCAAACTTGATCATCAAACATCATTACAAGTTGTGGTAATCAAGTATAGGAATCTCATTTGATTTAGGCTGATACATGTATACTTTAATGTGGATAATTATAGTTTATAATTTCAATATAGTTATAGCAGTGTTCAACTTTGGGTCTGTACATTTTAAGGTTTTGTGCTGTTTACATTTTCAATATATAAATATTATATTAACACTCTTTTTCAAAATGCACTCACATTTGACTGATTTCATTATTTCACATTGTTAACATTTATTGGAGCATTCTCACTGATTTTAATGTAAACTTTGTTTTGTTTACATTATTAAATGATCATTCTAACTGTTTTTAATGTAATCTTTGTTTTGTTTGTATTATTACTGTTTAAAGCAGCAAACTGATTATATGTAAGCTTTGTTTTGTTTACATTATTCATGCGGTAATAATACATAATTTTAATGTTGTATTTTGTTTACATTTTTATTAACATTTAAATGAGCATTCCCACCAAATCCCACTTATTTTAAAGTAAGCCCTTTTTGTACATTATTGTTAACATTTAAAGTAGCATTTTTTTGTTTACAATATTAAAATTTCAAACTGAAGTCTCAGTGATTTTAATATTTGTTTACATTGTTCTTGCATTTTGATAATTTTTTGAGCAACATTCAATAATTTAATGCTCATTTAAAATGTACACATTCTCAGTTCCCTCATATTTAATTGGATGCCATGTTTGACTGCAACATAATGCTTTAAAGACTGCCGTTTCAAAAAGTTTATTCAATTTTTATATTAACCTTACTAATATTTAAATGGTTTTTGTTTATTTGTTCAGTGTGATATGTTGAAATTTGTTGACCCAAATGACACACCAGTAGAGCATCTGATTGATTCAAAAGATGACTGTGGGTCGGATGTAGAATCGGTAGATGAGGAAGAGTTAATGGAGGTCACAGATAGTCGCCATGCAAGTGTGTCAAGCGATGAAAGCTTACCCTCAGTCAACAATAATTCAAGCTATGATGAACAAGTGTAAATGGGCTGTCAAATCACAACCTTCTTTTATTGCATTGCCATATACACAGATTAACCCATATCTGTGGTTATAAAAACTCTTTTATAATAGTAAAATTGCATATGTTAATTTCTTTTAAAAATAACAGTTGCGCTAGGCCTTTTATGCCAAAATCTTATTGTAAATATGAAATACCTTTTATATATAATTCATATTTTTTTTTACATTTAAAACCTAAAATAAAAAGAAAAAATGTACTGCCTTTTAACTATGACTAATAATGAAATTTTCCTTTTATTATAAATGTTAACCAATAACTTTTTTTGGTCAAATTGGCAAGGGTATTAAGTTAATTATAAATTTACCAATTATTAATTTTAAGCATGGATTGAAGAGTCATTTTCATACTCTTTTTTATAAACTTGTTTAATTTGTATAATTGCATCACCATCTTTGCCATAAAGGAAATGAAATGATTGGACAATCTTTAAAAAAAAAAGTAAAATAATAATAATAATTCCAGATTTTACAGACTTTTTCATTGTGTTACTAGGACCTTCTTTTATTTGTCCACTAGTTCTGTTGATATTTATATGTGTTTTTATCTTTTTAACACTCAGTTGCTGAGCTTGGTTCATTGTGGTGTGTATAAAATATTTCCCTAGATAACTTGTTTTGCATTTATTTAGTATTTGAATTAAATGTATCCCGTATTTTATAGTGAGAAGTTAAATATATAAAATAAGTTTTGAAGTTAACTTTATCCTTGTATTTTAAATGTTTGTAGATGGAACGGCTTATGTAGAATTATATTATTAGGTGGTGTCTTGGTGTATTAAGGCCTATTTACTCAGCTTGATGGCAGCGGCTGGAAAAAATAACCTATTATGTTGAACCACACTAAACGTTATCCGCATTTAGAACAATCCCCGAAAATTGTTGCACTACAAAAAATAATGGAGTGCACTACATGCAATAGTTTTCGCCGTTGTCATGATCTGCGTAAATAGGCCTTTATGGTACATAAATAACAAGTGTAACTATTACACAGATTTCTGATTATGGATCTTCTGGAGTGTCAATCAAGCTTAATAACTGACCAATCAGAACTTGTGATGTAATACCCGGGAATACATGCATGTCCCACAGTTATTGCTGTTTAAGGTCTCGCACCTTAACAACAGTATCCAAGGGGCGAGTTTCAGCCTTCCTACATTTGACTGATATCTAGATGCACTTGTTCAGTTGTGATGCCACTTGTATACATATCCGTATTTATTCATTGCTCATAATGTTAGGCAGGTAGAGGTTTGTTTTCATTTAGTGGAGCAGAATCTTCAAATTCTTAAGTCCCGTTCAATCAAATTTTGATGTACAAAAACATGAATTGCCTAAATATGATCATGACATCACATCATGACCATATATAGGCAGATCATGACTATATAGGGACATTCAACAGTTTTTTGTCTTGCAGCAAATACACCAATTTAGGTCTGTATAATTAAATATTCACTGGTAAAATGTATAGTAGACACCATTAGTACTTTATAATATATACATACTCTAGCTTGATAAAGATTTTATTACCAAAATTACTGTATATTTCAGAGTTTTATTCTAGTATTATTTGGCTATGCAGCCTATTTCATATAAATATGTAAAAAAATATTATGATATATTTACAAAATGAGGCTGCATAGGCAAAATTTTACATTTGACCAAAAGGTTATTGCTGTACATTTACTGAAAAAACTGTTGAATTTATGGCAATTTGCTAGAGGAAGAAAGGGAATGCTTTATTTACTACTCTCTGTACTAAATTATAATTGAATTGTTTGCTTTATATAATTAGCGTAGGCTCTTGATTACTTTCATGAATATTGCCTTCAATTGAAATACAGTAATGACTTTTCTTTCATAACGTAACAAGATCGCTGTGAGTGTAGTCCTCAGATGTTCGGCAATAGTAGTAACTTAAAACATCTCGACAGTATCAATAACAGGGTCACAAACAAATTTAGTAACACGTTTTGTTGTTTTCTGTCAGCAGGTTTTTTTTTTTTCTAGATTAAATGTGGGTATAAGCCAAATATGTATAATTCATTCAGTAAGAAAAAGGATATGCCAATAAAAGAACATTTTATTGGCATATTGGTATATTCTATTCTTAAACTTGAAATGCATACACTCAACACTCAGGTAGATCTGTACAAAACAGTGGCTTTATTTACCAAGTATGAAAAACACTTCTTATCTTTGCAACATTACTAGCTATTAAAATTAAAATAGCAAGAGAACAACCGTCTATACGTTTCCATTTACCATGGCCATAACATTGTTAAATTCTTGCATCAATATGAAAATGTGAATGGATTGGCATAATATGGGTAAATACACTGCAGTGAAAGAGAGTTTAGGTTTTTCGCATTGTTGCATGCAGAAATATAAATGGGGTAAACGCTACAAAACTATAGGTCAGAATTCATTATCATTCACACTCTTTCATTGCTTCCTAGCCAATACCAGAAAACAACATTTAATTAAATTGATCTGAAAATCTGATAAAATCAGCTGGAATAATTCATACATCTCCCATGTTATTTAGAAATATAATTATCCTGAGCTGTCTGTCCTACATCCCAATGGTCAACAGGGATGTCCAGACAAACTTTAATAGCTGGGCGAAGTGTGGCCTGCAGGCCGCATGATTTTATTGCAGCTTGTGAAAATGAATTAAAACCCCTTTGTGTATGACCCGCCCAACATTTTAGACTTAGATTAAAACTAAGAATAAAGTGGTAAAAAAAGCAGTGCATGAAGGTTTTTGGAAGCACAATGTAAACATCAGTTTGGGTGTGGTCCTCGGTGTGAAATCAAAAATTTACTTTGGCCCTCCAACTGCATTTATATATCTGCTTTTAGACCACAATGTTAGGGATTGGCAATCAAAATAGCATTATTTGGATAGGCAAATTATTATTTTTTTAAATATTTCGGATGGCAAGTTGTCCAGGCCTGTCTGACAGGTAGGCAAATGCCCACACTGCACCCCCCAGTCAGTCAGCAGATTTTTGAATGAGATGAAACAGTGGAAAACAATATGTGTCATGTGGAATAAGCCAGCAAATGTTTCAATGGAATTACTGTATTCTTATTAAGGTTTAAAGTGGAAAAATTTAACATGTTAACAACTACAAACTAAATGGGTTTCACTATAGATTTCTATATCATGCATATTAAATAATAATGATATAAATAACAATAACAACTAAAGATACACTTTTCATGCCTGTACTGGTTTTTGTAATCCATGATACTGGATTGACTGTATACAGTTAGCGCTTATGGAGTGTCTTTACTTTATGTTATACAATATATCCGATTTGACTGCTAAAAAGGTGGACATTTTAAAACCTGCCTTCTCAAAAATGACTAATTTATATCAGTTCTCCATTAACTAGACTAGTGACAGTATGAGTCATTTCTAGATGATTCAACTTTGACCTGTATTTGGAGCTCATATCTGCACCACAAAATAAATTAACCAAACAGGTAATTTTGTGAGCAGGTAAATGAGTATTTCAGTTGAACTCGCAAAGGAAAATACAATTCAAATAAAATAAATGATAAACTTCTCATAAAACAACACATGTTAAAGTATATAAAGTTTATAGCATTGTGGATTTTGGTTGGTAATTCATGGAAACCCTTGTCACACTCCTTGGCTACGTAATAATATAAATGCAATGTATAAACTTAAACCTTAATTCAGTTAAACAAATACTTAATTCCAAGAAAAGGGAAAATTCCAGAAATTTTAGATATGCCACAAAAATTGGAGTAGGGTAAAAATAGCAGACAAGGGAAAGAAATGGGAATGTCAACAGCATAAATATGTACATTATTTAATGTTAATGTGAGAAGTTCTCAAACTGTTATTCAATTACTATAAAAAAAATTGCATTGGCACTTTCATATAAGCCTAAATATCATTACATTTAATTATACAGAGTTGACATTTTCAAGACTACAGAATTATTAACAATGGGATAATGGATGTACAATATTTACATTCTTCGGAGGATTTTGTATAAAAAATGGTACCTGATTGAAATATTAAATAAAGTGTCGCTATAGGCCAACGCCTGTCTCACCCGGCCTACAAACTACTAGTGTACTGTATTTGAAGCCATCAGAAATCATAGTTAAGTATTATGCCATGAAAAAATTATGTTTTGTAAAGGATTTAAAAAATATATATTGTCTGAAAAATAATATGTAACTTCTAATATTATGTCTTAAATCTGTAAAGGTTAAGCATGGATAGTAACCTTCATGGTAATAATACAAGAAAAAATAAAATGGTTGGCACATTTTGAAGAGTAGCCTTAACCAATATAATAAACATTAATCTTTAAAACAACAATGTACATCATCATTGCTACAAATGCAAATTCTGATGTCTCAATGGTGATACCTAACTGAACACCATTATTAAATAATACTGTACTAAGTTCTGTATAATAAAAGAATTCAGAAAAACTAAAACATCCCATACAGAGGACTTGATGAGGTGATCCCTGAGCGACCTTTAACCTATTGGCTCTACTAATGCATGCATTAATAGCTGGCATGTCTATGGCTGCCAGCTTGTTAACAGGCTCTCTACACTGGGTGTTCAGCTCAGGTATGCTCACTCAAGGACATATTATTCTTTAGACTGTAATGCAGCTGATGGTTGTTGAACTAGTTCCACAATGAGTAAATTTAGAGCATACTGATGATGATGCTGGATTCAGAATGGGGTTCCTTTGGTTTGAATGTGGTACATTGTCCCTGAGAAATTATGGTTGAATAACAAACTGCTGCTGGACTTAAGACTTCATCCACAACTTAAAGATATAAAGACAAAACAAAAATTATGATACATTCATATCAAGAAATTATTAATTGATCAAGCACACAATCATTAATTAATACAGACATAACATTAACAGAATTTACACCTGAACTTTAGTACAAATTTGTAAGACTACAAGACTACAGTAGTAGCACATCATTAAATGATCTTACAAAGTAGAGCAATTATTCTTGAATTTGAATATACAAATACTGTAGAGATTGATGTATACTGTATTTAAGTTCATAATTCTGCAAAACAAGTATAGATAATATTATCAGTATCACCGTGAAATATCCCATTCAAAGGTTATTACTGTACTGCATTGTGAATGAGGCTTAAAAGAGAAAATTTCATCTTTCTTCAAGCATTGAAATAAGAAAACCAATGTTCGTTACACATTATTAGCCTAGGTCCATCGTTAATGCAGATCTATAAAACACTTGTACAGTACGTACTTCATACTTTGTTAGGTCTATAGTAATTAGCATTGAGTACCACCTGACATTAGTACACTACCCTTACTTAAACATAAAAAACGTTGAGATCATTATGCTTAAAAACAGGAAGTGAATACTGTAGTATATTAACATGATCGTAAACAAGTGATAAAATGATTACATCGTTAATGCAAGTCTATAAAACACTTGTACAGTACTGTACTTCATACTTCGTTAGGTCTATAGTAATTAGCATTGAGTACCTGCTGACATTAGTACACTACCCTTCTTTAAGCATAAAAAACATTGAGACCATTTATTCTTAAAAACAGGAAGCGAATACTGTATATATTAACATGATTGTAAACAAGTGATAAAATGATTACATGATATTATAGTGGCGAAGAGATAATAAAAAAGAGAAGGCAAATGAAATTGCTACAAAATTTGCATGAATGTGCTTTTTGGGCTCTACAGAACTTGTACATAAGGGTTATTACATGCATGAAAATATTGATTTATAATAACATGCATTGTTTAAAATAATAGATATTTATGACCAATTATAATACAACTATGGATGTAATATACATCAATATGTATGTAAACAAGTACAGTACATTTAGTTGACTTGGACACAAAAATGGAGAATGGTTTTTCAAAATCAACATTTTTTATGTACACTTTCAGAGAGGGAGGGGTATCGAAAAAGAGTAGGCCTACTGTTTGTACACTTCACTAATTTGTACATATCACAATTTTTTCTATGTTGTGAAATAACAATCATTTCAACAGTGTTTACGATCATAGACCTTAGACTTATTCCCTTCAAATGAAGGTGAAATATGCAAATTAAATTGACATTTGAATCAATCATAATCACATTCAAAATGACAGAAAATAAAGCAAAATGAAAGTTAGAACTTTAATCAACTAGAGCGTAGTGTTTATTAAGTTTGTCAGTGAAGAGGATAAACTATGCAAAAAAGTTAAGAATTTATAACGGATTTGAATGCACCTTTTCATTTTACTGTACATTGTTATATGTAATGTGAATTTGAAATGACAAACTATGAGGTCATGTGAACAGATTAAACCAACAGAACACCTGACGAGAATGGTCCTGGTTAGAATAGCTCTATGTGCCATACAGAAGGTAAAAATGACAATGTGAAAATTATTAGGAAATGGCCCAAAATTTAAGACTCGGTTAAGTCTTCCGGAGCTTGTGCTTACATCGCATGCATCACTGAAACTTTCAGAGAATATATCCATGATTAGACTTGACCACATATGTGCAGAATATTAATATATTAAAACCTACTGCCTATTTAATTATTTCATTGTGGTCAAAATTAATCTGATGTGAATCAGCTTTTATTGCTGGAGCTGATAAATATACAAAACGTAATAAAAATGTTCTGAAAAAAAAACAAACAATACATTAGTACAAGATGTACAATAATGGTACAAAATCCCAATTCAACTAAAGTCTTGGGGTCAAATACCAATAATGGTAGTAATTTTTTCAAAATGCTGCTTTGCTTGAAATTTTTAATCCTCATTGATGACATGTTTCTCTTTATCTTGATAACCTGAAAGAGAAAAAAAGTGTAACACATCAATATTTGATAAAATCATACGTAATCTTATATATTATAAATATATAAGAAAATTTATTTAACACAACACTGTTTGCTTATAAAGGTGAATCACGCTTTATTGGCATTTAAAGGGCGTCTCACATTTTAGGAACACAGCTTATTATCATTTCTTGTTACATATCAGAGCTCTATAACCTGCTTAGTAAGCACAAACAAATTTAGGCATTATTTCCTGAGATATTGACTCCTGAAAACGAGACAAAACTGAAAGCCGCATTTTTTTGGCTTTTTTTTGTAGCGGCGGGGGCACTTATAAGCCAAAAATACCATTTAATTTTTATCTTAGAAAAACATCATTATTAGCAAGCGGCGGTTTCGCTATAGCAAGTTATAAAAAGTCTTGCCTAAGTACATTATGAACAATCCCAGAGTGATATACAGTAGGTCACCAATACTCACATTAAAATAAATACCATACTTTAAAGTAATGCGAGTGTGCATATAAGCAATAATTTGAAACATGAAATAAGAATTGTTTATATTTTACTATAATTTTCATTTTATGACCTGTTTTGGTGTCTAAAGCCAGTTACTGACTGAGTGCGACGGCGATGTGACGAAGAACAAATGAGGATCCGTTCAGATTGCCACTGACAATCAGCAGACAGCGTTGCGTCGTCTGTCGCTCGCCGGAAGCAAATGTGGATTTTTCATGCGACGGTCATACGACGCAATGAGTGTCCGGCTTTAGTTATTCTTTGAGCAAGTCATAAACATATAAAACATGCATTTATCACATTTTAACATGAATTGTAGGTTTATATATAATAATCTATAGCATTTTTGTTTTTAGGAGTAATGTGGTACCATACCGAATACTCAGTACGTTCCCAAATACTAGCGATTTGGGTGGAAATTGAACCAATGACCTCCAGGTATCTAGACTGATGTTATGGTTAAGACATCAGGCTAGATGTCCTGGGTTCAATTCCCACTTGAATCACTTGCAATTTTTTTTTTTTGCTAGTATTTTGGGACGTACTGAGTATTTGGTACGATAACACGTCAGGTAGGGCAAAACATCACTCTTATGATATTTTCCTGAAGCAAACTCACATCCTAATATTTTGGTTTTTGTAATTTAATATTTATTATGAAAATCGTAAGATCAAGATTTTTTGGTGAGGATGTTATTTACTTTATCATAGTTGATAAACAAAAATTGTTAGTTATGAAATAATAAAAATGCATTTATAATGTGCCATCTATCCACTGATCTATGATATATTGAGGTAAACCTATTCCGAGGTGCTGCGTGCACACATGGAAAATCAAAAACAAAACAGAAGCAAAATGAGTCTTTGTAATATATTTTGTCTTTTATGTTTCCATCTTTGTTGATTTTGATGACAATCATTCATGATTATTTTTACCTTCCATGGAAAAATGGTTTTTTTTTTAAAATAGGAAATAGTAAATCTTTTTCATGAGAGGTTCCAAAATTTGATGATGATGATGTTGACATGAAACTAGCAACTTAATTTTATTATGGCCTAAAATGTCTCCATAATCTCATAAATGAGGTACATATAATACATTGTTTTGCACCTGACAGAAACAGTCACAAATGTTAATTATATTTTAATGCATGAGTGAGTTTCTTGCTTAGTGGCAAGCATGAGCTAAATTACCAAAGGATTTATCTTTTGTAAAGAGGGGTCAATTGTTTTTCTTCATATTGACACAAAGAGATCTGCCTTTAACACATTGTTCTTTTGTTCAGCTAACTGTTTACCAATGCATATCAGCTGCTCCCAACAGAGCATGCTCAAAAACCTAATCTTGAAAACATCTGCACATTTTACTTTAATATAATATTTTTATACTCAGTAGAATTTCATCTAGTCTTTAGTTGAATTAGCATACTAATAATTAGTAACTTTTAGTCTATACATTAAAGAACCTTTCAAAGTATACTAATATTTTTATATTTATAACAATGATAAAATTTCATCAATTTTTAAAATAATTTCGATAGGAATACACAACACAAAATGTGAAATTGGATTTGTTTACTATTTTGTAGGGTCATTCCACCTTTTATTAAAATCATAATTTTTTTTTATCACTGCATGATATACTGAATGCAATAAAAATATTGGCATATTAGGCAATATAAAAAAACCGTCATATGATTATTTTGGTTTTCTAAAAAAGGGGGAGGACCTTTTTATTTGTTATTTATCCTCAAAATGAAAATAAACTATGATGTTGATGGTCTGGATGATTGACGTCTTCTTGCAATTAAATATACAGTAGCCACCATCTACAACACAACATTTTTACACTTGACTTTTTATTTGGTATGTATATATGGCGCCTTTCTTTCAGGTTATGAAGCACTTTCATTTCCCTGGTCATTGGGTCCACATGCTTAAGTGTAGCTGTTGTACTGGCACTGTAGCAGGCAACCCCACCAGGTACTCAATATACCCCTGAATTGAAAAAAGCAACAAAGATAAAGTGATTATGGAAGTGGGACAAGAAATATGAGAAAAGATGATGGCGTCTAGGCATTTAGAATCTGACAAACATACTATTCATAAATACAACAGTTATTTTTTGCTGTTTAAAAGTTTTGTGTATTTGAACCAGATACAGTATGGTAGGCCTATTCCTGAGAATGCACTTATAAAGACCACCGATTTCCGGTAGGGTCTTTCTGGAGGTTGATTAAGAAATCCCACCAGGAGACACTTATATACTCCTCTTTTCTAAAGTGTGCACTGCGTTCTTTAAATATCCACATCGATTACTGTATATTGCACACAGGACCAACGGCTTCAATGTCTCATCCAACGGTACACTATTGAAACCTGCATTTCAGCCCTCCAGTTGTAACGCATGCAAAGGAGAGGACAGAATGAACTGGAGACTTTAGAGCAACGATTCAGCGCACGCCCAGTGGCTACCACCAATCAAGCCAACTGAGGTAAGCTAATAAAAATAATGAAACTGAGGAATTTCAAATATTGATAATAAAGTCATGATTATAGTTTTGATGATGATGGTAAAGTTTTACTGGAAAACATTAATTATACTGATAAAGATCATTCTGGACACTTTACATCCAAAATTCCAAACATACAAAACTGTAGTTGGAATTCCACTGGAAGGAAAATAAAAGATTTTCATTGCAGATCGCACAAATTTTAAATCAAATTTGTCAATAATCTTACATCCATGGTGTACAAACATTTTGATATGCCGACTATCTATTGACCCTACAGTATATTTCAGCTTTAGATACCTTGGCGACCTACCCATCATTAAACCATTAAACTAAAAAAATAAAAAAGAGGTTATTAAATTATGTAATATATAAGCAAAGAGAGCTGGAATCATTATAAATAATCAACTGTTTTTAAAAAATTATTATTATTAAATGGCTTAGTAGCATTAAGTACAAGCTCTATCTGTTTCAGAGGTTCTCAACTGGTGGATGATGCAGTGATTGTGATTTGGGCTCAGGGTTTTAACTCCTTGCTTGACTGGGTAAAGGCACTTTACTTACAGTTTGCCACTATCCACCCAGGTGTATAAGTGGGTACAGTAGCTGGTAGGTTCAAATGCCAGTGTGTTGATTACTGGATTACTGTAGTACAGCAGCTGCAATATTATGATTTATTTCAAGAGACCTAAAAACAGTAAATGTTCTATGGTGTCTGATCCTATTACTGGGGTAATGATGTGAAGCTACTACAGGCTTTCTTGCTATGATGTGCTTACTCCTTGGTTAGACAGACTAGACTTAAAGAACATTCTTCACGATCTGATAGTGTTATAAATGATCATATAAAAAATTGTGAGGCATTCCAATATGTTTTAGGTTTACAAGGTATACTTGAAAATGATAATGTAGCCGGTAATGTAAGTAATAAATTAGGTTTAATATTTTCTAATTACTAAAATTATTGACAGTTCGCAAAATTGGTCTATAATATTGTTTAAACAGGGAACAGTGAAATTACATTGAATGATATCAAACTACTAAGGTGTGCTAATCCTATTAAGTACCTATTGTTCGCTACTTTTCTTGTCTAATAGCCCCTGCTGTGTCCTAGTTGTTTGATCATAAATGTGCGGTACTGACAGTCAAGCGACAAGGATGAAAATATCACTACCAACGTCAAAAAATTTCTGACTTCAAACTTGTCATTTTTTTTAAAACTCTTGTGTTTTATTACAAATATACAGCAATTTAATACATAACGACTTGTTTAAAAGCACTCTACATATGTTATAGATGTGTTTCCTGTCAAACTTCATAGTGAGATTTAACTAAACAAGCAATTATAAGTCATTTTTTGGTAAGTATGTGCACTGGCATTGTGCCAATTACTTTTCTAGACTATATAAATTATAAAAAGCCACAAATGCTCATCATTCCGGTTTGGATATTAAAGGATTGGTATTTAACTTACAAATACCCTAGGTCTCTTAAGTGAGCAATTGTGGCTATCAGAGATATTCGCCCATTACTAAACCTATGTTTTGCGTCAGACTCGCACAAAATCCGGTGATCGGCGGTAAACCCGGAAGTAGACCTAGGCCAAAAGCCTGTCGTCATACTCATGTTTGTATTGAGCTATCCTCCTAAACTGCATGTTGAACCTGGCGGTGTACATTTTTATTGTTAAAAAGTCAATAATTTAATTAATATTTTATTATTATTAAGCCTAGGCCCCTATCTTCTTAGTTGGGCTGCCCAAGTAAGGTTGTTTCATTTGTCACCTGTATTCCTTTTTATTATTTTTGTTGTGATAGCAATTTATTGATGATGCATACAGCCCAATCAACCTCAATAAGTTTTTAGCTTATATAAATCACCTACGACTAAAACTTTTTTTTTGTCTATTTCAGGTTAAAGTCAGAAAATGAAGAAAGTGAATGAAAGGAAGCTGAACAAAAGCAGAGAAGAAAGAGTGAGAGGTTGACTCTACTCATCATTTTTACTCCATTGCGCTACTTTCTTGTCTCCTTCTCAATCAAAATAAGATTAGATGTAATTTATAATAAAGTGTAATGGTTTTAAACTTAATCAAAACCCAGGCTGTCATATGTTTTATCATTTCTACTGCAAAGTTATGTTTTCTTGCCTGTTCCAAATTAAATTAGTTCTTTTCATTCTGATTTACTTTTCTTTTATTTTTTTGTTTATTTAATCCACCTGTGAAACCAGTGCTGCGTCACTGAAAGTGCTATTAATAAAGACAGAATTATTAATAAATATAACTGGTTTAGAAAATATAATTTATAATTGGATTGCTAATGCAATTAGATAAAATGTAATGGTAATTAGATAAAATGTACAGGTAATTTTATTTTAAAAAACCAAACAGGCAACATCCAATGAATACTGTAGAATAACGTTCATTTTATATTGTTAATAAATGTATTAAATTGTAACACTTTTCCATTTCATTCATGTTCGGTGTTCTGAAAGAAGTGTATTGCAGGGATGGGCATAAAAATAGGACGAAGGGCCAAATTATATTTTTGATTTAACACTGAGGGCTGCACCTAATTTTTTTTAGAACTAGAGTACATACAGTACATGGTGTACCGCAAGCATTTATTTTTTTTCCTGTTAATTGTTGTGATACTCAATAAATAAGAGTACAGGAGAGGAGTACAATACTACAGTAACATAAACCACAACTCCCTAGATAAAAACACCATCCCACATATACTGTACTGTCACAAGTATGTGCAACAGTGAACACAGGCCTAGGGCCTAATATAATTTTAATTTTTTAAATAATATTATGGATAAATGATTAACAGTCCTAGCGAGTTATATCTGCCGACTGTATTACAATAATCAAAGAGAGGTGCGCAACACTAGTACTCTCTCTAGGCTAAATGGAAAAAGCATTCGCAACAAACGTCCATGGTAGGTAGCCTGTAAAGCCTGAAGCCTCCCACCAGTATAGTACTAGGCAACATAGGACGCCCAGGCTATGCCTGATCGTGGGTAATAGGCGTACACATTACGTTCACTGTCCTAATATCAAGGCACGAATCCATTCTAGATTTACTTTTTGATTGGTATTAAAAATAGAATATAGACCGTTAGCCATATTTGCAAAATATTAAAACAATTGTCGCGATGTAGGCCTAGTCCCCATTTATCGTTTCTGTATAATATTTAGGTGGTGTAATTTAACTGTTCCCTTGTATGATCATGGTATGATACGACGTCGATCACCATGAAAACATGATGCAGGCAGTATTAGATCGTTTAGTTTACACAATAGCGAACATGCGCAGAGCAATTGGGTCGTCACAATTAGTTGTAAATTGTTTATCAGTTAATTATGATAAGAGTGGCGGTACCGCGGGTTATAATCTTTGATGTTTGGTTCAAGATGTTTCCATGTAATTTCACTGTTCCCTGGTTTAAAGAAGCGTTTGCTATAGGTAGGCTACACCCATTGCTTAACAATGGACTGAAAGCTTCAAAGGAGCTTTCTTTGTTTTTGTAGGTAACTTTGATCAGTAGGTTGGATGCTTTGATCTTTAGTTTATTCATAGCTATGTCACCTACTACTAGGGGTAATGTTTTGATTGGTCAAACACTTTTGGTACTTGTGCACATAAGCTTGCATTCATTCCTGATGATGACATAATTAATGTCATCATTGAAATATTGAATCCCGACACAATTTCGATACTTGGAGTATGTATTATACTATCTTATGTGCTATACCTGTACTGGTACATCATTAGGTATTACTACAGTACTAATATTATCATTTATTATTATTAATATTATCATTATCATTCTAGTTATCCTATTTATTACATTAATGCCCAATGCCTGGGTCAGGACACCAAATGAAACTAAAATAAAGTTATTATAAAATTGAAAGAACCAAACATGGGAGGTGTCAAGTCAGTTGAGACCGACACTAGAAAATATTTTGTTGACATAGTTTGGGTTGCAACATAAAAATTTGAATACCAAATTACACGCCAAACACTGTAATAATAATATGATGTACAACAATTAACTATAGTATAGTAATTAGTATATTGGCTTAAGCAACCTTGATGGTAGGTAAATGTACCAAACCACATAATAGTGTCTGTGACCACACAAATTCCAATACATGAGTCACTGATTAAGGTTCAGTCACCTTCTATGTATCAATTCACAGTACATACTGTATGTTCTAAGCATTTCATCATTGTAAGGTGTACTGTACCACAGTACCCTAAACCACAGGTGGTGCCCATGCCGCCAGCAACAAGTGCCCCGACAGCAATTTTCTTGTTGTGGCCGCAAAAATAAATTAAAAATCTTATATGTGCAGCCTGCCTACCATCTTTGGCTACAAAATCCCTTGTTTTTACGGTTTGATGCCAAACAGTTGTGAAAAATTAACAAAAAAAAATGAGCATTATACAGTGGTATAAAACTAAAAGCAGTGGATAAAGTGAGCTCCCTTAATTTTAGAATACCGTACGTTACTTCGGTGGCATCTAAAACTTTCTTTTTTAATGCTATAAAAAATTGGAACTCTATGCCGTTGGAAATTAAATCTTGTCAAGTCCTCAATACCTTCAAAATAAAACTTTAAAAATTCTTAAATAATTGTTCAACTGAAGAAGGTGGGGATGTTTTTATGTAAATTTTGTTGTTGTTGTTGTTTGTCTTAATTGTCAACGGACCCCATTGGAAATAAGTCTTTTGACTTTATGGGCGTTCCAGGCATCCTTTGTGTATTTTATGTATTTTATCTGTAATGTATATACTGTTTTTTATGATGCCAAATAAAGTCAAATCAAATCAAATCAAGTGTTTTACAAGTACTGTACATTGAAAATGTCAGATTTTCACCATGTTTGCTTGGGGCCCTCAGTGTTAAATGAAAAAATCAGTTTGGCCTTCGACTCAATGTTGTATGCCCATCCCTGTTGTAAAAGATAAGTAGAGAATTTATAATAATTAAAAAAACCTTAAGATCTACGAAGTGATGCTCACCAGACAAAATTGATTAGTGAGATAGTACTTCCTGCAGTTCACCGTAAACTATTGTACAAAAATATGATTTCGGCATTTATTATTTGCACAGAAGAAAATCCTATTCGTTTTGCCCAACGTGTGGCATTAAACATGTCAATTTACTGTAGTTTGTTCTGAGATGTATCAACCTACTTCAATTCCTTCTTTTATTTAATTCTTTCTTCAACAACAATGACTGCATATACACTAATACAAAACACAGTGAATGGTACATGTTGATGAAAAGGAGACACTTTAAAACTCTTATGAGTTTTATATGTAGTGCCCCTATAAATAAAAGATATCAATTTATGAAGTTAATTGAAACTAATTAACTATTGCTAACTATACCAAAAACATTGCAATAATGATAAAACATTAAGGTAAAATAATAACTACTTAAATTATGGTCCTTAGGTTGGATTTTAAATTATAATTAAGAGTATACCTAACTTCTTGGTAGATTGATAGAGTGAGTGAATCAACAGGCACCCCAAGTTGGCTTGTGTGGCTGTAGGACCTAGTACTGGTATATCTCAATGGGTGTGCCTCAAAGAGGTTTGTGAGGTTACAAGGATAGATCGTATGAATGGTTGTGTCTCATGGAGGATTTCTACTGACAAAAAAGAACCATTGTGGCAGTAGAAACAGGGCACATAAATAAGAACCATTCTTTTTTAAAGTGCGCCAAGAAATGGTTCTTTGGCACGGAATCAATACCGTGTCGGAACGCCAAAGAACCGTTCTTCGAACGGGTAGTTTTTTGGCTGCAACAAAATTAGCGGCCTAATGTGACCTAAGGTCAACTTTACCAGTAGGCTAGGCCTATGTCTAGTACAGATGAACTTACGTAAGTTGAATCCAAACTGCCATTGAAATATTGTTCGACTTAGACAAAATTTGACTTACAGATTTTCTATTAATGGAAAACACAACAATTTGGTATGTAAAATAAGATCGACTTAGAAATTATTTGACAAAGCAAGTTTAACTGTACCAGTAGAATTGTTGAAAAAAATGTAGTTGAGTCAAATTTTATCAGACTTAGTAAAATACTTCTAATGCCAATAATTTAGGCCTACATGATTTTACCTTTGGACATTTGATCATCAATGATCAGAACGAGCGTGTTCCACCAGTCCAGCGATACAGTAGGCCTATCACTGACATAGTAGGCCTACCAACGATGATATTATAATTTACTATTAGGAGATATTAGTTAAACAAATGTTAAACTTATTAAAATATTCTATTTTGTTAAGTACTGTAAGAACAAAAGTTTAACCATTGTTTATTTGAATAGTATTCAGACCGGACGAATCACCATTGTTTGGTTTCATCCTGATAATGTTGTTTTGTTGAAGTTTTCATTATAAAGGTAATTGCTGTGTCATGCATATGTTAAGTATCAGCCTGGTAACCATTTCATGTGGAATCAAAATGCAGTTGCAACACGTTTCTTATCTTGCTAATCCGATAATTAACCGTTTCTTTCTCGATATTCAGTAGAAACACCCTTTGAGGCTTGTGAGGAATGATTGAGTGCGTCAAATAGGTACGGTATGTCTCAAGATGGGTTCAGAAGGATAGAGTGCATGAATGATCATGAAACTTATGAATGGAGTGAAATACTGGATGTGTCTACACAGGAAGCTTGCAAGGATAAAAGAATGGAATGCATCAAAGGGTGATTCTCAAGGAGGCCTGTGAGGGTAGAAAGATAGAGTGTACCCTCATATGAGTCTTAAGGAGAATATTGAGGCTACAAATATAGTAAGATCAGGAAGATTACATTTTCAACAGCCAAAAGGATGAAGGCAGGATTATCCGCTTGGGTTCTACAGTATGACATTGCTTTATGTCTCTATGTTAACTGATGTCTCTATGTACATGCAATATTTTACTTGACAATAAGTCAAAATTTATGTTTTTAATACAATGTTTGTGGTAACAAATTTGCAGAATTGAACAATATAAGAACAATGGATTATAATATACCAAATCAATATCATGCCAAGCTTAATCAAATTAATGTCACTGTCAATCTGAGGATGTTCTTCAAAGAATGTGTAATAAGGGCAGTCATAAAATACACTGGTATGTATAACACACTGGTTAGTCATCATATGCAGATATTTACTACACTCAGCTTAATAAATGTCCATGGTTTCCTCATTAAAATATAGGCAGTGCAGTAGTAATACTGTACTGTGTAAGAAATTTAAAATTCAGCCAATAACTGATAACTGATGAGTGGTTTGATACAGACTGGCATGGCCTTGAGTGTCTGGCCCTATTAAGAAATACTATGTGGATATGTATTCATAAAGTTTCTGTTTTACCATTTGATGAACACAGACTGACAATATGCTGCCTTTATAGTAATTACCTTTCGAACTACTGTATACATAGTAAAGAATTATTTAAAAATAATAAAAATCTACAAATACAAAGTAAAAAAAAAACCCCAAAAAGCAATCCTTTCACATGGGAAGGCAAAGAGTACTAATCAATAAGTTATTACTGTATGTGTGGGTTATTTTATTGCTTTTTTCCATTTCAACTATATATTTGTTATTGTTCATTTCTGTTTTAGAAAGCTCTTAATAGAGATGAATATTATGTGTTATGCAAGTGCACCCTATTGACCTTTGTTGACCTATCTAATAAATTGACTCTCTACAAACAATCTTGAGACTATAGTAATTCTCAATATTACTCATCATGTGGTGACTGGCTGGAATGCAGTATTACCTACAGCACACAAATTTAAATCTATACTGTACTCCTTCACACTTTGAAATGGAGTAATAAGCAGTTGCAGTTCCGACACATTCCCCATTTTGATACTCATGTGGTGACTGGCTGGAATGCAGTATTACCTACAACACACAAACTTTAATTATACTGTACTCCTTCGCACTTTTAAAACGAGTAATAAGCAGTTGCAGTTCAGACACATTTCCCATTTTGATAGTGAAAATGGTTAATTTTTAACTAAATACAGTGTGGCCGCGAAAACTGCAGCCATGACTCATCCCTGTTTTTGAAAACCTAGATCCAAACTAATTCTGAAGACAATGATTAACTTTTTTGTCACAAATAATAGAGTAACAGCCAATTTCCTGAAAACTATTGAAAGGCATTTTTATAATGATAAATCCCATAAATCAAACTAAAAATGGCAATTTTTTTTTCAAAGTTCATTATTTCATCAAACAATCATGGCTCATCCTGTTACCTCCTAATGTGAATATATTCATCATCACTGGCAATTATGACTTGATAATATCTACTATATGGCATCTCTTTTTAAAGCATGGTGGTAATAGGTGTACATGGGGTGTACATACTGTACAAGAAACATTTCCCATCAGCCACGCTCAATCACAAAGGTTGAATTCAAATGTAATAGGTGAATGGTGTTTGACTACTCTGTATTTGAACATACAGTATACACTACAGAGGTCTATGTCTATGACGTCACAATATCTTTTGTTGGTCAGACGACAGTTTTACATAGATTTTTTAACTGATGCATTTTTAAACTGAATTTTAAAACACCATATCTTTATTTGAACTTTGTAAACTTTTAATATGGCGAACTGTTGCATTCTTTCACATTTTTAATAGGATATACTGTACTTAGCCATATTGACCGGATCCTGACTAGTTGCTCAAGATAAAAAGGCTGTGTCACACCACATGTTACCATGACAAAATGACGTAGTAGTCTATGTTTAAGGTGTACAAAAGTGTGCATGGGATTTGCATGTTACACAATGGTTTTTATATGTATGTATGTAAGTTATGCATCCATAGATCTTGAATGAATGTTGAAGTGAGGTTAGAGGTTCATCCTAAATTATTTTGCACTCTGGAAATATGATTCATGTCTGCCTCTCATTTCACATCTGCCAAGGAGCTACTGTACAATCAACAGTTGTCAAAATTCTTTGTCTCCCTATTCTGGGTCCTATTTCTCAAGTGCAATCAATTCTTGTCAAGCTTCAGTGTCTGCACTGGCTTAAAGAATGAGCTATGGACCCAAATTACAAACATTTAGAAAACACTATGACCACCATAATTAAAGAAAGCTAAGTCTAATGACGTTAAACCTTCGGAAGATAAGAAACAAAGACCTGTACAATACACAGGACAACTAATAGAGACTAAAAGAGAATTTAAATAGGAAGCCACATTTTGCATTTCCAAAAGAGAAACCTTATCTAAAACAAACAAAAGATGTGTGAAAAATAAACAATTATTTCTGTAAACTTCGATAAACTATCAAATACTTAAACGCCATAAGCAATAAAAGCTTAATCTATTATAAAGAAAAGCCTGCACATACACACATTATTTTAAAATCATCAAGGACACAGAATAAGCCCAATTGAGGCAATTATTATGCAAAAGAACAAGTAGAATGCTAGGTCCCAGGATTTATAGCACTAAAAATATTTTACTTTAGGCCAAAATATACTAATAACTGGTGTCCATAAATATTCATTACTTGATATTTAGAATTTACATGTGTTAAGTCCCATACATGTGTTCAACATAGCTATGTATCTCCACTAACAAAAGCCTTGCTTACTGAGGTATACCCAAATACCATCTATTCTAATAAAGGGCAGATTCCTTATGAAAAGATTTATTATCTCATTACCTAGCTTTGTATTCACAAAACTAGAATTTACATGATGATAATGATACTAATTTGAGTAAGGATGAAAAGTTTGTGACAATTTTTATCATCCAGACACCCCTACAGATCTGGAAGAATGATAGTGTAGCTCCATTCTTTAAGGTGCCTTACCATTATTGGCATATTTTGAGTTCCTATTTATGTCCATTAGACTATAGTAAACATTTTTCAGGCTAATTTAAAATGTTATTTTTTGCTTTCAAGTCTGTCAAAAGATAGTGACGGTGACAGGACAGAAGAGAGTTCCCCACGTCATTTAAACTTATGTCATTTTTCTTTTTGTGCCCTTTTTCTTCCTCGACCTTCTCCTGCAAATATCTGGACCCACCCCTCAGCTCACGAAAAGGCCACCAAAAGCAGTTTTTTCGTGAGTAAACAAACAATCCTACATACTGTACTAAGGCTGAAAGTAACCATGAATTGTAGAGTATCTATACAATTCAACAAATGTATGGCATTGAGAGTGTAAATTTATTAAGAAAACGTATTTAATAGCAACTCTGTAGGTAGAAAGTAAGTGTCCGTTGCCATAATATGAAAGCTCTGCTCAGTAATATTGAGAAGAAATCATAAATTAATTAATTAGGCTATACATAGTTCCCTCACATTTAGTTCATAAATGTTATAATAGTTAAGTAAGCAACTTGTTTTTCTAGGAAGATTTGCTTCCCAATATAGCAGACAAATCACAAACCAAAAGGAAGCTGGACAATAAAGGCTACTAGATAGCTGGATAATTAAGGCTACTAGATGGTTGGAATAATGAAGACTAAGGCTGTGTTTATACTACACACTAAATACGAACACGGATTCACGTCCTTGAATGTGTTTACGCTAGCCGAGACGATCCTCCAAACGTCGGCGTTTATACAACACACCATTACAAGG
>NW_022719802.1:308066-351987 GCF_011630105.1 Anneissia japonica
GCTAACACGCCAAAGTATCATATAGCGCAATGTGTTCTGGGATACAGGGTCAGATCGTACTTCCGCTCAATTCGCGCGGTTTGTTTTGAAGGAGTGGATAGTTTACTGTTGTTAATCGATAATCTGCTTGCTTGTGAAATCATAGCCACATTCCTTTAATTTTTTGGCTATTTCTGCGTATATGGACGCATTTCGCCGAGTTCCATCTAGCCCCTGTTGGATGTTCTCCTCCCCCCAAATATTTATTAAGGCACGGGTCGCACCGTCGGTCCAGTTCATAATTGTAGGCCTACACACGTCCGAGCTTGTCAAAATAAAAGCAAAGAATGACAATCTGCGCTTGTTTTCGCCGTGCATTCTGAGAGAGCGGTAATTACAAAGAAATAATCATAATCTATTATGTAATATTTCAAACGCCCCGCGATACCAGTAAGCATTTTTATCAGTTATTGATTTCTCGGAATCTATCCAGCAACGCTTGATCTGTTTCTTATACTTATTGATAAAAATATTTTTCAAGAATGGTCAAATGTTAATATCAGGAATTTGCTATATCAATGCTATAAAATCAACTGGATTTAAACATAGTCTGCAAAACAAAGGACTTCATTTCATCCAAGACCTGTAACTAGAGGGAGAAGATGATCTTATTAATCAATGATGTGTCACTTATTTGAAGATTGTTAAAAAATGAACCATTTTGGTTAGAAAAACTGTATTGGTGAAGACATGATGAGTTACTCAATGGCATGAGTACCTAATCTGAATAGATGACTAAAATAAATGAAGGTAATAAAAATGGCACCAATTTTAGTTATTTTAGCCTGATAGAACCCACAATGGTTGAAGAAAATTTTAAGATGATTTAATTCTAGATGCCTGGAAATGGCACTAAAAGCTTTTTTAAAGGGGTCTTTCTAAACAAAATCATTGGCTTCTTTCCTGATGGGTCCTGACGGAAACACGTTGAATATTTAAATGAATATGGCTATAAAAATCATCTTTATTAGTGTTCACATTGTATTAATTCTGACCAAGACAAAAAGTAAATCTACCTTAATTTTCAAATCGTACAGCACTTGGATTTAAATACAACGTAGACCTTAAACTATTAGTAAACATATTGCACATACGTGGTCAGTCAAATTGTCGACATTGTCAACGTTCAGTACGATGTGTGCAGTTGGCATGAAAGATTCATGCGAGTTGTGGGGTTCGCAATGAATTTTTCAGCTTGGTAAAAAACTAGCTTTGTCAGTCTTCATGGGGCAAGCTTTTTAAGACTGTTCACACTGGACATTTTAAGATAAAACCAATTAGCGTCTTGGTTAGTTCAACTAGAAAAAGTCAAGTGCAAACAATGCTATAGTACAGTATCAAGAGAATTCTCCCTCTACTATTAATTCCCTACTACAGTATTTTGATGGCCTTGCTTTTAATATAATCGTATCCTCCAGCATGATACTTCTTGCTAAATTAATTCTTTAATTTAATTGAAAGATTTGAAATGTAGATTAGTCATTGTGCTGACCTTTATGGGGGGGTCAACACTTGGGGTGTAATATTAATTAGAGGTCAACTATTGAGATATAGGTAAACTGATAAAAAAATATGTATGGATGCTACTATGAAGAGCAAATTAATACACTGATGGTTAGGCAAGATTTTTATTTATACCTTGTTTAGTGAACCTGAACCTGCTACATGCCAATAAATGATAATTTTGAAAAAAAAAAATTATATTTGGCCAAATAGCGCACCTGCTGCCACAAAATAATTTTAAGTTAAGCTTTTCTTAATTTTTATCATGCCCGCCGCTGTCTAGAAATCTCAAAAAATAAGAAATGTATATTTCTTCATAAATATTTAAGCATTCATCCATCCCATACTACACTGTTTACATTCAACAATTTTTTTTTTTTACTTCTCCATCAGGATGTTTTTGGCAAAAACATTTGCTAATTAAAAAAAAACAAAATTTTATTTTTATTTTTTTCTGCTACCTTCTGATGATCTTTAAAAAAAAATAAGTTCGCAAAACAAGGTATGCAAAGAGTCTCGCCTTAATTGTGTGCCTGTTGGTCTCATATATAATTCCTAGTAATTATGATTTAGACCCCAACAAAGATTGTCATATTGCTAGTAATTTTTAAAACAGAAAATTAAGTTTGGAACATTTTGGTAATGAATGGAATTTCATGACTACTAAGGAAGATTAGTCACAAAAGCAGAATGCATGGCAAGTTATGATCAGGGATGAGTAGGATTATACAGTACTAAGGTTACAGTATAAATCCAAACATTCATTGTCAATCATTTTTATAATGAATTTTACTTCACATACTGTATACAAGTATTGTTGAAGTTTACTTGCCCATGACATTGCACTATGGTGAATTTTTCTCTGTGTTTTTTTCATTGTACTTCAAAAAGGTTATAGAATGTTGATGACAACATGGTCAGTTGAAATTGTACCATGGTGGTACCTCGATTTTGTGCATGTTACAGGTGACGTTGCAGTTGGTAACTGCACCATAATGGCGTTGTTCTATTGCTATGACTGAGTATAATTAGTGGCCTCTGTACCATAACTCTATCATAATGATGTTCATTAGTAATCTAGAGTGAAATGTGTGAATAAAAAGCCAATTCTGGAATTAAACACAATTTCTGATATCAGACTTCACCTTTAACCTCCATTTCACATAAAAAAAATCCTGAAAATAGAAAAAATTTAAGTGATAAAACTATCTGAAATCAAAAGCTAATAAATACGGTGACATGAATAAAATCTACATGAACATTTGTTAAAAAGAAGTAAGGTACATAGCAAACCCTTGGTGATTATGGCCTAGTTCACACTAGGTGAGAGATGAACATTTTTCATGCAGCTTGATCTCAGGCCTACGGTGAACCTGCTTGCGTTTAGTGTTTTAAACCAGGGCATTGGAGCAACCCGCCATGACCCTACATCCGACGTGATCTGTTCTATGTGAAGATGGTGACCAATTATAAAATGTTGTTATAGTCGAAAAAATTGTGCTTTTACAGACAACAATGTTAGAGATTGGTAGTCACAATAACTATGTTTGGATGGCAAAATTTATATTTATTTTACCATTTAAAAAATGAAGAATTCTAGACATTCACATTCAAGTGTAGGTTTACAATTATGCTGAAATAAATTGTAAACTCATGAAAATGGTTTTTTGAAACCGCATCATAGAATTGGGCATTCATAAACAATGTAAGCATTATCATTGAATTCAGTTGCTAAAAGCAATAAAACAGTATGTCAAAGAATAATCAAATCTATTATTGCTTGGAGAGCTGACAATACAAAATCATGAAAATGCTTCAAAAACAGTAATAACTTTTGAAATTGCAAATAACAGTATCTCACAGAATTGTGCATGCTTTAAGATAGCATAGAATTTAGTTATTGAAAGGATTTAGATGAACAAAGAAAACTATACAAACCTATTAAGGCTGGAGAGCTGACGTTTCAAACATTGTGTTAAGTGCCCGCACTTCAGGCGACAAAGCCAGAGCCTCTACGTTTGCCATCTTCACCGCTTCTTTGTAAACGCCACGCTTCTTCCGATTGTATCTTGAATTGTAATACTGTAGAAAAGGGAATAACTTCTCAACGTTGATGTACGATATTGTGTTAGCCGCAAACCATTTGATCAATGCCTCCTGATTCACTACTGTACCGTTGTCCTGTCGGCTGACATTCATTCTTACCACTCGACCTGGCCACCATGGGAAACCAACGATCTTTCCCCAAATGACATCTCCTATACACATTATACGTCCGTCATCAAGGACAACACGTGTTATGTTTTTCTTATGAACATTTACTTTGATGCGTGACAGTTTTTCTCCTTCCGCTGTTTTACCAGGATTGATCTCAATTTCTTCTACATCTGATTCTGAATCATCTGAATCAAAATCATAAACATCAATATTCTCCCCAATCAACTTCTGGTTGTCGTCATTAACATTCAAGTTAGCTTTTGAGTTGGTAGTTATGTTACCTTTCTTTTTTGTTGCAGTTGGCTGTTGAGTTCTATTCTCATTAGGTTTCTTTGTTTTTGAACGTCCATTTGGAGTCTGAACCGGCAATTGGGTTGAAAAGTTTTGTTGTTGGGAAGAATTTTTAGTAACAACTTCTTTGATCAAACCATTCTGTTTTGCAACTTTACTATTATTTTTTGAAGACTTAACACTGCAACCATTCACATTATGCTTGGGTTTGTACTTTATAGTAGGCCTTGTGTTTTTCTTTTGCACCTTTGTTTTGGCTTTTTGCAAAACTTTTTTTGCTCTGTCTAGTTTATTTTGTTGTTTAGAAGATGCAACAGACTGTGTAATCTTTGGAAGTTTTGCAAAAATGTCAGTTCCTTCTTTCTTTGGCGCAGCATACGATATCTTTATAACTTGTTTTTCATGGCATATTGTGTGCGTCTCTATACTGTCGGTTTTTTTCTTTTTATTTGTAGGACATTCATTTTCATGTTTACGTTTTATTGGCTTTTCCAATTTCACACTACTTGGATTGTCTTTTAAACTGTGCTTACAACGACTACATAGTAGATGTCTTGGTCTTAACCTAAACGGTCGTGTTCTTGTACTCATCCTCTGTTTTGGATAGCTGCAGTTGGTTCTGCCAGACAGTAGCAAAGGTCTTGGAGGTGATAGTGGTAGGTTTTGATAATAAGTTTGCCTGTAACCCAAAGTTGAGTGACCCTCTGTTGCTTGTGGGACGGTTGTTTCCATAACTGATGTCATGGACTTGTCTTCATCCAACTGAGTTGCTGTATTGTTGGTAACTGGCATCATTGCAGGAGTCACCCCAATTGGACCACTAAGATGTAAGATAAGACAAAAAAAGACATTCAAATAATCTGACAAAACAAGCATCAAATAAACAATAAACTACATGATTTTATGCACACTTATTAATTTATTATGTTTACACAAGCCTGATATTCTCCACTGGACACTCAGCAATACTAACTTAAACTAGGCCTAGCCTACTGAACTGTGTGTTGACTGCAAGTCCCACCACGGCCAGGCCTACACAAACAACAACATTGCAACAACCGGAGAAAATGCTCTTCGTGTTGTCAGTTGTTATGAATTACCTTTTCAATGCATCGATCAGAACTCCTCGAAATACTCGATCACCATGTCTCAGGCATACAACAAGAACATCGTTAAGAGATTCTTCAACTTCTACAAGATATACCGTGCCTTTCTGTGGTGCTTGTTTGCTGTCTTCAGTGGCCATTTTACCTAAGTTGGCCTCTACACTTCTCTCACAAAAAGCTACCGCACGCATGAAACAAAAATTCTCGGCGGCGAGAGATCTAGCAAAACACAAAATAGAGACATACGCATGCGCAGTTTAGAAAGGTGCCTATCCACCCGCGGGCCTTCTGAGGAGGAGGTGATCGAGAGAGAGTACCACATTCAAGATGAAGGGAAAGAGGAGGAAGACCCAGCAGGCCCGGGTCCCCCTAATTTTTTTCAAAAGAGGGAAAAAATAAAATTGTATTCAAATTTATATCTAATCAGTTTCACATAATTATATTTTTTGTAGTTTAAATTAAAAATTGAATGAATTCCTGGCGTAAGATAAATATAATTGTTGGAACCAACAACTTATGGTAAATGAGCTTTTGTCTTTGCTGACGTTTTGCATTTATAAAGCATGTCTAAAAACGAAAATTGATTAAAAAAAAAATAAAAATTGATAAAACGGTTATTTGGATTTCTTTTACACTAGAGGTTAAACTTCAAATTGAAAATGAATACGCATGTAACATAGATAGAGCAAATATGAAATGGTCACGTGTAAAAAATATTCTTCTGAAGGCGTTAGCCTAATTCCTTGCCTAATTATTTTTTTTCTGTGGTTTTGTAAATATATAAGCTTATTATTAAATTTTAATTAATTACAATGTATAATGTGAGAAATGTCTCTTTTTCTTAATTTTCAATTTGTGTGCATTGTAAACATTATGATATTGGTGCTGTAAATCACTTTGCTTATGATTGAAAATGTAAACCAAAAATAAAAAGGGAAAAAAGAAATAATGAAAATTTGGTAAATGGAAAAAAAAGGGAAAATAAAGAAAAAAAAAAGAATGACAGAGTGTGGAATGTATAAACAGAATGTCTATTGCAAAGGTACAGTACCGTAATTAAGTTAAAGAAAATGAAAAACAGGAGGAAAACAAAAATATTTAATAATAGGTACCGTACACTGACAGTAGTGTATGTGTGTTTGTTTTATTTGGGGTATGCTTTTTTACGTAGGCCTATGTATATATAGGTTATTGGTTGGTATGTGTGTGGGTGTGTGTTTGTTGGTGTATTTATGTATGTATTTGTGTGTGTGTGTGGGGGGGGGGGTGTACAGTATGTGTGTGTTTGTATAATATATATTGCATGTATGTATAGGCATGGAGGAAATGAATTACGGGAAATGTGCAATTTTCTCTTACTAAAATAAAGTATGCTTATGAAATTCAATTAATTTTTCTTTTAAATTTTTTTATATTGTAATGATGTATAAATACAAAATTGTTTTGAATTGTGAACGCATATGTAAATATTGGTACAGCATAAGATCACTGTATAATAGGAGAGAAAACGAAAAATTGAAAATCATGAAAAAAGAGGACAAATAAAGGTGGGTGATCCCCAAGAAAGACAAAAAAAAAAATGTTAATCAGAAAAAAAAAAAAAAAAATTGAATGAATTGTAAATAATTAATTTAATGCCCTTACCATGGGCGGAACCGGGGGGGGGGAACCGGGGCTCCCCCACTTTTTGGCAAAAAAATATATTATGTCTGCAGATGATTTTTGTATGATCGGAAAGAAATGCAAGAAAAGAAGAAGAAGGACGGGAAAAGAGAATGTTTATAGTCCCCGACCGAGTTACATTTTCTCGCAATTCACATTGGCGGATCTGGGGGAGGGGGATCATGGGTCCTGACCCCTCCCTTAGGCAACAAAAAAAAGGGAAAAAAATTCTAGCCCTACCTTTTCAGAACCCGTGAGTTGTTTTTTTTTCTTTTTTTTTTGATGTTACAATAAGAAAATTAGAATTTTTAAGAACATAAAAGTCATTAAAACACACTTCAAAATATGTCGGGAAAGCTCATTTCCCGCCATCTAGGAATCAAAATTTTCCCGGGGGAGAACCCCTGGACCACCCTTTCTTTTTGGGATTTATGGATTCATAGAAAAAAAAATCGTATGCAACTACTCAATATTTTTTATGTAGGCCTATGTATACACACATATAAGGCCTATCTGCTCTAATAGCAATGGGAAAATTTACCTGACCGTTTTCAAGAGGGGAAAACCTTGAATTTTGAAGAACTTAAACTAAAGTCGCTAAAAGATAGGCCTACTTCAGAAGTCGGGAAAGCTCATTTCCCACCATTTAGAAATCAACATTTTCCCGGGAAAAACCTGAACCTCCCTTTTCTTTTTGGGTTCATTGATTCATCATAATAATTTTCAACCGGGGGAAAACCTTGAATTTTGAAGAACTTAAAAACACCTCAGGAGTTGGGAAAACTCATTCCCCGCCTTCTAGGAATCAAAATTTTCAGGGGGGAGAACCCTGGACCCCCTTTTCTTTGGAGCTTATCGGTTCATTGAAAAAAGAATACCTATGCAACTACTCATTTTTTTTAATGTATGTATATACACACATAAGGCCTTGGCCTATTTCCTGTAATAACAATGGGAAAAAATTACCTGACCGTTTTCAAGCCGGGAAAACCTTGAATTTTGAAGAACTTAAAAGTAATTAAGACACCTCAGAAGTTGGAAAAGCTCATTTCCCGCCATCTAAGAATCAAAATTTCCCCCGAGGAGAACCCCCCTTTTCTTTGGAGCTTATCGGTTCATTGAAAAAAGAATACGTATGCAACTACTAATTTTTTTTTAAATGTATGTATACACACATAACCGGTCAATTTACTGTAATAAGAATGAGAAAGTGACCGTTTTCAAGCGGGGGAAAACCTTGAATTTTGAAGAACAAAGTCATTAGACACCTAGCTCTAAAGTTGAGAAAGGTCATTTCCCGCCATCTAGAAATCAAAATTTTCCAGGGGGACCCCGGATATCCCCTTTCGTTTTTGGGAAAAATGTTGACCCCCACCCCCTAGGTTTGATTCCAGATCTGCATGATTCATATTCCCATTTATCTTATAAGTGCCCCCCACCCCTCCCAAACTTTGAAAAACGTTCCGCCGGCCCTGCTTACTGTATGGATTGTATTATTAAACACAACCAGTGTATATATTTTTTTATTATTGAAACTTTAAAAAAAGAATATTATCTACTTTTCTTTAATGTATTACTATGTAATGTTTTTGAATGTTTTTTGCTCATGTCTCCGACTTTCTGCCCTGGAGATCTATACTAACTTAAACTAGGCCTAGCCTACTGAACTGTGTGTTGACTGCAAGTCCCACCACCCTACCTTCGCCTCCCCCCACCCCCTCATTTCCCCTCTATTTCGAATTCCTGGATCTGCCACTGAGTGTGATAATCACCTACACTGGTACCCCTAATAATAGATATTGAGCAGGGGCTCAAAACTTTTTTCATTTATCAACACATGACAACTAGTAGGCACGTAGGGGCCTAGTGTAGGCTACAGTGCCTTACATTTGAAAATATGAATGAAAATAAAATTCTCCATCACACTTTTGAATAGAGCCTTAAATTGATTTTTTTTGTAGTTAAATGTCTATAAATCAGTGAAAAATAGGCATATTAATTTTTTTTCCTAATCTCTTTACCGTGGTTAATTAACTTGATTTTAAAATGAGATATATTGTTTTTTTTGTTTTAAAGTTTTAGTGATTTTCATTGGAAGTTTGTGTATGTAATATAATAGTAGCGTAGGTTCTAAGAATACATTGAAATGCAGTTCTCTAATTGAATTACATTAATCAACACTATAGTTTAAACCGGTAAAGCTTGATTTAGGTAGTAGATTATAACATATTAAATGAGGAATTTACTACTGTCTAATAAAATTTTTGTAGAATATTTCACTTGAAGCCTCGGCACGCCATTTATTCGTTAAAAATACTTAGAATAACAATGACAAACATGCTTAAAAAATGAGCACATTTAAAATATCATGATGGAATTAGCGAAGACTCAAAAAGGGCTCAGTGGTGGCTCCAGAAATTTTCCGACAAAGGGTCCGACATGGGTGTGAACCAAGGAGGCGACTAGAGCCTCGGACCTGGTGCCGGCTTAAAACATATTATTATTATTATTATTAATATTAAAACTTTATTTTTACACGAAAAGCTTGTTTCACCCAGAGGATGTTATTCTACAAGGCCGTGTTGTCATTGAAATTGAAAAATAACAGTATATAAAAAAAAATACTAACACATAACAGGGGCGGATCCAGAAATGTCCAAAAGGGGGAGCCGGAAGGGGGGCCGATTGAGACAACACTGTCGTAGGTGGTCCGGGGCATGGCCCCGCGAAATTTTTGTGTTCTAGACGCCCGAACATAACATTTGAGGCATTCTGGGCTATCATTTTTTTCTTTTTCTCTCTTTTTTTCTTCTTTTTTTCTTCTTTTTTTCTTCTTTTTTTCTTTTTTTTTACCTCCCAAAAGGGGGGGCCGGGGCCGGGCCGGCCCCCCCTAAATCCACCCCTGCATAATCACAAAAAAAGACAAAATTACTGTATATACGAATACGAGATACAAAAAATGAAGGATAAACCAAAAATTTTACAAAAGTGTTTTAAATATTTTAACATTTGATGCATTTCCAACACGCTCATCCAGTGTGTTCCAGAGAATAGCACCACGGTAAGATAAACTTTTCTTTTTGTACCCTGGTAGGGTTCACGGGAGAGTTTTTAGAGCTTAGTATGGTCCAAATAGACCTTTCCGGAGTGTCAATCAAACTTAACAACTGACTAATCAGAACAGCGCTAGGAATACGCGCGCGTCTTACAAACACACGTGTTGTCCCACAAACGCACGTGTTCGCGTATGTTTTAACACTGCCGTCTTGTGGGACCTTAGCAACAATATCCAAGGGGCGGAGCTTAGCGGAAAGGTCCATTGTGCTTTTAGACTAAAACAATTGGGATTGGCAATCAAAATAACGTTATTTGGATACAGTATAAGCAAATAATATTTTTAACAAATTCCTGTGGCTATGTACGCTTGCGCTCTCGTTTTGTGGGACAATATCCAAGTGGTAGAGCAAAGTGGAAGGGTCGACTGTGGAATCAAACAAGTGTTAAAAAAAGCAAATGTACCACCAAACAATTGTGTTTCAGTAAATGTATTTACAATATTCACATCACAAAAATAAGCCCAAATACAAATACAATAACAGTGGCAGAATATCCTAGTCAAACTATGGCCAGAATAAATTAACAAATAATTATTGTAAAGTTCATAAATGTGATGATGGCTTATGACAACTGCAACTCACAGTTTTTCATTTGAATACAGAATTTCTTCAACATTGTGATAGAAATGTTGAAGAAATAAATAATTATGTACTCTGTCTTGAGCAAAAAAAAAAAACAAAAAACCAAAATTAAAATTTGAATGAATAAACATTTTCCTGTCAATTTATATAGTTATATAGTACATTTTTTATAATATTTGCATACCCCCTTATGGTAACCAACAAAGATTTTTGGATTAAATTATCTGAAATCAGCCTAACACTTTATTTTTAAAACTTTGTTTGTGGTTAGTAACTTATTTGATCCTTTAAAGTACCTATTCAATTTTAATTGCATTTTTGAATTTTACCCAAATTCTGTGGCAGACAGTACACCTTTAAAGCATAATTTATATTAATCGATCAAATAAGGAACACTTCATTTTATTCACGTCGGACTGCAAAAAAATCCACAATTCAAAGTTTAAATGACGGTATATAAACTAAATTATGTGTTCTTTTTGTAGATTCTTGCTTGCTTGCGGAAGGCTGTCCCGATTTCCAGGAGACTCCAGCGACTGCTGGGGGATTTGGGACCCCAGTACTAAAGAGATTATCTTACATGGTTATGTAATCATGTATGATAAGAATCCATGGCTTTACTCATTTTTGTATTAATATATTCTATGCTTGTTCAGTGTGGATTAGCAAAAGCCAAAAGGACATTGACAAAATTACGTCAAATGGCACGATATGTCCTTAAAGCATCCAGAAACACACCAGAAGAAGCTCTATATGGGGACCTAGGCTGGGACATACTTAGAGCTAAATACATTAATCATGTAATGAATTTAGATAAGCATAGATGGCCAAACTTTATGCTTAATACATCCCGTAGTCTAAATAGTATTGATGAGCCATGCTATAAACTGCTCTCTAGTTTCATTAAGACTTGTACTGATATAATGTTGGAAATTGGTTCAATCTTTGAAAATTCATGACTTGGAGTTGCATCCGATATGTGTTGGGTTAACGATTTCAAAGAGTTCATTCTTGATTCATATGTTTCTTTTTGGAATAGCGAAATGTTAAGAAAATTGTCACTTTTGAATATTCTTCAATTAAGAGCAGTCTGAATATGGAAAAATATTTACTTGGCCAGACAGATTTTATGGGTGCAAGCCTAAAATTCAAAATGAGGTCAAATACTCTTCAATTAGGACATAGGAGCTGTAAATGGGTACCCAATAGTGATGGCACTGCCAATTGCGTAATAATGGTGTTGAAGATATACAACATTTTTTATTCACATGTAATCAACTAAACACCATTAGAATTGAAGAATATCATGTTTTAGAAAATATGCTAGTTAATACTGATTGCCTAAATGTATGGGAGTATTTTATCACCAGTGACCTTTGTACTAATGAGTATTGTTGAAATATTTTCTCTTTTAGTTTTAGCTAATTTGATTATCTTGTTTTTTTGATGTCTTTCTTTTTGATTGTAATTTTTATATATTTTCTTGATAGGATGCACCACCCCTGTGGTTGAGTGCCACTGATTCAAAAGTGCATATCCAAATAAATTATTATTATTATTATTCCATTACCATTGTTTCTTAAATAGATCTGTTTTTAGCCTTAACACCATTCAATATAGTTTTTTAATTTAAAAAAATGGTACATTATAGTGATTTCAAATGGTATAATCTATTTGTTTTGTCTTGTTTATGCCAATGTGAATTTCTAGTTCTGTACATTTTCTTATCAGCGCTCCTGATGTGTGATAAACAATTTGCTCACCAGGGTGCATAAAATGTTAGGCACTCAGCACCTAATATTTCTTCAACTCAGTTGTGTATGTCAGTATGTAGCATCATTATCTGGACAAATTCCCAATCTTTTTTAGCCAGTTCCATGCAACTGCTAGTCTCTATTGTCCTATTAATTTTGCATCATTATCTGGACAGATTCCCAATCTTTTTTAGCCTGTTCCGTGCAACCGCCAGCCTCTATTGTCCTATTAATTTTGCATCATTATCTGGACAGATTCCTAATCTTTTCCAGCCTGTTCCGTGTAACCACGAGTCTCTACTGTCCTATTTTGCTGGAAATCATGCAAGATTGCTGCCATTGAGATCCTCTGTTCCAGATGGTTTGGTGAACTATACAAAAACAATCTGTTTCCGAAATTGAAGTCCAGTAATGTTGTGTTTGTGATCGGTACAAGTGGAGATGTCCCAACTTCTTCATTAACAAAAGAAAACAGTCGCTCTATATTTTAGAAAAGAATGAAGAAGAAATATATAATTATTATTGTAGTCAAAACATAAATTACTGTTTTAGTTTTTCATTATCCCTGCAACTACAGTAAAGCTCTGCTTGGATTTTGTCCTTTTTAGGCAACAAACCCAATGGAACAAAAGTACAATAATAATAGTCAAATGAATCAGCTTAAACAAAGGCATAGCAAAACATACCTGTGTTGCAAAAACCTGAACAAATCTAAATTTTGAAAATCACAACTTATTTTTGGCTTTATCATCACAGACTATGTAAAAAATATCTCTAATTTCTCTTTCGGAAAAATCTTACAAAAAATATTAAAACATTTTAGTTTTCAAATAAATAGAAAGTCTTGTTAATAATTTTAACTTACTTATTGGATGTCCATTGATTGTAAAGAATATGGATCCAGGAGGTAGCAGCAGCCCACATCCAAGGGTTGTGTTTCCATTCACTTTACACTATAAGAACATGATAAAATTAATCATCATCGTCATCATCATCATCATCGCCACCATCACCACTATCATCCCTAACACCTCCTCTCACCACCCACATATTTGTGCACTATTGGTGTATACTCTGCTATTTTATGGAAATACAAGGAGGGAATGACTTATTCAGTGTTCTATGGAAGTTGTGTTTCCACCCCTAAAAAACAAGAATCCCTGGATGCAATATACACAATCAGTGACTGGGAAACAGTTTCGTAGTGGTTATGTGATGTATAACAGGTATAACTTAAAGTGTGATCAGTGTAAAAGTATTGGAAAGGTAATGTTTTTTTTTTTGGTTTTAAAAACAACCGCCCACTGTTAATGTGTGAAATAAATGGTAAAAAAAGGCAATACGACTGTTCAAAATAGTGTTTATATACTAATTCTAGTGTTTTCTGTGCATTTTGGGATTCGGAAATTATGTGATCTTTTGTAAACCTTGAGTTGGTCTAAGAATTGCATGTCCGACTTGCAGTTCACAGATTGAACTCTTTTGCATACCTAAACAGGCTGTAGATATGCAGGGACCTAAGCCTAACATTAAAAAAAAAAATCAGTATATCTGGGGCCAGAAATCTTTCATAGCATTAGGAAACCATTATGGCAGTATTCTCAAGCTAAATTTCCAATCAATTTCGTATGGTTTACTGGCAGCTCAACCAAAATTATTCAACATCATGAAGTGCCTTACACTAACATCAGAAACATGCATTTCCCTATCTGGTGGTCTTTAGCGGCCGCCGATGAGAGGCTGGAGGGACACTCAGCAGCATGAAAAAAAAACAGCTGAACAAAGGGTGGATGAACTCCTTGGAGTCAACGGCCAACCATTCCTTAGTTTAAGGAGTAGGTTTTTTAGTTTCATAAAATAACATAAACTTTTTTCAAAATGTCAAACTCAAAGAGCTCAATCACCAAGCGCATAGAGGCTTTTTCGCATGATGCGCTATACAAATCCAACTATTATTATTATTACCAAGTGTAACGGCGTTGCCTGTTTACAATTTATATCCACTATAGATTATGTGATCTGAGTCGCTAATTGTGTCTATTGAACCAGCATGTATTTCCATGCTGCATGTAAGCCAATCACTTATAACCTACAAATTTTTATTAGGAAAAAAAAATTACCTGAATAGTACTGTCATCTGGTAGTTGTAGTGTTCCATCTGTGCTATAGATAACACAAACTTGGTCCATACCATCAATACTTGTGTATCCAACAATCACAGAGCTACAAAATCAAAACATCAGTGTAACACATTTCAAGAAAAATTAGTAAATGGTGAGGACAAAAGGCCCACTGATCTCTACTATAATGGCTGGATTGCTCATTGGTTGATATTTTAGAAGACACTGACACAATGTTCGGGAGCCTAAAGCACCACAAATACGTGATTACTGCATAAACATTTTGAGCCGGGGTGGCGATCAACAAGGCGCCGTCACTTGCGCTTTTGTAAACTGCACAGAAAGGCACATTGAGTGGTTAGATTGATGTGAAGAAAAACATTTCCAAAAATTTAAATATTTTATTAATAAATATTGCAAGAATTGTTATTTTTAAAAATAATTTAATCAAATTGCACATGGTGTAAGTGGCTTTGGTCTTTCCTGTACTGTGAGTGACCTGAGAAATCAGTCATTCTAGTAGAGATCAGTGAAAAAGGTTCCATGATTTCTTCTATCCTACTAAGTGTCACGACTCTGGAATCACAGCCTTCCCCTTCACCCACTACAATTTTCCAAATACTGTACTAGATTTATTCCTAGAAAGTGAACCGATAGCAAACTAGTTGACATGGTGTAAAACACATAGTAGAGAAGGTAACAAAAATTTAAAGCTGACATTACTTAGGTGAGTCTGCAGTCACTAATACTTCAAAATACAACGAAGGATCTGGATACTCATCACCAGCTAATGAACTTTGCACATCTCTGATTGGTTGATTAGTGTCAATATCATTATTGTCAAAGCATTCCTTTGGATGTTTTTCATTTTCAGGGTTTATCGTGACATGATCAGGGCAGTTAAGAGATGTTTCATTAGAAGCTGCAAGAGTGGGAGAATCTCTTGCAAGTTCTTGATCCACTTCACCAGGTGAAGATGTAGTCTCAGAATCCACTTTGGAAAGGATCTCTCCACCATCATTCTTAAACGGTATGGCACCTTGTTTGTCTCCTCCTCCCATTTCTGTCATACTATCCTTGATAAGAATCTCCTCATCCTGGTCCGTCCAGATGGCCATTTCTTCTCCACATCCATTAACCTCTCCAATCAATGTTTCATCTTCAAGGTCTTCTGTCAGAATAATGTCCTCCTCTTCCTCATCAAATGCATCCTTATCGTCGAGGTCTTCAAAAGGAATCCACCAGGAAACTCCAGGCACGTCATGGTAACGAGATGAAAATGAAACAGGTGTGGAGATGATTTCGCGGTAAGCAACGTAACCGACGGGCATAATGTTAGCATACCTACAAAAACAACAAAAGTAAAGAGCCTTTTAAGTATTTTAATCAGCATATATTTTTCAGTACAATACATCCATTAGACCTGACAATATGAATGTTGAATTAAATAATGGCTCTATTTTCCAAAACAGTGGCTGAAGTGACTTGACAATACTTTTTAACTATCTCAACTAGATATTGTTTGAATGTTTGCATGGTGAAGTAATAATATCTTAATGCTTGCGGTACGCCACATAGATAGTTCCGAAAAGAACTGTTGAACAATTCTTTTCAGAACTACCTACGTGGTGTACCGCAAGCATTAATATATTATCTCAACTAGGTTTCTGTAGAGCTAGCATAGTACTGGCTTTGTTTGTGGTCACCAGCACCACCTGGGAGCAAATTTGGTTAGGCTCAACGCTTGCCTTCGGCTGGACCTAGCAACAAAATATTCTTTGCGGTGTCATCTGACACACATGCAGCTAATGCACATCATTCAAGTAGTTTACAATTTTTATTAAAGTATGTGAATTCTTTTAAGAAGTACCTGAAAGGCCTGTCACCAAAATTAAAAGCAATTTCCTGATTGGTTGATAAAGAGCATGCTGGGTAGAAGCATCTCTTCAGATCTATATCTACAAAGGCCACACCCATATTCAATCCTCTTAGCCAATAAGAGATGTTCCCATGCTTGTCAATCAAGCAGCTGATGATGTCACCTTCTTGCCACTGCATTCCATAGTCGTTGCTCTGTTAAGAAAATGATATTCAAATTGCTTTTTTTCATATTCAAAATTGCAAATTCATTCAAATCAAGATTCAAGATTCAAAATTCAAAAAAACTTTATTGCAAATTTAAGGAAAATTTGAAGTGTACAGAATAATTCAATGAAACAAAATTAAAAATGTTGAAATTATTTAAAATACTCTAGTTAAATTTATCAAAATAAGAAAACCGGACACATTACAACATCGAAAATACAAAAGGGAAATGTACAAAACTTGAAAAACAAAAACCATCAAAAAGGGCATAAATAAGGGAGACATACAAACAAGCAATTTTAATTCTTCTTTCTGTGGAGATAGGAGTTTAAATAATACTCTTCAATCCGATCTTTGGCTAACGATCTTCTCCAAATCATTTTGCATTTCCTTTACAACTCAAGGGTAGATAATTCTTAGTCTGTCACATTTCCTTTTGCCTTCAGGGGTGGATCCAGAATTGTTCAAATGGAGGGGCATTTGTATTCTTTTTATTTTTCTTAGTTTAATACATAACATTGATATGCACTGAAATGTAAGCATTTAGTGTCAAAACAAGGAGGACATCTGTCCCCTATTGGCCCCATTGGATCCGGGCCTGGCATTCTCGGACCTGTGACAGTTAGTCCAGCATAGGCTTCAGCATGATTCTGAGATGTCTTATAATAGCCGCCACCATCTTATGTCTTTTTTGAGTTGGTTTTTGCAAAAAAAAGTCAGCACTTGTAAATTTCTTTGGCTGAAGTATCTTAATACCTTTTCTTGGGCAGGTAAATGCATTTTAAAAATAAATTTCAAATCAGCAGTCTAGCCCCTTGTTTTCAGTTTTTAAAACATGGATTAGTATTTTACACCAGTCAAAATTAACAATTGGTGAGGTATTTAGCCAACTGGGTCAAAGATACATAATGCTAATATTAATATATATTATATTATTATATTATATTATTATTATATTATATTATATTATTATATTAATATTATTTATTAAACAAATCAAAATTGATTTTAGTAGTGCAAGTGAGAGATAACAATACCTCATTACAAATAATAGAACTGGTATGTCCAGGTAAATATTAATGAAGTGGGCATAGAGTATATAATTATTATATTGACATTCACTTCTGCTATAAAATTGTACTTGAAAAATTCAACCAAGAAATGTTCTTACCATCAGTTCTGTGATTGGTCCACTCCAGAGTTTACATCGAGCCCCATCAAACGCATAAGATTCAGTATCATCTCCAATACCAATTCCTAAACAATTTAAATAATGGGGAGGAATCTTTAAAAATGTTGAAGACTTAAGTTGTATCAATCAATTCTTTAGCCTCATACTGAGAACATTACTAGCACATTGTAAAGTGTAAATTATTCTGATGAAAAAATACATAATAATTGATATGGTAAATGAATATATCTCATGATTATAAGAAGAATGAGGCATATATTACTAAGTGTGACTCTTTAAAAAGCATAATCCTAAATAATCTTCCCATATCTTAAAGTCTCATAATTAGGATGAGTGGTTGAAAAAAGCATTTGACATGATTTTACCAGGACCTGAAATGTTAAAAAAGCAAGAATGTTAACCACCGAGTTGCCATCAGTGCTGTGTAATTATTAATATGCTACCTTTTTCTGGCTCTAATGCAGAATGTTTAGTTGCAAAACCAATCTGTACTATTCCTGAAGATCGTAGTTCAACCTAAAAAAACAAGAAACAAAAGTGGTGAAAGATCCATTCAGACCTTTCGTCCCTGGTTTCTTTCCATCACTGCTCTCTTTGTGTGTTGCACCATCTCTCAGGTGAGATGTTTAAAACGTTAATATTGTGTGCAGTATGGCATATGTAGACTTCAAAGTACACAGTTGGATTGGATTGGATTTATTTGGTGTAAACACAAAGGACAGCCCATGCAAGTCTAGAAGAAGACTTATTTCCAGTGGGTCCTTCTGGTGGTATTTGGATAGTACACCAGGAGACAATTACCTACTCTTTTCCGAAGAGCGTAGTGCGTTCTTTAACGTGCACATGGGAAATAAATAAGCAGAGGCTAACAGCTTAAACGTCTCATCTGAAAGACGGTGCGCTACTGTAACTTGTATTTCAGCCCTCCATCTGAAACACCAAAAGAGACAGCAATGGGAATTGAACCGTGGACCTTGAGATGTCCACGGTTCAGTGCACACACAGTGGCTACCACCAGATTAGCCCACTGAGCTAAGCTGCTGACTCCTTCAAACAGAGCAGGGGTTTTTCTCCTTGTGTACTGAATATTTTTAGCATCAGAAGTACATTACTGGAAAAAGCATTGTAACTTTTGTTAAATATCCTTGAGTGTTTTGCACAAAAAAATTTAATCCAACATGAAACTGAAAATGCAACATTCGAGTACTGTATCATACCATACCTCAAAGTACCATCCATTTGGTAAAATTAATCCTTGACTCGGTACAGCAACATTGGCCAGAATGCTTTCAAATGTCCAGCTATCATTGCGCACTTCCAGTGCATTTGCGCTAAAGATCAGAGCCGGCGTTTTAGTAGTGAGATCCAATCGCACGGTATTGTTCGCTGAAGAGCTTAGGTCTACTGCTGACAACAGTGACAAAGTTGACGAAATAGCAAGCTATGGAGATTCAAAAATATCAAATTTATTGGAATCCTCTTCCTCAGGAATAATTCATGCTTAATAATAATATATTTTAGATAATAAAATACATGGAAAACTACAGAGTATTAAGAGAAATATAAGGTGAAATAAAGTCCTTCACATATGCGAGTACAACAAATTAGACAAATAATCATAAAGATATATGCAGAAAAGATCTAAACTTTTCTTTATTGCACTAAGATCATATGTTGTGATGAAGATGACTTATCAAATATTCTATTATGGTAATTCTAAATATCTGTTTTACTAATTCTGTAATATTTTAAAGATTTCCAAGGGATATGAGGCTAGAATGTGAGTCTTTATCTACCACATTATAAAATGACTAAGAAAGTCAATTAATTTTGTTAAGGCGTCTAATACACAATACTATAAACCAGTCACTTGTTGCAATAATCAATGTTTAGTAATTAATATAGAGTTAAACAGTAAAATGAGAGCAATAAAATGCTAAAAGAATCATTTAAATCCGACAATTTTTAGAAATCAGCCTTAAAAGTTAATGATTTCGGGCATTTCTAATTCAAAAACCATCACTAAATCGTTAAAAATTGTTGTTTTAACATAGAAAAGAGGGAAACTAACAGCATATATGATGTATAGATATACAAAAGTTAGTTTAGTGCAATAAAATAGATTTCAAAAATGGTGACTTTCTAGCATGTTTTGGTCAATATCTCTGAAATAGCGATGAGTGACTGGTTTGGCTGGTCTTTGCCACATCTGAACAAAATACATTCAAGTGTAAATCAAATATTTAGACCAAATGTTTTCAGCAAGATTGTGGTCTTTTTTATGAATACAGTAAAGTACTTACACTAATAGAATTCTTTAAATTGTCTTGACTGAGAAGAAGCAAAGCCCACAGAAGATGAGCAGTTCCTGTTTTAATCAACATCATCTGAACAACCTTAAATAAGTCTAACAAAATATAAAATAAGATGTACAATAAAACATTACATTTTCATAAACATGATAATAAAAATATATAATAATAAATAAGTATAGGTGTAATTTTGCTCTACCTGATGTGGAAATGTACTGAATACTCAGTACGTGTGAAAACAATTGCGAAAAAAATCGCAAGCTGTTCTCGGGTGGGACTTAAACCCACGATCTCTAGATCACTAGCTTGGCATCATACTTCTAGACCGCAGAGCTTGTGCCTGATGGCCAGGGTTGAATGCGAGTCCAAGTAAGCAGCGGGTACTGCAATGTTGATAGTAATTGTTATGTCCACGTCAAGTAGGGCAAAATTACACCTACACTTGATTCTCCTGACTCAAATTGCCTATTGTTTACAGTGTTCATCCCTGCGACATATGCAACCGCTACAGTTTTGAAGAATACAAATTTGTTATAGATTTAACTAACATTTTAAGGACAAGTTTGCAAGTGTGCTTCCATCATGAGGGAAGATAAGGAAAAAAGAGAAGCCTATGTGGCAATGTATCAGGATAAAGGGGTAAAATATTCACATACATATGTGCATTGTGCTTCACTAAATGATGTGGTGGAAGGGATCTTTCAGAGTACCGGTTCCTTTAGAAGCCTAAATATTGATTCTTAAAATGTGTAACTTGTGGGTCATGCCAAATTGGTGCTGTCAGGGTATAGTAAATAACAAGTCCACTGCCCTCAAGGAGGGTTTGCAAGAGTTGAGAAGGTAAACAGAAAAGAATCAAATAGCTTTTCAGCCTTGAAAAATCAAATGAACTCTTTTTAATATATACTGAATTTTTTTATTGGAGGAACCTTAACTGCAACCAACAATGCATCAACCAAATTACAAGCTATCAAATCCAGCTGAAGTCTTTCTCTGAAACTTGTCAATTTCCATTTCTGAATTACATCATCAGGGTCATGAAATGATTGATACAAATTGGAAGATTACAATTTACAAAGTAAGAACACAGTGAAGCATTTTGACTAATTACTGACTGATTCACAGAGAGAGCATTTAAAATAGAAATATTCTATTAAATACTGACCACTGCTATCAAAGATTTCAGAAGGGGTTTAAGGACAGACGTTTAACATTTTCTAAAGTCAAATAATCTCACAACTCTTACGGACATAAATATGTAACATGTATTACATACATATGTAAACATGCAGCTCAGAAATGACAAAAAAGCACAGCACGCAAGAAACAATGTATCCTTACTTTCAGCCACTAGAAAAAACATGTGGGTATTCTCAGAAACTCCCTGATAGCAACAATAAATGATGGTAGCAGAAAAGCGCAAACAGCGACAGCAAAATAAGTAGCGGCGACGACAGCAGCGCAGATAAGAGAAATTTAAAATTATTAAAAGTCAAGATACATTGATACTTTACCTTGGTCCTGTATTGCTGCTAGATTTACCAGAAACTGAATGGAATGTTGGGTTAATGATGTGTAAATGTCCGCATGCTGGCTTCGTGGAAAACCTAGAGACAAGAACAATAAAAAATGGTTGTAACTGAATAGGGACGTCATTATTTTCATTTGAATGTAATTTTCCCATCCCTGAGCAGTCACTAAGTCGATATACAGTAGTGCCTGCTATTTGTTACTAATGAACTTTTTTTCTTGAAATTAAATCAAAACTCTGATGATATTGAAATAATATTCTACTGTACATATCATTCTGTCATACTTCTAGAGGATTCTTCCACATCAACTGACAACAATTTTTGCAGGAAGATCAATATGGAAAAATGGTATTGAGTAAAATTAATTAGGCATGCATGCTCTACCTATTCCTGAAAGAACCATCAGAGATGTTTAGTTTACCTAGCTGTCTTTGGGGCCTAAATATTATAGATTTTGAGGTTCCCAGGCTGTGAGTGCTGTATCTACAGCTTGCATTGAGGAAAGGATCAAGGTTTTTGGCATACACAAGTATTTTCAGAGAGACATCATCAGTTGAGAGGCAAAGGCATGTTTCTGATCTAATAGAAAAGTATTATAAGCGATTGTTACATACATTTACTAATAAATTAAGTTGAGCCTTCATTACTGAGTTATTTTTGGGGATTTTGGGATACAGTTTGGATAAAATAATTAAACATTTCTACAGTTCCTTTGAGTATCTAATAGTAACTTTAGGACAGATTGTAATTAAAAAAGAAATATAACCAACAGCCAGAGAGCACCCATTGTTAACCATTATAAAAAATATCAGATCATCACTATTCAAATCAATTCATCATATTCAGGAAGTCAATATTAATCATCAGAAATTGAGCATGTAATCCTGGTATACTATTGTGGTACTGACAGCTCTTCCCTTAAAATACTAATGTATCTTTAATAATGTTTAATTAAGTTTGTTGATGAATTTTCACAAGATCTGGCAGTAGTTGTTAGCTATGAACTAGTATGACAAAAATCAAGAAGTATCAGCAAAAACTTTATGCATACCTTTTTGTCATAAAATTGACATTGTTAATTCTTAATGTTGTAGGCCTATTTTGTATGCAATTAAAAATAGCTGTGCAGAATTGGAAAACCTACTTGTCAGCTTATACCAGACATAAAAGTAGCAGTTTTACTAAATTCTTTTTTAAGAATACATAGAGAGCACAAACTATACCTCCTGGCAACTCTGACATTCTACTGTTTCCATTATCATATTCTACTTGTGCTGCCCTCGCTTGTTGATCTGGATCTGCCTCTCCAATCATGGCAACTGGTCTGTATGTCTGGATAATACTTGATATTGTAGAAATTGTATCCTGGATGCTGTCTACACTAATGCTGTCTGCTAAACTATCATGTCTTGCTTCAGAAAAGTACCTAAATTGTTTTGAAAAAGTTGGAAATATACAGTACAAAGTATTATGTGAGAAAATGCTATATTTACCAGACCTACTCACCTCATGGAAAGTTGTTCACATATGATTTGATTTTACTTTATTCGGTTTCCAATAAATTACAATACTGTACAGATAAAATGAGGTGTGGCAAAATGGTTAAGTTAAGTAAATAAGCTATAAAATATGGGAGCTCAAAAATTGCCTAAAAATCCAATTTTTTTTTTCACTATAGATCAAGAGTATAATGTCTTATTAATCATGTCCCAAAGTATTAGTTCTGGAAATGGTCATCAAATCGTTTATTTAATGTTTTTTATGCACAAATAACTTTGGAAGGCAATTACTCAAAATCATGTTTATCTTGACTCTAAGTGTGCTGTACTTTTACTTTCTAATAATGTAGGCTTGAAATGTCCAATTTCAGTGAATGACCCCTCATTTTAAAGATCACATACTCAGCCATTTTGCCACAACATGCCTCAAATTACAAAAAACACATGGAACAATAAAACATAATGAAACCATGATAACCTATATAAAGTTGAAAAAAGAAAGAACTTATTTCCAAAGGTGGTATGAAACCCAGTGGAGATAAAAGTTGAAAATGTAGTACAGCAGATGCTATTCCTAGGAAACAGCTAATGCAATTTTAAAACATTTAATCAAATCTTTACTCACTGGGGAATATCCCTAGTCACTATATCTTCACATGCAAAAACTCAGGGTCATTTTTGCATATTTCTAAACCCAAATACTTTTTGTATTTGGTTTTTGAAATTAGTCTTAAACTATAAGCGACAATTTTATATACTATTATCAATTTTAATTGCTTTTTAATAAAATACTGTAAAACCTCGAATTGAAGCCCAATGGGCTTAATCTTGAGAAGAAGCGCATCTGGAATTGAAGCCCACCTCTTAAGTTTGCAAAATTATCATTGAAAAGAAGTCCATCTTGAAAGATGGACTTCTTTTCTAAGATAGCCTAGGGCTTCTATTCCAGGTTTTATGGTATACAATAAGAATTAAAAAATAGTTTTAGTTACCTTGCACCAACAATTTTAAATTCACTTCAACTATATATTATTGTTATAAATATTGTTATTTATGAATGTCTCTAATAATTTTGTTTTATTATTTTTTAATAATTGTACTGATGGCATGACTATTGACAGAGTTGATTCTTTCAAATATCTTGGAGTTGTGTTTGATTCTAAATTGACTTGGTCTGAACATATTGAAAAATTAACTGGTAACATCTCTAAACGCATTGGTGTTATCCGTCGTGTTAAATATTTTTTACCCCAAAATACTCTTAAGATGTTGGCTAATGCTCTAGTTATGCCTCTTTTTGAATACTGTAATTGTGTTTGGTCCAACTGTAATATTACACTTTCAAAGCCTCTTCAAATACTTTTAAACAGATTAGGAAGAATTTTAATTTCTGCTGACATAAAAACCCCTGTTGTAAATATTTTAAGTTCATTAGGGTGGAGTAAACTTAGTGATAAATGGGACGAACAATTGCTAGATTTTTTTTTATAAATAAATAAATACTGTTTCTGATTATATTATCTAGATTGCCCCTGAATTAAAAAAAATGTTTAGTTACACCAACAATTTTAAATTTACTTCCACTGTATATCAGTGAAGCCATAGCAGAGCCAGCCTAGCTGGATATTTATTGGATCCAGCTTAGGTGGATGGGTTCATTCAATTATATAACCCCTACTTACAAGCTGCTGACAACATTAGACTCTCGTCCAGCCCTACTGAATGGTCTGTTAATTGGTAGACTCCCTTCCAGAGTGGAAGTGAGCCAGATACTAACAAGATCATACAGCAATGATGTGACAGCATTAACAGTGTCCTGCAGGAGAATGCTTTTGCGATACTGATCTGAAATTGAAATTAAAATTGTATAATTGTAAAACTGTAGTCTCAGATATTGACTAGGTTAATTCATCGCACATAAAATTTGAGGGCTAATACACCGGAATGTGGTTTAATGCAAAATTTGGTAGATTTTGATTATGGAACACTTTTCAAAATACAACTTTTGTCATTTGTTTAGTTGCCTGGTAAATCAAGGAGCATGATCAATTGCTCTCCTCTGAAAGCATGTTGAGAGACGCGATCCACTCATGCTCCTTCAAAATGAGCCTTTATTTTGCTTTCATTTTATTGTCCTTTGATAATAAAATTTAACACACAACTTAAAAGTGAAATTCCAACAATCAAACACCTGCAAAATGGAATCTTAGGGATATAATTTTTCTTTTTTTTTTCTTTTTTCTTAAGGGTAACGAGGGACACCCCTGTTCGGGGCTCAAGCCCATCACATGTTGCTTTGCGACAAGTTCCACCTCCAATATACTTTCAAAATGACACCCCTGTTGTTATTATGTACATATCTGAATTCATTAATAAACATACAAATTTGCAATCAACTCGATCAGCCTTCACCATATATATTGTTTAAGACCAATGTTCCATAAGCGTATTGGCTATGACTCTTTCCCATCTACAGCAGCTCGATTATGGAATATCCTGCCTCTTTCCATTAAGAACTAGGGCTGGGTTTGGTAGTTTTGCACTAATTTCATTTTCATCTTTTTATCCTTTTTTACTATTAATTTACTTAGGTGTATGACCCTTGAAATCATACTCTGTTGGCTTTGGTTGGGGTAGGCTGTACTTCATGAAATAGTAATTATAGTGAAGCGTAGTTAGTGTTTGAAACCGCAAGGAATAAGCAATATAGAAGTAGGTCATAAATGACTCTCAATCAATTATGACCTCACAAATCCTTATTTTATAGATGATTAGAATACTTAGATATCTTAAACTAATTAAAATAAAAAGAAAATAAAAATAAAATAAAACTTCCTTTTTTGTTCAATATTGAAATTGGAAATTTTGGCTGGGTGCATGGGGACCGGCAGCAGCCTAGTGCAGCACCAGTACTGACAAGTAATTTACCACCATTTCCTTAAAAAAGATTACATTCGCCACTTGGGATATAAAAAGGACAGCAGTATTGGTAGGTGCATTTGACATAACAGTTACAAATGGGTGATTAATGAATCTAAATAAAGTAAATAAATAACTTTCTACATAGTATATGAGACAGGTGTGTCACAGTTGAAAGAGAATGAAGATATTTTTTGCACATACTGTAAGAAGAACCATGGCATAAAAAATTTACCACAAGAACAAATTAGATAAATAATAATAAAGTATTACACTACCATGTACAGTAAGCACTAGTAATAGTTTCAGCGCTCCAACACAATGTGCTACAAGAACAGGTTCTCCCTGGCTCTCATCTAAACCTTTTTTGGAACAATACCTTAGAAAACGAAAAACAAGATTTTGTTTTAGATGTCAATATGTTCATTTATTATGAAAGTGTTATCTAATAGGCAACTTATAAGAAAATGCGAAAAAGAATGATATGTGATATTGTTGTAAGTTACAGACCCATAACGAGGAAGTTCCTTTTTTGAGCAAACCCCTCTCATTGCATCAAAAACCAGTAAAATGATGACAAAATTGATCATTCATATAATTGAATAGTTCAGTTCCAGGATGCTTTGTCTCCTTACCCCGAATAAACAGCTCTTCCCATGGACCCCATTAGGGCACCAAGATGCTTTGGACCTCTGGCTCCCATAGAAACCCACTCCAACATAGAATACATTTTTTTACATGCATACAAACTGAATGAGATGTGGAATCCCCTTTAACCAATCGTTGAGTCACTACTCACCAAATAGGAGTAGTCAAATGTTGTACAAGATCCTGGTATTGCAGAAGAATCACACTGTGACTATCAGGTCGAGCTAGTATCTCAAGGAGTTCCAGACTGGAAACACGACTGATTGGACTGGTAAGTGACACAGATAGTAGAAGTTTAATTTCTGGTTCCAAGACTAATCTGACAACACGGTTCTTGACAATACTTGCTGATAATGATAATAATAATAATAATAATAATGATAATTTCGATTCTCTTTATGGCATGTGTTTTACCTTATTATTACCATATTATTATTAATGAAGTGTTTGTTATAATTTATCAATTTGATTTCATAGGATGTTGAGCACGATAGGCATGAAGTTGCCTCTTTTCAACCTCCTTTTATCTAAAGAAAAAAAATTTGATATCATTTTAGTTTTCCATTGTAAATGTTTTGTTCTTTGGATAATAAAGAATTCAGATATATAATAATAATAATAATAATAATAATAATAATTAAAAAAAAATAATAATAACAACAATTATTATTGGATCTTCTCTTCTAAAACAGAGGCACATGTTAAGAAAAATGTTTCATTCTCAAATCACATAAAGATAGATAATGTACAGGCATATACAAAAAGAAGTAAAAGTGGTAAGGTAAAATAAGTCAAAATCGGAAGTTTGATAAAATTGAATACCATAATGGAGTTGATTAATTATTTAGAGCAAATCAGGAAATTATGTGGCTATGGGGAGAAAATCCAAAATCATAATAAATAATATTTTCTTTTAAATTTTTATTTCATTGTCTTTAAACAGCAAGTTACTCATCAATTACAAGATGGACAATGTCTCTTTATGAGGCTTCAGTGAGGTTTCAGTCTTGGGAAAAACAATAATCATAGCAAAAAAAACGATAATGTTAAAAAAGAAACTACTCAAACTAAAATTCAATGCTGCTTCCAAGGAACACAGCAAGCATGAAATTGTTTTAAACTGTGTTTGTAAGATGCGGTTTGGCACAGTGGGAATGGTCTGGTTTCCCAACCTCGAGGTCGGGGTTTCCTTCGCTGTGCATTTCGCTTGTGTCCTTGAGCAAGACACTTTATCTGCATTGCTTCTCTCCACCCAGGAGTATAAATAGGTACCTGGTGGGGTTGCCTGCTTCTGCGCTGATGACCAGGGAACGGAACTGCGCTTTATAACCGCAAGAAAGAGCCGCATTATAAATGCCCGAACCAGTACCAGTACCAGTTTCATTGAAAGTTGATACCACATTCCACCCTCTGAAACCTGATGTTTTAATTGAATTTGAGGGCTCATCCAGATGTTTACTACTACTGGGCATTATATTTTTAATAATCAAAGTTGATAATATTACCATAAGGGAACTGTAGCTGCAGATCAGTTGCTTGAGTGTTCTTGCTAATATGCCAAACATCCAGTTTCTTGTCATCATCTAATACACTCACAATGATGCAAACATGGCTGGCAGGAAGAGTTAACAGGTCAGAGGTCAGTGTACCAGTGACTGAGGTGTGATCACTGAATTTCAAGGTTTCCTTTAGGTCTATAATACAGGCAAATATTTTTCATATATATATAAAATAAAACTTTTAAAAATAGTCATAAAATATGACGACATTATAAATTAAATTAAATTGAACAATACAAATATTTCTCTTCTATCTAATGAAGTATTCCATGAAGTTTACCTCTGAGAAGTTTTCGTCCATATTCTCCTCGAATAATTAGAAATACAAGGTTGCCTATAGCATTTGGTCCGGCTTCCTCGAGACAGGGTATCTTGATGGGTATTGCTTCATCTGATTTGGAGTTGAAGCTTTGATAAATTGATTCAGAGCTGTGTAATGTATCCCACATCATAACGCTAATCTGTACACAATATTAACATGTATGTATTATTATAAACAGTTAGCTAGTTGTAAGATATTTCATCTATGTGACACTGCCTACAAAGCAGACATAAAATTTCAATGTTCCATATTTCATATATGAGGCTTAAAAAGCACGTAGATTTAGGAATTTGACTTAATGGTCACATTAGTGCTTCTGCCATGTAAAAGTGCCAAGAAAAATAGGTATAAAGTGAAAAAATGTTGTTACAAACAGTTAAAAATGGCTCCCTAGTGGATAAAAATATGAATATACAAAAATGATAAGCAACTAAAGTAATTCTGCATTAAAATGGAAGAATGGAGCTTCACCTTGTGAAGTTAAATAATTCATCTTGTGAAAACAAGTATTATATACTTATATTTTGAGCACTGTTCAATTAATTTGTTTTTAGCTACTATTAGTTGATCTAAAACCCTGAGTATTATATTGCCTTGTTTGGGATGAATTGAAATAAACAAAATTCAGTGCTCCATGTATTATTTGAAGAAGCCAAACATGTTAAATATAAGTATTTATTTGGCATTTAGTCGACCATATAGTTGAGTGTATGTTCTATCTTAAAAATGGGGAGGGGAGGGTGCAGTGGTTGAGCAAAATAAATGACATAAAAAGATATAATGAGGCCACTTACTTCATCATAACACTCTACCACGAGACTAGTATAGCATGTTAAGTACAGACTAACAAGAAACATGTACTAATTACTATTATGATAGGGACGTGTGTATACAGTTGAACTTGCCTAAGTCGAATCCAAAATGCCATTGAAAAATTGTTTGAATTAGATAAAATTTGACTTACAGATTGTTAATTAATGGGAAACACAACAATTTGACATGTAAAATAAGTTTGACTTAGAAATTATTCGAGTTAGGAAAAGTCAACTTAGGCAAGTTTAACTGTACTAAAAATAATTCGGGCATCAACATACCCCCGGAGAGTCCAAGTTGTATTCCTTGTCAATGATAGAAACCCTTGCAGTATCCATATTACAATGAACTTTAACACGAAGTGCACCCTCTATAAAAGAAAACAATATTGTGTTAACCAAAAATTTACTTTTTTGCAGTTTTCTGTAAACATTGTACGTTATAGTAAGCAATTAACAAATAAATGAATTTATATGAATTGTCTTTAAAATAGTGTGATGAGATGAGCATGAACCACCTACCTACATATCCCATCATAGCAAGAGTTTTGGCAGCCATAGTGGTCACCTGACTGTTGTCATAGTCGCCAAGAGCTAGTTCCATTAGTGTGTGTAATCCACCAGCTTGTAAAATAAGAACTTTCACCTCATCTAAAACAAAACAACAATCATTATATAACAAGCTTAAAAAATGGCATTTGACCCTAAAAAAAAATAAAAATTTTTTTATTTTGTTTTTGTTGCACTTCTCATTGACAATTGTATCACTCTTTCAAAAGACAGACAATAAAGTTGTTATTATTATTTTTATTATTATTATTATTCTTGGCAGAGTCGATCTCAATTCGGGACTGGCTGTTAACTGCACCACCTCGTCCAATATGATACCCTCCTTACAGTTAATGTGAGACAGTAAAACCTTTAAGACTATATTGTAAATGATAATGGTGATGATTACTATTATAATAAGCTGCAGAAAATTATTTTATAACAAGCATTTTACCTGATGTCATTGCAAGGTTAAGGAGTAATGCTGCAGACCAGAACACCAGGTCAGGATCATGCATCTCAGACAACTTCAATATACCAGCTAATGCCCCAGCCTTCACAACACGTAGATGAAGAGTTTCTGTCAATTGAGCAAAGTAAAAATGTTATTTTATTCAACTGCATCAAATAATAGGAATGATGGATTACAGCACACTAAGACTTGGCATATATGCTTAGCACTATGAGTGGTTTTACATGCTGAATACCTTATTTAAAATATAATTTTGTGTGCAAATGTCCAGTAATTGTACCATAATTCAGGCATCCCAATCAGTTTATGGAACCCTCTCCCTCACCTAAGAAATGAAGCCAATCATCGAATAGTTTTCACATAAAGAATTTAATGAGGGAACTTTTCACTATTGTGCAAACTGTATATGTTCAACAATGTATAAAAACATATGAACATAGCCAATCATTAGCTTTAATGGAGTATAAGTTAAACTGATTAATTTCAAAACAAGGTTTTGGATTCAAATCCTGATGTTTTCTAATGACTGAAAATCATTCATATTATTTTTTCCTGCAATTAGTATTTGCTGCTGATTAAAAACAAACAAAAGCGACCACTCACTGGTATGTGCATTAAACTGTGGTTACCTCTATTCATTTTTATTTTTGGGCATAAAGGCTGTATTCCAATAGTCGATGTGGAAGCAGAATACAAATACATTTTATAAAAAAAAAATCTGATTTGAAGTTTATAGGCAAGTTTTTTTTTTTTTTTTAAATGAACATGAATGAGAGCTGTTCGACAAAAAAAATAAAAAATAAAAAAAAAGGAATTCCATGACGTGAATCAAAATCATGATTTTCGGTTCTGTAGAACACATCCTTAACAGACAACCACCATCCATGCAACGTGCCCTATTAGTGGTAATAGCAGTAACAGACAGTCCTTGCTGAAAGCCCTGTTTTGTTTTGTAGGTGTGGGGGCCCGCTGGGGTCAAACTTAAAAAAAGGGCTATGATTGTTTGTTGGAAACAAACTTACCCAGCAAGTCGTCTGGCCGTCTCTTGGACGGCATACAATTATTTAGGACGGCCACTTTAACAGTGACGGCTTGTCCTAATCAGCTCCGCCTAGCCTAATAATTGGGCCTGGTCTACCTTCAGTAATTCTTTATTCTTTAAATCTATCAAATGTTACATTAAACTAAAGCTAAATCATATTTACGTTTGATAAAAACAACATTTATTGATTGAATGTACGTTGTTTTCGTACCAATATTCGGTGGGTATTCTCAATGATGGGTGTGGCCGCCCATTAGCTCAGTGACACGCCCACTTGCTTCCATATTGCACAGCCTATTTCGTTTTTCTGGCTAAAACCCCAATTGGAAATAACCTCTAGTTTATGTGTACAAAATTTCCTGCACGTCCGGTCAAAACTGGCAACGCTGGACGCTTTTTAAGTTTTGAGGCAGTGAGGTTCTGGTGTCTGCCTTGCACGGACCCAAAAACCAGTCAAAATCAATAAAAATGGATGCTTGTTCTTACCACATGAACAGAAAAAGCCAAACGTTTCAGCAAGTAGACGAAGCAAAACTGAGTCATCCATCCTTATTACACTCATAATAGATTCAATTATCTTATCATTGGTGAAATTCAGAAGATTTTCCAGAGCTTTTTTGCCTGCCATTACAATAATAAAAATGTACATTCATATATGTGCATTTTCAAAAAAAAAAACACTCTTTGTTTTGTATTAATAATGATTGCAACATAGAATTCAATAATTTAGTTTGTGTGGTGTAGTGTTAATGTTAGGCTCATAGAGGGAAACAAATTTTGCTATTTTGTATAATTGATTTTTCAAAAGAGGGTGTTGATGAAAAACTTGGAGATGGTTAAGGGGGGGGGGGGGGAAGGGGCTTAACCACCTTGTTGTACAACATATCAACAATTTTCCCTACAATCCTGGTTTTAAAAGTGACCCCTTGCGGATCCGATAGGCAACTTAAGCCTTTATCTAGACATAACTGACTGGTTCAAGTCGAACTTTTGTCTTGATAAGTGGATCTATATCTAGACATAATTTCGACGTGAACCAGGCTACTAATGCTGTGTTTATTAGAACTTGTAAAGTCGGTGTTTCCCATTTCACAACTTGTGAAACGCGTACATCTCCTTGGTGAACTCGAGTAGAATTTTCTTCCTCGATTTGCACAAGTAGTGTGGAAAATGGCGGCTGTAACACAAACTCTGCACAACGAGCATAGGTATTTATTGTAATTTGTTTATTAAGTAATATTATTTCAGATAAAAAAAGAGTGTTGTTTGTATGTTTTATTTGCAACCCAACATATTTATGGCAATTTGTTTAAGTAATATTATTTCAGATTTAAAAAAAAAACTTTTTTGTATGTTTTATTTCTGAACACATTGGAATAGTGCCAGCAGCCATTTTAGTCTAGGACCTGACTAAGATTTGTATGCACTTCATTTAGGAGAGAATTTCTCAACTATTATAGACTAATATGAACCCTGGAATAACATGGGATTTGTGCCAAATTCTCTATCCGTGACAAACAGCCCGAAAATTACCACGCACTTTATTAAATGACCACGCCCCCTTTTTATAGGGTAAGGGGTATTTTGAAATTAAGCTAGACGGTATAAGAAAATAGCAAATGTAGAGGTTTTTGTTCTAAATGAGCACACATGACAAGGGGATTAAATTCCTAAAATTACGTCTCAGTCACATTTTCCGTTCATATGTAAATTAGCTTGAATATGCAAATTAGGAGTGAAAAAATAGGGTTCCCATGTGCTGAGAACCGCTGGTCGTAGCGAGTTGCTTTCTTTTTAAAATTGTTCAGACCATGCAGATTTCTATTTGCTTTAATGTGACATTTGCTTAAAAAATGACCGGAAATGCCATATTTGACCTTTGACCCTATTTGCAAATTTTCCCTATTCCCATAACTACTGACTGTGAAAAGTTGGTTTTGGTCTCAAACAACACATATTCAAGTTCCGATTCACTGTAATTCACTCAGAAATTGCACAAACTACGTTTCTGCCCTTTGACCCTGCAGGCCAATATGCAGCTGTAATACCATAACAACAGTTGGAGAGTGTTGATTTTGGTATAAATTGTCTAGAAGGTAAAATTTTATATCAATCTTGGCAGGTTATCAGAAAATGATTAGCATTATTTTATTTTTAATTACACTATCAACAAATGCTATCTTTAGGATTAGTAATGAAAAGTATATAAAAAAAACCTTATTAGATACTCTAATAGGCAGCAGAATGCGAGTAGTTTATTAATTAAATTTAATTAAAGAAAAACATTTTTAATCTGGAAATTTTTAGGAATCATAACCCACACCCAGTAGTACTTACATATATATAGTTACATATATAAACTTAACTAAGCTTATTTTCCCCAGATACAGCCCTCCAAAAATGCAAAAAGTTGGTCCAGACAGGTTTTTGTCCCATTTGTAGACCATTGCTATCCTACAATGGTACATGCTACAACTTTTCTGATTGCAGATTTGGAATCAACAGCAAAAGATGTCCTACACCACAAAATCTGAAGGTTATCGGTGCTGTACTTCCAAAGATATTAACATACGAACATCAAAGTTAATTTCACAGTGCACTAATTTGTGCCACGCCCCCTTTTACATCAAACTGCCGCTACGGGAAAACAAACAGGAATTGGAGTCTAAAAATTTCACATGAAATACCTGTCAGTATAAAAATTTAAAAAAATCTATGATCCCATGGCATGGAATTACCCAACTCTTAAAAAATTTAGCTATTTCCGATTATTTTACAATATGTGTAGTTTTCAACATAGTATCCAACCATGAAGGAGCTGAGAACCAAAGCTGAAATTTGGTGTATAAGTAGATCTAATACATCTGGTTAACTGGTGTAAATTTAAAAAAAGATTTTAACTGTCCACATGACGAACCGTTAATGGGAAACATAGGCTTTTTTCACTTTTTTAGGGCTGGTCCCATCTTTGAATGGATGCCATTCCATTTTAATTCATTTGAGCAGCCTGTGCTTGCTTGTGGCTAGAGACAACTACCCATAGATAATATATCTGTAATTAAGATGTATACACTCACTCATACGGACACAGGGTGACTTTGAAAATCACAAAAAACAAAGTGGCTATTTTGAGTGCAGATAACTTAAAAAAAGAAGGGGTAACAGTTAATCTGATGCCATATTTGTGTAATATGGTGGAATATAAGTTAGAATACCAAGTTTGACCTTGCAATTACCGATCCTGAGTTATAATCTTCCAAAGTTGGAGGAAATTGCATTTGCGCAACTTGAAGAGCCACGCCCCTTTTTTGGGGCGTCAATATCTCGGAAACTACATATCCAGTAATGCTAATCTTTTGTGTATGTTGATTTTTCACATAGTGGATCATTTTTAAGAAGTTTCATAAAAATCGGAGACGGTCGACCTGGGATCTCTGGTTGATTTGACACGGAATTACCCATATGAACGGAAAAAGTGACTGAGACGTAACTTTATGAATTTAATCTCCTTGTCATGTGTGCTAATTTAGAACAAAAACCTCTTCACTTGCTATTTTCTTATACCGTCTAGCTTAATTTCAAAATACCCCTACCTTATAAAAAGGGGCGTGGTCATTTTCGGGCTGTTCGTCCCGGACAGAGATTTTGGCACACATCCCATGTTATTCCTAGGGTTCATGTTAGTCTATTACAGTTGAGAAATCCTCTCCTAAATGAAGTGCATACAAATCTTAGGTCCTCTACTATTTAGCGTTCGTCAAATGAATGCAATCTTCTTGCGCACTCGCATGTTACAAGTTGTGAAATCAGTTTTCACAAGTTCTAATTAAACGCAGCTTAAGCATTTCCACAAAGGATTAATTTTAAACCAAGATAAAGGTTAACTGTACCTTAGGTAAATCATAACTCTGTTCTCACTTGGATTAAAAATGCAATAGTTAGATAGTAAGAATTTAAGCATGCAAGTCTCGGTTTAATCATGGTTATATTCTGTGAAAAGTTCAGAAATCAGATGTAACTGAATAGCACTGTTCACATGGATAAAGTTACTGCATGAGTAATTCGACTAAAGCAAAATGTTATGCAGTCTGTATGCATTGGATTATTTGGTGGTGGTTAGTTTGACCAAACAATTTTAGACCATGTTGTTTGCTACCAAACACTGCAGTTGTGTTTTTCTTTTTTAAGCCTTATCAATATCAGTTAAAATGAGATAATAGAAATATCAATATAAGCTTTAATATAAAATTGAATAACAAAAAACAATTTAAATATAGAAAATATTATTTGCATAATGTAGATATGTGCTATGTTAAACTACAGTAGAACTTGCCTAAGTCAACTTTGCCTAAACACAATGTAGACCTTACTTACATGCCAAATTGTTGTGTTTTCCATTAACGATCTGTAAGTTGAATTTTATCAGATAAATCTATAAGTCAAACAGGTTTCAATGCCATTTTGGATTTGACTTAGGCAAGTTCAACTTTATAAGACAAATATATAATATAGTAATAATAATACCATGCTTACTTTATTAAAAGTTTCAGATAAGATAATTTGCATATAATCCTAACTTGTACATACGGATTTAAAGATCTAAACTTCTACAGACTGACATCCCCTTAATATTTTGTAAGTGTGACATTAAATATAAAATGTGACAATGATGAAGGAGAACTAAATCTATATACATGCTCCCATGAAGTTACCTATCATGGCAATATCATGCACCAAAACAAGAGACCAATGAATTACTTCCTTTTCCCCGCTAGCAAGGCATACTGGGATACGCTCAATCAGACCCTTTTGGTTGATCAGCGACAGTTTAAAATGATCTGCAAATTTAGAGATAAATACAAAAATGCTGAAATTTATGTAAAGAAAAAAGCAAAATTACTTTATAAAAAAATTGAAGTATGAAAAACAAGAATCAATAGGGACAGATAAAAGATTTGTACAAATTAAGCAAATGCTTAGCAGTAAGTGATAAGAAAACAAAATGAAGACAAAGGTAAAATGCTTAAAATAAAATACTGTAGGTTAAAGTTGCGAAATTATACTATAAAGATATTCAAAATTGTTTTAAGTCAGTATAGAGGATATGTTTCTAGTTAAGGTATTACTAAAGGTAAGCAGGGGCTGCAAGCAAACTTTATAGGAAATAATACATCATATATGGGTAATTAATTTTCAATCTTATCTAGACTACATTCATGTTCTTCACAAATGCATGTTTAGGTTTCCTATGGCCTAAATTCTTCTATAAAACTGTCTAATACCAAGTGTTCTGGTAATCCAAAGATTATGAATAAACAAACATCAGTAGAGAAATTAAATGTTTTTCTACTCATCTTTTATGAAAGCCATTTTTTGTAGGCCAGATCAGAGTATGTAAACACATGGAGGTGCTATATACTTGTTGGACTCAGCTACACGGACAAGTTAGCCCTAAGTATAGTGTTACATTAAGCACACCTTATACAGCATGGTTATATTCATAACTCCTTGTGTGACTAGCAACTACCGAGTAGAAACGCCAACTACTGTATCTGCTAATTACTACAGCCATAGGGACTGCCACTACCTCAGTGTGCCAGTGAAAAATATTTCCATGTCAAGAACAGGAAAATTACGTAAAGGTACCAAAGGTTGTCACAAATGACTTATAATTACCATTATGAAGGGCCAGAAAGCATATAACTCGGAGAATGAGCCTCTGAAGGGGAGCCTCACCACCTGTCTGAAGCGCCTTCTGTAAGCTCTCGATCAGAAATGGGATCTGGCATATCTCATTGCGAAGTACATCTGAAAAAATAATAATAAAAAAAAAAATAATAGCTTCTAATACAATAATCATGTTATACTGTATCTACATGTGTCAAGTTTAACTCGCATTCATTCATGCGTAGTAAACACTCTCTCTTTTGTTTTTGGCTGTGATGCAATACATAGCCGCATTTATCTATAAGTGGAAATACACTTCCTAGTTCCAGTATTAGGGAACATACATGTAGTGAAATATAACATAAACGAGGATACAGTTCATTCACGCAAGGCGTATATAGGCGAGCTAGGGCCATTTATTTTTTTTTATGCTCGAGAGGTAAGTTTTAAAGGAAACTTAGGCATTTATCGGTTAGTAAGTATTCACGAAATAGACTATAACATGCTACAATCAAATTTTCAATTAAAGTATATTTTATAGACATCTGTTTTATTTGTACCATTCATCCCAGCTTGACTTTCTGGTTGTTTTGTGCCTTGTTTTGCTTATTCTTGCCTAATTTCTGAAGGTTGTTTTTTTGTTTTTTTGTTATTATTTTTAGTTTTGTTATTTAAGATTAATCTAATATTTAAGATTAGTCCAGGGGCCTAATTACAGGCCTTGGCCACAGTTCCTGGCACTTGTTGTACAGTAGTTAAGAAACAAGTAAATAAAGTGAATCACGTGTAACAATTTGATGCAAACATGATTGACGTCCACAAAACAAATACTTACCAGCAACAGAAAATTCATGAATAAGAGCTGCAGCCCAGTAAACAAGCTCAGCATCATCAGATTTCAGACATGCTACTGCCGGAATCAAAATCCCACATCGAGCTATCTGCTGCAAACCATGCCTAGTTTCTGCATTAAAAACCAAAAGGAGATGATAAATGATGCATTAATATTCATTGACTATTTGTAATTCTACTACATTACACAAACACTGGAAGTAAGATAAGTATAATAAGCAAGATACTTGAGAAGTATTTGAAACAAATTGTGCTATTATAGACATATAGAACAACAAAAATGTAAAAATCATCAAAAATAAATAACATCAACTAGATGACATATTCACAGACTAACATCAAATCTAATTGCTGAAAATAAACAAAATCAGTAATTGGTGACAACAGACACAATCAGAGATTGAAATCATGTGACATATTTGGGGCAAAATTGTAAACAGACATATGGAGGAATGCTTAGTATAGAGTTTCTGCAGTTTAAAAACATAATTGATGTTGAATAATTTTGGTTGGAACGCTAGTAAAACGTTCCAAATCATTTAAAAAGTAAACATGAGAACACTGGTGGAATGTTTTGTTAATGGCTCCAAAATATCAAGATTTTTAAGAAGTCTTAGGCAGAGAGAAAGAAAGTTTTGTTCATGCAACAATTAGTGATTGGAATAGTCTCCCCTAGATGAAGTAGATTTTACAACATTAAATGAATTTAAGAGTGCATTAGAAAAATACTGGAAAGATCTCCATCGTTCAGCCTATATGAAAAAGATGAAAATGGACAAAAAAGCCTAGAGCTTAAAGTCTCAACATTAAGGTAGATCAAGCTAAGTAGAAGATAGATAATGCTGCATAATAATTGCAGCAAAATAAGTTATGAAAAAGATATGAAAATGGACAAAAAATCCTAGAGCTTAAAGTCTAAACATTAAGGTAGATCAAGTTAAGTAGAAGGTAGATAATGCTGCATAATAACTGCAGCAAAATAAGTTAATGCAAAGTCTTCAATCCGCATATTACAAATGGGACACACTAGGATTTGCCTAGGTCAGGGTTCAGGAAGGATTAGAAGAATTTTAAGCCTAAAATGTACAGAAAGTGCTAAATTTAGTATAAAAACACTATTTTTACTATCAGTATCAGACTTTCCTTGCCATTTATTTCTCACATTGTCAGTGGCCCGTTGTTGAGTGTATGCATGTCAACAATGCAAGGGTTCTAATACTCATTATATAATCAATTAATCAACATACCTCTTTGGAGGGTATTAATGAGGACGACAAGCATTTGAAGGCAAAGTTTTTGTAGAATGATGTCCCCAGTTTGACGTCTGGCCATTACAGGTATTACTTGCAAAGTATTTTTTTTAAGGAGTTTCTCACACATTGTGTCTGAAAAAAAATAACAGTCAAGTTCTTACCCTCACCTCTCCGTATTGCAATGATATGCATTCTTTATTAACATTGGAACCTAATTTATTATCTAAATTTATTTTTGAAATCTTAAAAAGCCAGTTAAAATTAGCCCTGTAAAAAAAATAAATAAAAAAGTTTATTGCATCATAAGGAAGCAGTATATTACAGTAGAACCCCTCCTTTGGGACACCACTATTCAGGAGACAACTCTATTAAGGGGACACTTTTCCGTGAAATGAGGAGAAATATTAACACTACGGCCAACCCCTATTAAAGAGACGGACACTTTCTGAGTGTGCCATTTCTGCTGATTTCATATTATAAATGAATTGGATTTGCATTGCAAATTATTGCTATAAATTAGTTTTAATTTTATTGTAACCGATTCTTATGTCAATAAAAATATAATTATAAAAAAATCAATCAATCAACAAGGATTTATATAGCACCAATCTCCACGGCAGAATGCAATGTTCAATGGCGCTATAACAATAAAGAAGGTAGGTAATTTTTGTATGAAAATGCATCAAAACCCCTATTAAAGGAACACATTAAGGTAAATTGGTAAATAAGTTTTTGGTAAAAAAAATATTTAGTCATTAACATTGCATCATGAAATAACATTGGGAACATATAAAACTATTGTTGTTATTTTACTATTACATTTCTGCTGATTTCATATTATAAATGAATTCAATTCAATTCAATTCAATTCAATTCACTTTATTGCTTCATAAGCCATCGAGGGCTACTATCCGCTTAAACTATACATATATAGGCGTACACATAAATACATTGAAAAGAAAAACATATAAAATAAAGCACATGCAACTACTTCATAGAAAGGGCATTCCGGATGGAACCAATGTTTAATTCATCAGGGTCAAGATTTGCATTGCAAATTATTGCTATAAATTAGTTCTAATTTTACTGTAACTGATTCTTATGTCAATAAAAATATAATTATAAAAAATCAATTAATCAACAAGGATTTATATAGTGCCAATATCCCTGGCAGAATGTTCAATGGCGCTATTACAATAAAGAATGTAGGTGATTTTTGTATGAAAACGTATCAAAACCCCCATTAGGGAATAATTTTGCGTTTTTGGTTAGTTTCCCCTAAATAGAGGTACCCTAATTCAGAGGACACCCCTATATAAGGGGGCACTGTTTCTAGTCCCGAAGGTGCCCTCTTAATAGGGGGTTCTACTGTATTTATTTTATATTTTTACCAAGCCTGATTTGTAATGCCATGTTAAACGACTGTTATTGTATCGCCAGTTTGTCAATAAAATATCAATCTATCTAAAAGCTTACCATGCAAACTTAATTGATGAATAACAAATATACCATAACGCATCACCTCTTTACATTTGGTATTTTGAAAAAGCTGAAGAAGAACTTCAATAAATAAAGGACATTCCTCAAGTAAAAGATCTTTCTTGCTGTCTAAGAGAAAAAACAATGTACAATTTTAGATTATTTTAATGATTTAGATTTATTCTTTTATTTTATTCTATTTCATTAAATTATATTAATTTGTATTATTTTAATTATAACTAATAAAGCTTTACAGTGGATGTATTCATTTATATTATTATAAATTTATTTATGAATTCTATTCAGATTTGTCAAGGAGTCAAGAAAGGAGAGTTCAGGTCGTGGCCCTCTTTCTACCAATCCCTTTACTATACATAATAATCTTAATGTCAAGTTTTTAGACCTACAGTAAATCGACATGGCTCTACAGAATATGATCTTATGAACAGACTTGATAAGAAGATTCAGATTTGTAAAAAATAATTTTAAGTAAAGATTTTGAGGGACACCGATCAAAAGAAAAAAAAAATACTACACAGAAAATAAATACTGCACAAGTTTCGTATACTGGCACTTGCATGAAATCTGGCCCAGTTGCCCATATTTCTATAAGTAGAAGGAAGGCAAATATTTACCCACTGGTCCTGCTATAGCATTTACAAATTATTTACACTGAAGCTGTCCTCTATAAAAGCCTCTAGACATTTGGTTAATATGCCACTAGGTTCATAGTCACTGATTAAAAATGTACATGTTTCAGTCCCTGGTTGAGTATACATTACATATACATAAATTTAAAAGGTAAACTTCTATTGTTTTTAAACACTTGAATTACTACCTGAATTGCATACAAAATCAAATATGGCTGCAAGTACCATACGTTGAATTCGCATGCATTTTGCTTCATGGTCTGCATCCTGCTGATTAACATCCGAGCGTGGTTTTTGTAGACTTCTTACCAAACAATAACCAAGTGTTTGTATGATTGAACGGTCTAAATCAATGTAACTGCAATCAACTACGGTTAAAATAAAAGCTCTGTAAGTAAAATGTATTGTACTACTATGCCGTAAACCTCGAATTGAAGCCTTGGGCTTATTTTTTTTTTTGTGAACTTTAAATGGGCTTCTTTTCGAGATGGGCTAATTTTCGAGATAGGCTACTTTTCGAGGTGGGCTTCTTTTTGAGACTACTTTTGAGAAGTAAAGAGGGGAGCTTCTTTTCAAAATGAATGCTGTAAATTTTGTGAATTTGTACAATTAAACAATAAGATCATTGTAACATCAATCTGTATTACGGAGTGTATTTAACTGGCATTAAATAACCTAAACTAATGTATAAAATCGTCTTCATGGAACGAACGAACGGGCGTGCCGCTGCTTAATTGCAGTTGATTTTAACCTTATATTTTTTATTTTGGATGTTGTTCGGTATTTTTAATATCGTCTTTACTACACTTGATTGGAATTTTGGTGTTGTGCTGTCTTTTTGCTGTTGTTTCAGTGTTTAATATTGATCATCTTGAAGTCGCAATAAGCCCGAGAGTTGTTAAACCAAGATTGTCTTCACATGTCTACGATTGATAATTCCGGACATTGACTTACCTGCAGCATATCTGACTTATGTTGAGACACAGCTAATGCTGGTTTTTGCAGTATGAAACAGATATATTTTTAAATTTTCATTCATCTTGTAAGTATTTGCTTGTTGTTTTATTTTACAATGCTGAATTTTGTTTCTTTTAATGCTCGGAGTATACGAAACAAGGGACTGGAATTAAATTCACATATCTCAATGTTATCATATCTGGATGTTTTAATGCTCAATGAAAATATCAGACTGGAATGCGTACAAAAGGGCCCATGGCCAAGTCAAAGGCAAAGTTAGGCGTTTATATGGAGATTATGTGGACAGACTTTTTAAGACTAATGATAATAAGAAACGCTTCTGGGCATTTGTGAAGGAAAAGAAAAGTACTAAATTATCATCTAATTTTTAAAAATGGTGTAAGATACGAAACCCCAGAATTGTTGTCTAATGTTTTTAATGATTATTTTATTTCCATGTTTAATCCATCTGTTGATTTACCTCCTCATCCGGTATCCGGGCATCTTGATTTTGATATTGGCATCCCTGCATTAACAAACATCCAGTTTACCCCTGAAGATGTCGACTCTGCTATTTGCTCTTTTTCTGTTTCATCCTCCCCTGGTCCTGACCAACTTTCTCCTAGACTCTTGCATAAGATCTCAACTTTTATCTCATTTCCCCTTTTTTATATTTTTCGAATTTCTCTCCTCTCAGGTACATTGCCTAAAGCCTGGAAGCATTCAACTGTTTTGCCTGTTTTAAAAGGTGGGAATCCCTCTGTTGTCCAGAATTATCGACCTATTGCTCTCACCTTAATTGTTTGCAAAACACTTGAAAAAATCGTTAAGAAATCTATTACATTGCATGCTACAAATTTCTCTCTTTTAAATGAGAATCAACATGGTTTTGTAAAAGGTAAATCATGCATCACCTAGCTTACAAACATTATCAACAAATGGTCTCAGATTTTAGATAAACCCTGTCCGCCTGTAATTGATGCCATATTTCTTGATATGTCTAAGGCTTTTTACAAGTTGCCACATGATTTACTTTTGAATAAACCTGCTGTTCAGTTCAATATAAGGGGTCCCATGTGGCAGTGGCTGTCATCGTACCTAACTAAAAGAACCAAAAGTGTGCAGTTCAAAGGAACTTGTTCTAGACAACAGTATGTAACTTCGGGTGTGCCACAAGGCAGTGTTCTAGGACCTATGTTGTTTAATTTATTTATAAATGATGTCACCTATAATCTAAACCCACCTCGTTGATACTATTGTCAGTAAATGTAGTTATTAGGCTTGATATTTTTCATTGCCACATTTGCCTTAAGCCAAACTCTACTCTCCCTATACAAGTCTTTGGTACTACCTCACTTAGACTACGGTCTACCTGCACGGATGCCTCAGACAAAAAAACAACGTACTCGCTTAGAGCGCATCCAAAAATATGCCACTCCTAGAATCATGAGAGTTGGTAGAGGGGAAATCCCATATGATATTAGATTGAAATCCAATAAGCTTTTGTCGCTTGAATGTCGCCAAAATAAGAATATCTATCAATTAACACTAGACATCAAACCACTTTGACTTTTAATCATTGCATTCTCGCAACTGTAGTTCATCACAATTCTGTTATTGTACTTTTTCCTCGAATTTAGTCAAATTTGCCTGATAGCCTTAAAGATGTGTTGACCTGCGAGTCACTTGGATCCTTTTTAAACTCCCTACATTCCCATTTTCACACTATA